>NC_041385.1:764198324-764376719 GCF_002162155.2 Triticum dicoccoides
CTGGATGAACAGGACCCCGTGGTGTGGAGGGCTGGATGAACAGTAGATGGTGGAGGGGTGCCCGTGGAGGGGTGGTTGAACAGTAGCCGGTGGAGTAGCGCACAGTGGAGGCTAGATGAACAGGAGCCCGTGGACGCTGGAGGAGGTCGACGGTAGCCCGTGGAGGCTGGAGGAGGTCAACGGTGGAGGTGAACAGTATCCCGTGGAGTCCCGTTTTGCGGTATGCCACACCCCACCCGATGAACAGGACCCCCGTTTCGACCGTAGCGCTCCAACACAAATCCGTTTCGGCCGTTTTGCGGTACACCACACCCCTCCTGCTCAACAGGACCCCCGTTTTGACCGTAAAAGGTCCGTTTCCTCCGTTTTGCGGTACGCCGCACCCCTCCCGATCAATAGGACCGCCGTTTCGACCGTAGGAGGTCTGTTTCCTCCGTTCTACGGTATGCCAGGCCTCGTTTCCATCGCCTGTTCCATCCAAGCCCTCTCGATGAACACGACCACGCATTCCGTTCTGACCCAGCCGGTTGGCTCCCACGCGTTCCGTTGCCTCCCGATGAACACGACGCATTCCGTTGCCTCCCCATGAACACGACGCATTCCGTTGCCTCCCCATGAACACGACGACGACTATGTTTCTCCGTTCTGACCTAGCCATGTACACGAGCCCTGGCCGTACGTATGCGCGAGTAGGCGTTCGAGACCCCGCCCGTATGTACACATACATGGCCGTATTTTCTTTCTTGCACACTGGACGCTGTACGTACGTGTACATGCTACGTGTGCGCCTCTACTATGACACGTACGCGCCTCTACATCGACCAGTATATATGTACGTACATGTTCACGACCAGAATGACAATGCTACATACGCTTCGACCAGGTGGGTCCCGACTGTCAGGCACTTCCTTGCCTGCGAAGATGTAGCTGGTGGGTCCCAGCAGTCAGGGGGCCGAATCGTTTTGTTTTTTTTTGCCCGGACGCACTTCCTTGCGTGCGAAGGTGTAGCTGGTGGGTCCCAGCAGTCAGGGGGGAAACGTTTTTTCGCAAAATACGGTGGCCCATCTGGTGGGTCCCTACTGTCAGGTGGAGGAATAATTATTTTGCGCGTAATAACGAGGCACTTCCTTGCGGCCGCCGTGGACCCAGCTGTCAGCCTCTCCACGTACAGTCCATGTCCGATGGAAGCCGTTACTTGACAACGTTGACCACGCCGCGCCGAGAGCACCAGGGCAGTGGACGATGGCGAGGCCTAGGAAGGGGACGACGCGGAGCCGGGGAAGACGCGACAGTGGATGCCCACACGTAGAGGAGTACGAGGGTTCACTGGTTCGCTGCAATGTGAGGCTGCCATCGCCGCAGAATAATAGGGGGTGTGGGTGAGTAGAGGGATGGCCTGGCCAGCTGTGGGAGTAGTAGGGGGCGGTGAGGCCTCCGCCGCATCGCAGCCGGCCACGGGAGGCAGGAGCACGAGGCACGACCGGCGCTGGTTTGGGCGGCTGGAGCAAGAAGACCAGAGGTTGAAGAAGCATTACGGCCGTTTGAAGGACATCGTACGTATTGACTAAGTTGACAAAGCCCTCCGTCCCTATCAACTTAGTAGGCCCACAAGTCAGCCTGCCACTATACTGGGTCCCAGCTAACAGGGGGGTATTCATTTTTTTTGTGCGTAATAAGGAGGCACTTCCTTGCATGCGAAGATATAGCTGGTGGGTCCGAGCTGTCAGCGGCGGTAACGTTTTTTCATGAAATACAGAGGCCCTTTCGGTGGGTCCCTGATGTCAGGTGGAGGAATCATTATTTTGCGTGTAATAAGGAGGCATTTCCTTGCGTGCGGCCGTGGACCCAGCTGTCAGCCTCTCACGTACAGTCCACTTCAGATGCATGTCGGTCGTTGACCACGTTGACCAGGCCACGCCGAGAGCACCAGGGTGGTGGACGATGGCGAGGCCTAGGAAGGGAACGACACAGAGGCAGGGAAGACTCGGCAGTTGTTTCCCACGTGGAGGGCAGTACGACTCTACGAGGGTTTACTGGTTCGTCTGCCGTCGCCAGAGAATAACAGCAGGTGTGGGTGAGTAGAGGGATGGCTAGGCCAGCAATGGGA
The DNA here is from genome assembly GCF_002162155.2 of Triticum dicoccoides. Classification (NCBI taxonomy): domain Eukaryota; kingdom Viridiplantae; phylum Streptophyta; class Magnoliopsida; order Poales; family Poaceae; genus Triticum; species Triticum dicoccoides. The sequence goes on from NC_041385.1 coordinate 764,200,432, forward strand.
GTACGATGGGGCAGTGAGGCCTGCGCAGCAGCACAGTCGGTCGCGGGCAGGAGGGAGCAGGCAGTCCCGCCGGCATTTGTTTGAGCGGCTGGAGCAGAAAGAGCATAGATTGAAGAAGCACGACGGCCGTTGCATGGACATCCAACAGTCACTGCTTGTGCGTCAACCTTTTTTTGGAAAGCCTCAAATCTGTGGAAAACAGCATACAGCCCTTATTTCTAATAATTTACAGCCCATTTGCTAATTCTTAAGATTTTTTTTGAAGCCCATATTCTTTTTGTTAGCATTACAGCCCATATTGTGGCCACGGTTAAAAAATTATACGAAATTTTGCATATTTCGGTGCGGTCCGAACTGTTTTTAATCCTGAAATTTCGACTCACATTCAAACTGATTTTAAAAGTAAATGTATATCAATATAAAATCCAACAAATTCTCCATGCATAAAAATTAATGTAATTTAAAATCTCGAAAAGAAAATAAAGATATTTGAAACTAATTGCCGGTTTGATGTGTTTTAAAAATGTATATCCCATTTCTCATTACTGATGGGCCATTTTCTCGGCCAGCCGAATGAAAGCTCTCCTTGTCTTGAAAGATTGCAGCCCAACAGGCCTGACAAAGCGACTTGCTTGGAAAATCACAAAATACCGGGCTGTGGCCGTGGACCCAGCTGTCAGCCTTTCCACGTATAGTACTCTTCCGATGGAATGTCCTTGACCACATTTACCATGCCACGCCGAGAGCACCAAGGTGGTGGACGACGACGAGGCCTAGGAAGGGGACGACGCGCAGCCGGGGAAGACGCGGTAGTGCATGCCCACGCGGAGAGGAGTACGAGGGTTCACTGGTTCGGCTGCGGTGCGAGGCTACCGTCGCCGCAGGGCTTGGCTAGAGTGGGAGTAGTAGGGGGCGATAAGGCCTCAACGGCAGCACAGTCGGCCACTGGAGGCAGGAGCAGGTGGTCTCCCCGGTGCTGGTTTGGGCGGCTGGTGCAAGAAGAGCGGCGATTGAAGAAGTAGCAGGACCGTTCGATTCAAATCCAACGGTTACTGCTGCTAGAATTTTTTGTTGACTAAGTTGACAAGCCCTGCGTACGCGTCAACTTAGTAGGCCCACAGGTCAGCCTCCCAACCGGTGCGCCCCAGATGTCAATGAGGGAATCATTTTTTTTCACGTAAGAAGGAGGCAGTTGATTGCGTGCGGCCAGGCCAGTAGAGGGAGTAGGGTGGGCCGGGGAAGCCTGCGCGGCATCACAGCGGGCCACAAGAGGAGGGAGCAGGCAGTCCCGCCGGCGCTCGTTTAGGCGGCTGGAGCAGGAAGATCAGAGATTGAAGAAGCACGTTGACCGTTGGATGGACATCCAGCAGTCACTGCTGCTAGAGTCGTGTGTTCACTGACAAAGCCTTGCGTAAACAAGTCAGCCTCCAAAATTGTGACGTGTACAGCCCATTTGCTATTACTTTTATAATTTTTAATCATTTTCTAATTCATATGGAATTTATTGCAGCCCGTTTTCCATTTTTAGAATTGTTGGCCATTTTATGGTCAGTACCAAGGTCAAAAAATTAGCTAAATATGTGGGAAATTTTGAAAATACGCAAATTTTTTTTGGGGAACGAAATATTCTTAATCCAAAAATTAATAGCCATACTAAAACAAATTTAAAAATAAATTAGTACTATGTCATGTTAAATCCAATGAAATATGTATAAGATATCAGCGAAGAACAAAAACAAAAAAAGAAACTAATATCCCATTTGCAATAATTTTTTTGGAATTTTCATCCCCTTTTGATATTACTTTTAACAGACATTGACCATACTCTTTGGCCAGGACGGAATGCATCCCTCCTCGTCTTGAAAGATTTGCAGCCCAGTAATTCGGAGAAAACAAATAGTCCTAGCTTGGGTATTCTTCAAAAAGAAATACTGGGCTACCTATTTTCCCAAAGAACTGGTGCATGAGCATTTAGCTTTATTTATTTATTTACTTATTTATGTTTAAGGGACCATGAGCATGTACCTGGGCCGGATTCATGTGAGAGCCTCCCTTCTAGTTAATTATGGGCTTCTCTATTAGGCCTTCATCAGTGGGCTGCATGTTATCAACAAGTGGAAAATGTGTTGCATACAAAAAATAGTATGAGCTACGTACGGTTCGGGGCACTAAAGGATCGAACCGTGCAACGACTTCTAGAACATTGTGTTTGTCGTTCTAACAACACATTTATTCAACCAACAAATGAAATATACTACTGATTGTACATTGAAAAGAGCAGCACCAGCAACCAGGGCTGGGGGTGCAACAGAAGCAGTAAGCAGGCCAGAAGAGTGAAGACGCAGCTCTCTCTTCCAAACCAAACATCAGCCATCATTACAAAAGGGCTACCAGAAAACAAAAAGTGTATGCATCAAACAAAATAAAGATCCTACTACACCAAGTGTACGCATCTAACTAATTGGCTCAGTTAGACGTTACTATTTATTAAGTTGTGGAGATTGGCTGACGGCTTGAACCAAATGGGTGCCTGACGGGGGAAACTCCAGCCGGCAGGCTGAAGTCTGATACTTGCGACCCTCTCTCCTACTTTGGGCTGCAGAGCGTGGCGGCACATATCAAGGTATGATGCATGCAGAGACACATGGTACGTTGTGTACACACAGTTTTTCCTGATGAACGAAACCATGCTACCATCATGATCCTTGCCGTCGGTTATCTCCTGGTTAATCGGATAATTCAGTCCGACAAACAGAGAGCATGTACCAAGGCTACTTACCAGCCTCCAGTCAAAAATTTCTAAAGGCCCGGAGAAGCTAGGATCCTGCTCAAAGACCATGCAGTGACTATGATTGTATTCCGCGAAACAACACGTCCGATACGTGCGAACGATCATCAATCTTTCGTCATCGTATGATCGACCCAGGAACCACCTGGAATTGCCATGCCGCTTTTCTTTGAAAGGTTCTGGGATTAGGAAGGGTAGGGACACAAGGCGGCCTACAACATCATATCAAGTTGGAGTCAAATAAAAAAGGGCTCTTGATTTAGTCAATCTTAAGAATAGCATGTTATGAGCATGAATATTTTTTCAGTAAATGTTGACAGTAATATAAGCAAGCCATCATGATATCATAGGAAAATAACATACTGTTGTAACAGTCGTTTGTAGCGATGACTTGGAGTAGGCCAGCAATACGTCCAGCCATAGAAGGAGTCGACGGCGTAAATGAAGCCCTTGTGTTCAATGGCATCAGAGAACCATGGAGGATGTATGATCCTGCGATGGATGTGTAGATTTATCCACTTACCGCAGTGACCTATCAGATAGGCGAGACCGCGGTTGAAGAACGCAGTTAGCCTGAAGTCTTTATAATTCATAGATCTTGTGGGCACTTGGCAGATTACAACCTTGAGCAAATCAAACTTGGTATCATGTTGGCTACTGTAAGATTCCGAGTATTCTCGGCCGCGGTGCCAAAGCAGTTGCAGTGTTAATCAAAGGAAGGGGGATCAATCGCCGGGTGTAGACCTCCACGAGCATCCAGCTGCCGCGACCGTCGACAAGCACCATCCAAGACGTGTTCATGCCGACCCAGTACATACCGTTAATGTAGTTGAGGCTGATGGGGATCGGATCGTAGTCAAGAGGGTTGATGCTTGCCACCCTACAATCGTTATGCTGCATGACACGCCGTTTCTAAAGATACGGCGGCATCATCAAGCAAGGAGCTGGCTTAAAACGCTTCGGTCTGAGTGCTTTGAGTAAACGGTACAGCCCCGACAAGCACGCGGCGAGTGGCATGGTACTGAGATTGTCCACACGTGAAACAATGAGCTTGATTACCTCTGTGGGGAGTGAATTCCAGCCACTCTTTCGGCGGGCGCTGCTTGTTTCAGCCATTGTTAGTGCTTGGGTTTCGGACGAGGGGGGGAGGCGCCTTAGCGGGGATGGAAGATTGGACGAGATTATGTGCGGACAAAGATGGAGAAGCGAATATGTGCTGTGGGAAGTGGACATGTGATGATGACTACAGCATGCCGCTTGACTTACGAGACACATACCAGCAGCATAGGGTCATATCGATGCCAGACAACTTGCTTGATTGATCACAGTACCGGTACTCCCTACAGTACCTACTACAGTACTATGCCCTAACTTGCTTGAGTAGAGTAGTAGAGTAGGACTCTGCTCTACTACTAGCACCAGAGGAGTAGTATATTCTGATCTAAAATAGTTAGAAACTTCAATGCCCGAGCGTGGAACGACTATGAACCGTGCTCAAAGACCGTGTCTACGTGGTGTTTGGACTTATATGCAAAAAAATAGCAAGATGCTCGTGCATTGAACGGCACACCATCATCACCAACTCAGTTTTTTCTCTACTCCTACTCCTATAAAAGACTCAGTTGGTGATGATGGAGGCGAGGAGGTGTGTTCAGCTGGGCGTGCAGCGGACGGCGCAGCACTATTCGATTTGTTATAAAAAACAAAGAAGAGTAGTAGAGATAGAGACATAGGGAGGAGCACGAGGTTGTGGGAGATAAGGATGAATGAGGCAAGGCCTTATCTGTAAATGTGGAGAGAGGTGCGGGTATCTTTTCAAAATTGTCATAGTTGGCTTTCTATCCGTCAGATATAGATCGGACGGTCTATATTACAAGATGGCAGGCATACCATCATCACCAACTCGGTTTTCTATAAGAGTAGATATAGATAGATAGAGACTAGGGAGTACTAGTAAGGACACCATCTACTGCTTCGTGTGCTACTCCTGCGCTCCATTCCGCGGCCGCAACGTCCCCTACAGCCACTCCCTCCTGTGCTCCATTCAGCGGGCGTTGTTGAAATTTGGGGACCGCACTCTCGCGACTGCTGGCAGCCACGACTTCACCGACGACGACTTCTTCCCCGACCTCGGCAACCTCTTCCTCAATGACATGGGCGACAACCTCAATGCCAACGGCGCTGCTCCCGTTGCACCGTATGTGTTTCTGTCCTTCCTGTTCGAAATCGTGGTAGAATTCATGTTTCTACTCTGTATCCTACTACTATGCTAGTCCACATGATTAGTTTCATCTCTGTTATAGCCATCATGATTTATTTTGTGCTTATTTGGATTAAATCTCATAGTAACTTGCTCATATATTCAACTGGTGCAACGTCCCCTACAGCCACTCCCGTTTCATGGACGGCCTGGTCGATGCCTCCAAGGAGCCCTTCGTCCACTGCTATGAGTGCCCGATGCCGTTTCGTGGCTCGCCAGCGGACATGGTGCATCACCTCACAGATGCGTGCAGTGGTCACTGCTGGCCCTTGTTGGAGAACATCAAGTACGAGACGTGCTACCCGTTCACCATGCCAAAGTCGCTGGAGGATCACCGCCGCCTGCTAGTCTCGGAGGAGGATGGCAACGTCTTCCTCTTGATCGTGGGCACCGGCGAGGCCCGCGCAGGCCGCCGCCCCGTTTCTGTAATATGCGTCAGGGGAGACGCCGCTGACGCTGACACTGACACGAGGCCGATGTACGGGTGCGTGGTTAGTGTTACTACCCCTCCGTGTCACGTGGGCGGCGACACCGGCCTCATCGAACAGACTTGGACTCTGGGGAGCTGGGACTATCCCGCCAATGTGGACATGGAAAACCCATGGCATCCTTTACCCGCCGACGTGGTGCACGGGGACTCCAAGGAGGTTCACCTGGACATACGCATTATCAAGTTAAATGTTGATCATTAGTCGTCGCTCAATGTAATCCGCTGTCTAAGCATGTGGAGACTTCCATGTAGATCTTGCTCTATTGGAGTATCGCGCATGAATAAAAGTGTATCCGTTTATGGTTTAGTCTAGAATCTTCCATGTATGAATTTTTACTACAGTACTAGTGAAAGACTTACGATGAACCATTTCTTACATCTCCTCTGCCCCCTTGCAAGTCATCCTGATTTAATCCCTCTGTCTAGGTGTATAAGGGCATGGTTAATATTACTTAATAGTATAGCCAACTGTTGACTATAAGAAGGTGCCATGTCATCTGTAGCCAACATGTATAACAATCGATACTCAAAAACTAATTCTTAAAGATCATTTCTTGCAAAGCACAATAAGTGTTATTTCTTCACAAGTTTTGGATGCAGGCTGAACGGTTGAACGCTTTTGTTTGCAAAAGATACCTTTTTATCTGTTTCACCCGGATGTTTGTGAGCTCTAGAGATGAAATAATATCCGAAGAAACCTATCGATACCCGTTACACATGAGATGACCCCCACATCCTTTGTCAAAATAAACAACTCCCCGACCAATGCATTTCACTCTTCGGTGCAATGCACGGGCACCTTACTACTATAGATTAGTACGACCAAAAATTGAACTAACATTATACTTCCTCCGTTCCTAAATGTAAGTCTTTGTAGAGATTTCACTATGGACTACATACGGAGAAAAATGAGTGAATCTACACTCAAAATGCATCTATATACATCTGTATGTGGTTCATAGTGCAATCTTTACAAAGACTTATACTTAGGAACGGAGGGAGTATATAGTACGATAAATGCTGATACATGTCACCTAAAATTATATCATTCAAAACTATGTTCAAATACGAATCCAACGATGTAGTTTTTGTTGACATGCACTAACATTTTGTCAGTTAAATCTTCAGTCAAATTCAATGGAGGACTAATAAACCACGACCGATGTAGTACAAGTGAGAGGGCGGCGCTGCACGGGAGTCTCACCTCTCACCCCGCTGGTGGCGCGGCAGTAAAGCTGTCATATCACAAAACCCAACCACTCCTAGTAGTAAGTGGCCTGGTAAAATAAACGGACAAGCAACCATCACATCCCTACGTCTTTTTTGCATTTCATCTCTCTGCATTTACTTTCTCTAGTTCGTCTCGCACACTCGATCCCTAGCTACTACTCCTAGGGCCAGTTCTTTTGGCGGCTTCCCCAGCTTTTCCCATAAGACTAGTCACAGTGGATAGTAACAATAAGGCACCTCACTCATTTATTTGGGCTTCTAAACTACTACTCCGTCCTGGTTTATTCCTCACCATTGTAATTTGTGCTAAATTTTGACCAAAGATTTAACTGATAAAATGTTACTCCCTCCGTCTAGGTGTGTAAGTCCTCTTACGAAAACACAATAATTACAAAACACTTAGGCGCGGTGCAATAACTTCTACCTCGTTTCTTGTTTCTTGACATATCAACCAATAAGAGATAAAGAGTGTGCATGCTTTTAATGACTTGAGATATCAAACATGACATGCAGTGGTTAGTTCATTGCATGCAATAGTATTAATTAGCAAATAAACATTAATGTTTCTCGTTTTCTCCTCCTTGGTCACGGTGCACAGCCTAAGATGACTTACTCACCTAGACGGATGGAGTAGTGCATGTGACATGCACTAACATTTCATTAGTTAAATTTTATGATCAAAATTTGACACAGATTACAATGGGGACCAATAAAACAGGACGGAGGTAGTAGTTATGGTATTACTAATCTAGAAGCCTAAAAGAACTGGCCCCTGGTACTCCTACTAGTAGTAGTACTCAAGTTGGAATTCCAATTGCACGGCACAACTTGTTAGGCAAAAAATTTGATACAGGGTGTAGGAAGCGGTTTGGGAATTTGCATGCCTTTCCAACCAGTGAGATACTCCGTATAAAGTACGATAGAGAAATAACCACAGAGAAGGAAGCTAAAAGTAAACAACCAAATGAGCATTTTTGCATTTGTTTTGCATTGAATCGTTTCACAAGCTTGACTAGTGCTGTTTTTCTACTTTTACAAAAAACGCATCGTAATGTTAAAACGTGCATTTGCACGTCCATAAGTAATAGTAGTACTCCCTCCGTCTAGGTGTATAAGTCTTCCCTCCTTCTTGGTCACAGTGCACAACCAAAGATGACTTATTGACCTGGACGGAGGGAGCAGCACAGTCTGCAAGCATATATCGAGAGAGACGTGTAGTGCCATAGTATATAGTAAAGTATGTCCTATATGCACGTACTTGCAAAATGCATATGAATACACAAGGTTTCCAAACTTTCCCTTTTACATACTTAATTAAGGACGCTAAAAATTCCTGAACGTTTGGGATTTATCATTTGCGTCCCAAAACTAATGAGATCGCCTTACGAAACAAAAAATTATACTCCTCCTAAAAGCCACGGCGCTCGCAGGAGCACTTGCGGCACGCCACGAGTGCCCTGGTGCACGGCCGTTTCCCAGCGCACTGACACAACGCCTCTTCCTCAGCCTCGCAACTCACGAGGTGCTGATTGGCGGCTTGCCGGTGGGCGAGCGCGATCTCACCGGTGTGGTGATCCCGCGCCAACAGGTACTCCTCCTCGCTGGAAGCATGCACCCGATCCACGTACCGCCAAGCGTAGATGAGGCGCTTCGGCCCGACTGCACTCAGGGTGTCGGCACGGGCGTCCTCTGCCACCCTCACGGCCCTCGCACGAGCCTTCTACCAAAGAGACAATTGCCTGACTCTCTCGGACGCGACATAGGCCTCCCAGGCAGCTTGTTCCGCAGTGCGCTTCTCTTCCTCGGCCTTCTTCTCCGCCTCTATTTTGGCGGGCTCTGCTGGAGGCAAAGCCTCTCACAAGGCGACATCCATTTCTTTCCAAAGCTCCTCAAGGCTAGGGGGGCTCGGCAGGCGGTGCAGCGTTCTCCTCGTAGTGGGGAGCCGACATGTCCTCCGACGCACGTGCTAGCGAGATTGGGAACACCGACGCGTCCACCTCGACGCGTCGTGGCGAGGAGCGGAACGGCGACGCGTCCTCCTCGACTAGTGGCGGCGAGGAACGGAACGGCGACGCGTCGCATCGCGGCGAGGAGCGGAACGCCGACGCGTCCTCCTCGACTAGTGGCGGTGAGGAACGGAACGGCGACGCGTCGCGTAGCTACAAGGAGCGAACACCGGCGCGTCCTCCTCGACTAGTGGCAGCGAGGAAAGGAACGACGACGCGTGACCATTTGCGCGGTGCAGCGAGGGGCTCCTAGGGCTTGGGAGGGGCGATGCCATGGTGGTCGACGTGAGATGGAGGGGGAGGAGATAGCGATGAACGTGAACGTAACGGGGATGAGATAGCGATGTCGTGGGAGGCGCAGTATTTATAGCGAGCAATGGCACATCTACGTAAGATATGGACTGAGCTGCACTGACTTAACTGCAGGTCCAGTTGCATCACTGACATGTGGGCCAGACCCCTGCTGGGCCCATATGTCAGTGACCCAATGCACCTGTAGTTAAGTAACAGCTACATGGGCATATTTGTTGGAGTAAATTACGGGGGAGCGAAGGGGTGGAAATATTGCTGGTCACAACGGATTGGACGAGTGTGAGGGGAGGAGAGTCATGCATGCAGATTTTCTCACACGGGGTGGAGTGGTGGGACCGCCGGAGGGAGAAGGAGAGTTTGGCAGGCATATTGTTTCCACACATGGAGAGGAAAAGATTTGGAGACGAACGGGCTTCCTGCAGGTATGGGGAATGGTGCATAATAAATCATCTTGCATGCCGGGCTAGGTATAGTCTCAAGTCATTAAAAACATACACGGCCCACACATGTTCATATTTCAAGGTGCACTAAATTATTGCATGCAATGATTAAGGCTGGCCATAATGGTCGTATCTTAGCTGGTATCATGCACACGGGAATAGCAAACATGCTGATGTGGCAAAGAATTAAAGAAGAGAGGGGGGTTAGAGTAACTAGTGTTCATGCATGCATTGGTAAATACATTTTTTTTGTGAAGAACGACAACATTAGTTGAGTACTTTTGCATACTTCAAAAACTATTCCACCGCCTCTACTATCTTGCTAAGAGTAGGTGAAATTTTTGAATCGAGCCCTTTAAACTAGAAGGGAGGTAGTGGTACTCTAATAGCTAACCTTGTTGTGATGACAAGATAGGACATGGCACGCACCTGGACGGAGGAACTAGTTTGCATTGTGCATTTAACTTTTGTCTGACGTCAATGTACCTCTACTTTCACCAGACTTATAGAAAAATGTAGTATCAACATTCACATGTCAAATCAATATTTTTACACTCATTATAAAACGTAGTTCTTATACTCATTATAATCAGTATTGTAGATATTGATATTTTTAGTATAAATTTGGTCGTGGGATTTCATTGATGCCTGTCAAAGCGTGGAGGAAGCGGAGCTTAGGGCTTGCATTGCCGGTCTCTACATAGGTATTTCTCTTCATAATCCTGCAATTTTAGAGACTGATTACGCTTTTGTGGTAGCGTCTCTTGCATCGGGGGACTATGACAGGTCTGCTATGTGTGACCTGAAGATGAAAGCATTGAGCATCTCGAAGTTGATCAACAATCTTCAATTGTCAAAGATTAGTCGTTCGGCCAATAAGGTGGCACACTTAATCGCTAAGTATAGCTTTGACAATAGATTAGATTGTATTCTTGTAAATAACGTACCGCCCTGTGTGGTGAATATTGTATCGAATGAGTGTACTGGTGTGGCTGCTTAATTAATATAAGGTGGTGTTCAAAAAAAGTATAAATTTGGTCAAACACTTTGCAAACAGTTGACGGGAATAAAAAGGACCAGAGGGAGTATCATGCATGCGGAGTAGGCAAAAAAAATTGCTTGTCGCAAAAAAAAGGCAAAAAAATTGCTCATTTATAGCCGGTCAAAGTCTCAAAGGCCGCGACCGCGCGAGGGAGGCGAAGGTCGTGGGAGGCGTGATGGTTGACGGAATTAAGTGAAGTTACATCCACGCGCCAACATGGTGTGCGAACAGGCAGAAGCTATACCATCAGGCCTACGATATGGGTCTAGTAGACATGACATCTAGTGGGTCCCGCATAGTTCTCGAGAACTCTTTGGGGGCTTGCAGCCGTTTATCACCGGGCAAGCCAGCAACCCCATGCCGTTCGCACGCCCTACTCGTCCCCGTCTTCTACCTTACAACAGTTTGCTCCCAGTCGTCCCGTCCTTTCACATTAGTTCGCTCCCAGTTTTTTGTGGGGTACAACAGTTCAACTTCTCCTAACCCTCCTCCAAAATCCATGGCCTCCCAAATCTCCATGGTCGCCGTTGAGTACCAGGTTAGAGCCATCACCGGTGATTAGTTCATCGTCATCTACACACGTGGATCCGCGACGGTGAAAGCATGGCTTGCTCGCTTCCTATGCATGTTCAACAGTTCAACGGATGAGTGGGTCGCTGGGCTAGATGTTGAGTACACCACAGTCCTGGGACAAGAGAAGGATCTAAAGGACGAAGAGAGGAAGAAGCCCGTCATGGTCTAGGTTTGCGTACATAACGTTTGCCGTGTCTACCACATATGCCATGCCGACGTTGAGTGCCAGGATTTTAAGAACTTCCTAAAGGACAAAAGAGTGAAATTCGTTACTGTAGGCTTTAAGAACGACAGGGATGTCCTGCGTCGGATAGGTCTCGTTCTAGGCCAACCCTTCGATCTTGAGAAGGCAAGCCTGGTGTCCTCCTCTCAACCTTCAATACTGACCCTGGCAGCAGCCATGATTGATCCTTCGTATGCTAAACTGAAGAAACTTCATCACGAGTTTCATCATGCATGGGAGTCGAAGACATTAGATGAAGATCACATCCTGTACGCAGCAATGGATGCCTACCTTTGTTTAAATATTTACAAGGGTTGGATGAAGAAGCAGAGCCCAGTGTCCGGTTCAAGCAAAGAAGCGTCGGCGAAGAGGAAGAGGAAGAGGGACGAGGACGAAGTCGAGGACATGGACTCGGACTCTGAGTAGGTGGCAGTGCCGTCGCTCATGCTGGTTCTACTGCAGTGTCAAGCGGACTAGTTGCTTAGTTTATTTTCAAGGGTGTGTTGTGTTGAGGCCCCAGCAGAACTATGTTTATGTTCTTTCTCGTTATTTGAACTCTTTATTATGTACAGTAGTACTAGTACTATGTCTTACTACTGTTCTTCTTGTAGTTGGTACTACTGCTCGTATCTTCATGTCCTACTTTACTTAATACGTTCGTACTAGTAGTATAATTTGGGTCAGTCGATTTGCGAAAGAAGTTCAACGGAGCGAAGGAAGAAGACGACGGAAGAAGCCCTTCTAGACATCCATGTTGCATGAAACGGCTCACATGAGTCGACTGACCCAAATTGCTCCTTCAGATTGCAGGATCCACGTGGCATTCAAGGTCTCAAAGGTAGATTTCGCGTCCGCACCCGGTTTGCAGGCTCGACGCGCGCGCGACTGGCTTCCGCCGCGACTGCCACCATGTGTGCCTCCTCCGTGCGGGCGGAGACGATAATGACACGCTAGTTCCTCCTCGCCGGCGTGCTGGAGAGCACGCGCTCATCCTCCTCTTCGTGCGCTGCGTGCATAGATGCGGCTCCACCAGCTGCTCGCGTGCTTGGCATAGCGGCGGCATCACGAGGAGGGACTGCAGACGATGTGAGCGGGCGGGCCTTCGGCTTCATGGCACAGGGATGGCGGCGACACGGCGGTGATGGGAGAGAAATTGTTGGCCAGAGCAGGCGGGCGCCGGCATGTGCAACGGCGGCGGCAGCATATTGATGAGTGCACGTGTGGGAGCTTGCTTTAGTTTTATATAAGGTTGGTCAAACTTAAAAGAAAACCGTACTAGTACACGTAAACATTAGACTTAGGCAGCGCTTTTATTAGTTAGTGCCACAACCACGATACGGAATCCTGTGCAAGCGCATGAATCGCGGCCGCGCGGTCGATCGAACGGTGCGTCACCGTGTCACGCTCGAAGGACATCCACCGAACCTTTTTGTGTGTGTGAAAACAATCCTCGAATATTACTCAACTTTTTTTCCTAGGAAAGTTCTTGACGCTGCAATATTTCCATATATTTGAATTTAGCTCCAGTTCGTCTTTATTTGGATTTGGACGTTTTAGGTGCGCCCTAGTTTTTTTAATACTGATTTTGTGTGTGTGACTGAGAGAGAACGTGTGTATGTGTCCATATGTGTGTTGTGACGGAAGGGCAATGTGGAGACGGTGTGCATGTGATACAGACATAGAGAGGTGTGAATGTGCAAATGATCATGCATGAGTGAGACATAGACAGATGCCGATACGTTGTGTATACATGAGAGAACGGTCTTCTAGTTTACTTGTGTGTGTGTGTGAGAGAGAGAGAGAGGAGCATCTGTAACACAACAACCATCTCTCTCGATTCGTCCGTCCCTCGCATGATCACATGCATCAACGCGCACATTTTGACACCCACACCCGGCCCCTGCCCACCTCAAGGCCCGCACAGTCTCTTCGTGAATACCCATTTCTCTCCTTAGGTTTATTTTCTCTCAATATCTGACACACACACACAGACACACGCAGCACAACACACACACACACACACTCCCGAGCACACAATTCATCCCCATACAAGGTTATACGGCGACCACTCTTGCTTGTGCTTCTTTGCACCCCAACATGCACAACACCTCAATCTTCAAAGAGGGCATCGAGCAGATCGAAGACGGCGACCACACCACGCTAGAGAATGCGGGGTCATTTGGAAGCAGGGTGATGTGACAACGGCTGACTGACTCCTCCCCCCACCCTCTCTCTCTCTTGCACAAAATTACCAATCCCTCTCTCCCCCGCACAAAATTGTCAATCCCTCAACCCACGAGGTCCTTCCCCTCTCGTCCATGTTTTTCCAGCTCTCTCATCAAACATGTTGTCTCTTCTCCTTCCATGTATACAGAATCCGGATGCACACGCATCTCACGTATATTACATGTCTCCATCTTTCTAACAGACCTAACTTCTTCCTCTCTCTTTCTCTCTCTATCTCTCTCTTTGTCTCGTTAGGTTTGTCTCCTACTCTCTCGTCCACATACATACAATCTTTCCCGCACTATCTGCTCCATCTTCAAAATCTCTCTCTGCATGTTTCATTCACACATTGGGATATGTCAAAATGTTGCTTTTATAATGGCTGATGTAGAGTTATGGTTGTTTTTGTTGCATCCTACAAAGTAATAACTATGGAATGCATTTAGATTCTCATTTGACTGGGATTATGTGAGTTTGAGCATGTTGTGAAGTACTATAGACCTTGTATACATCTAGGGATTCGACAATGATTGTAACTATGGAATTGTATAGACCATTACATTCGAAGTCAATAGCCTAATATATTTATTTCACAATTTCAACAAATGATTAGTTCACTACAAACTAAGAAAACAAATGTGTACTCCCTTCGTTTTTATTTAAGTCCGCGTCTTAGCATTGGTCAAAGTCAAGTTTTGTAAACTCTCAGAAAGCTTATAACAAAAAATATTAACATATATAATAACAAATAAATACCATTAGATTCACTATTGAATGTACTTTCACATCATACATATTTGTTATGGTAAATGTTTATATTTTTCTATAAATTTGGTCAAACTTTAGGAAGTTTGACTTCGGTCAAACCTAATATGCAGAGTTTACTACTACTACTCGCTAGTTGCTTAGCCGAATCACTCAACACGCCACACGGGGAGTCCAGTGTCACAAAATTTTGAGGTCGGCGGGAAAGTCTCCCGCGACCCTGATTCGAGCAATGGGAAGTTACCATCATAGCCTTCGGAACAGGCCTATGGATGACGCTTGGCAGGGGGTTGTTTTCGTAACTTCAGGTTCACCCTACCCAGACAACCCCACCCGGCACCCAGAGTAGTACACCTGAATACTCCCCATTTTCTACCTCCACCGCAAAATAGAGTTCTCCACGGCACTGCAGCCTTCGTGCTCCTCCCCTTTACATCAGCGCACTCGTCCACCGCAGTGCATCTTCCTCATCGATGACCTCGTACGCCGCACTGCAGCCGGTCCACCGTCGTCTCGTACACGGAGCCTCTTCCCGGGCATCGTCTTCCATGGTCTCGGATCTGCTTCCCGGAAGCCAACGCCAAGCGCAGAAGTACCACCGTCGTGGACAATGAAGTGACTCCCGTTGCCGACCATGACTGACAGAGGCCACCGCGACCATCGTTCTCCTCCTCGATTGGTAATGTGTGTATTGAATCACTTAGCAGTACATGTGTAGTTCCAATTTTCTTCATACTTACCCTTCAAATTTCCTGGCTGCTATTATAATTGTGCGTTGTTCCTGTATCGCGCTGTGCTTGGGTAGGTTTTTCATTTGCAACTAGTAGTGTGGCAAATGATGGAAAGGTTTTTAGAACTAGCAAGATGCCCATGCGTTGCACGCATCAAGATGCATTTGTATGAGTAGTTTATCTTGTGGGAGAAAAGGATGAACGAGGGAAGGCCATATTTGCAAATCTGGAGAGGGGTATGGGTATATTTTTGCAAAATTCCCATTTGTTTCCTTCCTATCTGTCAGATATAAATCGGACGGCCTATATTGCAAGAAAAAAAAGTATAGAAAAAAAAGTAGACAGTAAAGGAAGTAGAGATAAATATTATATATTAAATATAAAATAAATATAACAATAGAGAAGAGAGTAGAGATAGCAGAGACGTCGGAAAGGATCGCGCGCGCGGGAAAAAGCGGCCGGGCGTGCGCTAGTTTTGGCACGCGGCGTCCGGCGTGCTTTATAAAATCCAGCGCCCTCCCACCGCTCTGTGCCTTGCCACCGCTCTCTCCCCGCTCTATGCCTTCCCACCACTCTCTCCCCACTCTTTTTCTCCTTGCCGCCGCATCGCCGGGAAACTTGGGGATACCGCGGCGTCCGCGCGCGCCCTTCCGGCGGCTTCTCCGCCGAGATCCGGTTCCGCTGGATGCGCCTCGGCCTCGGCAATTTCGACACCGCCAACGAGGCCGCCCGCGCCTACGACAAGGCGGCGTGACGCCTCCGGTGGCCTCATAGAACAATGAACTTCCCCAACGTGCCGACGCGGGAGCGGGCGCAGGAGCTCGCTCCTCTACCGCGGCTTAGCACCGACGAGGATCGATGCCAGAGCCGGAGGCGGGAGCACCGTCTCGGCATCGCCGAGATGGACGAGGAAGCCATGGCGCTGTGGTGCCAACACTTCCCACAGGACATCATCAACGAGCGCGAGTTCTATGCGCAAAGGAGGGTGGAGAGGGATAAGAGGAGTGCGGAGCGAGCCGCCTATCGCGAGGACAAGCGTAGGCGAAAAGCGGACGCCCAATTCAACATGAGGCTAGGAGCAGCGTCGCCCTGGGAATCCGACAACGATCGGTATCTTCACGCCTACAGTCATACATCGGAGGAGGACATCACCGAGGAGGAGTCAGACGACGAGGAGTAGTTGAATTGTCTTTTTTTTATCTATCTATGCTGAGAACTATCCTCTACTCTCTAGTATCTACTTCTCGATCTCAGCACTATAAACACTTTTTTAAAGTGCCGTGCGTTGCGATTTTGTTGGAGATGCTCTAATATGGCAGACGAGTGCTTTAATGTTGACCACAAGATGCGCGAGTATTACTAGTAGTATATTTTTCTTGCCATGTTGAGATTTTAAAACCACGAGTGCGAACATGCAGAGGAGCAATGAAGACCAAACACGAGATATTCGGGACATCTTCAAGGAGCGTGGCAAGTTAAAGAGGAGCTGCACCAAACCTGTAAAATGAGCTTTGGTAAGTAACACCCTTTCAATTACTTTCGTTTAGCCTCGTGTTCTTCGATGTGTATATGTTGTAGTTTCTGTTTCTCTTAAGCGTGGTGTTCTTCGATGTGTAATAAGAAGAGTCTTAATTGTCCTAATGCTTTTGTTTTTAGCTTGATCTAGGAAGTGGGTGTTCTCACCTTGTAGTCTGTTTTTATTTTATTTTTTTTTCCTTTTGAATTCCCTTCTCCAAGTTCTGTTTATCTGGCTTCTACTAAATGGATCTAGGTTCCTCTGAGTATTGATCTAAAAAAGAAGTAACTTCATGTCAGGATGCAGTTCCTGCGAGGAGGGAAGTATGGTCAACCTCGAGATCATGTTTCCAAAATGATGCTGGATTACACACGAGCTGCCAGTTCCCTAATGATGTTGGATTAGACACAAGGTGCAAATTCCCAGATGATGCTGGATTACACACAAGCCAGGTGGAGTCGTCAGCTATTCGTGTCCTCGTGGCATTAGTAAAGGCTGAAAGAAAGCGTGCAGCAGCCCTTGAGAATGTAGCTGAGTTCCTGAAGAAGCGAAAAGAGCAATCAGATGCTCTCTTCACCCAAGCCAAAGAAGAGATGGAAGAAGCCAGAAATAAGCTAGCAGAGACAGAGCAGGCTAGGCGTCTCCTTCTACCTAAACTATTGTCAATACAAAATTTCCTTCATAATAGCTAGGTTCAAATGTTTATCCAGTCAGCATGCCTGTTGTGATGTCCGTGCATCTACTGATGTGGCACAAAATGTTTTTTCCGGGTCATGTAATAACAGCAATTACTTTCCAAACAATAACAGACGAAGCATTGGACATGGTATAGTTCACACGCAAGTCCAAGTTCAACTTCCACATCAAACTCATGTTCACAGATATGTGCACATTTCATACATAATGTCCACAACCATGATTCACTTCAAAGCCAAAAAAATGTGAGGAGAGTTATAAATAAAGAAAAACCTCTACTAGTTCCTGCTACCAGTGCGAGCACAACAAGTCAAGACCATGCGTAAATTAATTATATTTTAGTCACTTTTTGTGTTCTAAAATGCCAGCTCGCGGAAGGACGTGTTGCCGGCACACGCGCGGATTCAGTGAAGGCAGGCAGGGCAGTCTTAAGCTGGTTGCACGCGGCGAGGAGGCATGCTCAGCCAGGCCTGCAGCAAGTGCGGCCCTCTTGGCCGGCGCGCTGGTTCAATGCCTGCGCTATGAGAGGTCGCGTACGTGTCAAAGCAATCACTCCCTCTAGTCCTTTTTTGTTTGGGTATAACAAAATCTCGTTTTCCATTCACATTTTACAAGTAAAATTCGTGGACAAACTTTGACCCAAAGTACGATGGGGACTAGTAAACCAGAATGGAGGTTGTAGTTTTTTTTAATCAAAGAAGGGTTTCCCCTTCCGATTTTCATTACTGAAAACCAGCATCTAAATCTAACCCATAGTATTTGCCCTAGAACTACCAGGTTCAACATCTCGCAACATAAACCCATACAACCATATGCCAAGGAGGTACGTAGAACTATGAATTCCATTTTCGCTCCATACCAATAGTTCTAAAAACTAGTTACTTCTTATAATGCGCCATTGAAAATCGGAACTCTTAACCCCGCTAAAAATGATATTTTAAACGTGGCTACTCGATCTATGGCAACTGGCGAGCCACCGCGCTCCAAGTCATTCACATGTGGTCCCGACCATCAACTCCTACGGATCAAATTATCACGCGAGCTAACTATTCCTACAAAAGGTGCCCCACCACGTACACGGTACCCACGAATGCAGCAATCGTGCACCTAGGGTTTCAGGGTTTATTTGTTAACGTCGCCTTTACGTAACACTCATGTGTGCGAGACAGCGAGAGGCCGACTGCGTGCGTGCGCCTCTTCTCTTCATACATGTACTCCACCCTTTGTCTGGTGTCCAAAAAATTATAATAACTACTAGCAATGTGCCAATGCGTTGCCACACGATCAAAGTAGATTAATACATATTCACCGATTTGATAGAAAAAAGTCTAGTTTTGAAATACGTATATCACTAAAAATATGTTATGTTTCACTCAAAATATATTCCTTTGGCGGTTTTGATGAGATAAGGGAGGAATGTTGTTGGTTTCAAGATTCGAGAAGTGGTATATGTCTAATATATACTCTTACTAGCAAGATGCCCGTTTGTTGCACAGAACATCAAGATCTTGTGGGAGAAAAGGATGAACAAGGGAAGGCCTTATCTGCAAATGTGGTGAAGAGTGCGGGTAAATTGCCATATTTTCCTTCCTATCCGTAAGATATAAATCGGACGACCTACATTGTAGGATGGCAGTCCCACCATCATCATCAACTCTATTTTTTATCCCTACTCTTATAAAAAGCATTGTCGGTGATGATCGTGTGCGTACCATCCTGCAATATAGGCCGTCCGATCTATATCTGACGGATAGGAAGGAAACTATGGCAATTTTGCAAAAAGATACCCACACCCCTCTCCACATTTGCAAATAAGGCCTTCCCTCGTTCATCCTTTTCCCCCACAAGATAAACTACTCATACAAATGCATCTTGATGTTCCATGCAACGCATGGGCATATTGCTAGTTGTTGCAAAAAGCCCATGTGTGTGTGAGAGAGAGGGAGAGTGGAGGAGGACGGAGTGCATGTGTGACAAAGACACAAGGAGTGTGTGTGCGATAGGTATTAGCTTAAAATGAGGCGATAGTGTGTGTGTGCACGATCGAGAGGGTGTGTCTCAAGAAGTGAAGAAAAATATACATAGATACAAGGAGCGGGAGAGAGACACGAGTGTGCGGGTGTATAAACCTATCTAGGGGCTAGCTAGTCGATAAATGTTTGTGAGAGAAATACGAGTCGGGGTGCGATAGCGAGAGTTTTGTGTGTGAGAGAGAGAGACGGTAGTCGGGAAGGGGAGTGGAAGCAGGAGTTGTGTGTGTGTCCGTGAGAGAGAGAGAGAGAGAGGAGACGGTAGTCGGGGTTGTCTGACCGGTAAAAAATGAATAATGTCAGTCTGGGATGGAGACGAAAAGGAGACCGCAACAAATGTTTTGTCTACAGGAGAGAGAGAGAGAGAGAGAGAGAGTAATTTTAGTGGTATGAGTCATATGTAGAGACATATAGGTTGTGTGAGAGAATCCTATAGAGAGAAAGACAAAGTGAAAGACGAGTGGAGACTGTGTACCGAGTGGTGAAAAAGAAAACCTAGGTACCGAGTGATACCAGAGAACAGTAGAGACGTGAGAGATAATGAAAACTGTGTAATGTATAATGATAGGGAGAGTGAGACATTTCTCAAGAGAGACGTCGAGAGACCATGTTTGCGAGGATAGGAGAAACATGAAGTGAGTGTGCGGGTGAGCTGGAGAAAAGAGAGTGATAGCTACCTGAAGGAGCATGCATGCGAGAGAGATGGGCGTGAAAGGAGTGAACAAAAAAGGGATTCAAATATTTGAATTCGAGATGATGATACATGTAATCCATACTCGAACCAAAATTCATCTATCAAACATGCATACTCATATGAATTCACGCACATCTATGTTATTTAATATGTAGATATTACTGATCCATATATTTTAGTAGAACATAATTTGGTTAAAAAAATTGAATTCAACCTTAAAATTTCGAGATCGTTGTATTTGTAAATCATATTATACATATAAAGGAGCAGAATTCTTTGTTGTGCTTTTGAAAGTATATATAAAAAATGATGTATATAGAATGTAATTCCAATTGAAAATGGATCCCGCACAAAAAAATAGAATATAAACGGGATTCGAATTGAGTTGGCACGGTAAACATGCACTCTGCAAAATTTGAACGAAGCGGGGAAAGTCACAGTAAACGCCCGAAACCAAAATCTGTGTGATGGAAATTACTACTGCCTATCCCTGCCACGCAAAGCCTATCTGCTGGATTTCTATAGGTTTCAATAGGGGTAGGTTTGTAATTTCACCCAAACGTGACGTAACCGCCTCTCACCCGGATTCATACACGGTGGACGCCAAAACACAGTGTGTCCTCGGCCGAAATCGACTCCCTCCCCGATTCATATTTATACACGATGGGCGCCAAAAACAAACTCCCGTCGGCAAATATTCGGTGTATGCGAGATTACCGTCCTATCCCCAACCGACTAATGTTGCTGTGATGTAGTAGAAATTTGAAATGGGGGCTAAGCTTGTAAATTTCCTCGCTTTTGAGACAAGCGTGCCCTGAATACATGGTTCCCCCTTCCTCTCTACCTCCCTTTTCCCCATTCGTACTCCGTGGGCGCCAGCAAATATTCGGTGTATGCGAGATTACCGTCCTATCCCCAACCGACTAATGTTGCTGTGATGTAGTAGAAATTTGAAATGGGGGCTAAGCTTGTAAATTTCCTCGCATTTGAGACAAGCGCGCCCTGAATACATGGTTCCCCCTTCCTCTCTACCTCCCTTTTCCCCATTCGTACTCCGTGGGAGCCAAAACTGTTGGGGAACGTAGTAATTTCAAAATTTTCCTACGCACACGCAAGATCATGGTGATGGCATAGCAACGAGAGGGGAGAGTGTTGTCCATGTACCCTCGTAGACCGTAAGCGGAAGCATTATGACAACGCGGTTGATGTAGTCGTACGTCTTCACGATCCGACCGATCCAAGTACCGAACGTACGGCACCTCCGAGTTCAGCACACATTCAGCTCGATGATGATCCCCGGGCTCCGATCCAGCAAAGCTTCGAGGATGAGTTCCGTCAGCACGACGGCGTGGTGACGATGATGATGCTCTACCGGTGCAGGGCTTCGCCTAAACTCCGCGACGATATGACCGAGGTGGAATATGGTGGAGGGGGGCACCGCACACGGCTAAGGAACGATCCGTAGATCAACTTGTGTTGTTGTGTCTAGAGGTGCCCCCCTGCCCCCGTATATAAAGGAGCAAGGGGGGAGGAGGCCGGCCCTAGAAGGGGGCGCGCCAAGGGGAGTCCTACTCCCACCGGGAGTAGGACTCCCTCCTTCCTTGTTGGAGTAGGAGAAGGGGGAAAGAGGGGGAGAGGAGGAAGGAAAAAGGGGCCACACCCCTTGTCCAATTCGGACCAGAGGGGGGCTGCGCGCCTCCTTCCTTTCGGCCTCTCTCCTCTATTCCCGTATGACCCAATAAGGCCCATATACTCCCCGGCGAATTCCCGTAACTCTCCGGTACTCCGAAAAATACCCGAATCACTCGGAACCTTTCCTAACTCCGAATATAGTCGTCCAATATATCGATCTTTACGTCTCGACCATTTCGAGACTCCTCGTCATGTCCCCGATCTCATCCGGGACTCCGAACTCCTTCGGTACATCAAAACTCATAAACTCATAATATAATTGTCATCGAAACCTTAAGCGTGCGGACCCTACGGGTTCGAGAACTATGTAGACATGACCTAGAACTATTCTTTGTCAATAACCAATAGCGGAACCTGGATGCTCATATTGGCTCCTACATATTCTACGAAGATCTTTATCGGTCAAACCGCATAACAACATACGTTGTTCCCTTTGTCATCGGTGTGTTACTTGCCCGAGATTCGATCGTCGGTATCCAATACCTAGTTCAATCTCGTCACCGGCAAGTCTCTTTACTCGTTACGTAATGCATCATTCCGTAACTAACTCATTAGCTACATTGCTTGCAAGGCTTATAGTGATGTGCATTACCGAGAGGGCCCAGAGATACCTCTCCGACAATCGGAGTGACAAAACCTAATCTCGAAATACGCCAACCCAACATGTACCTTTGGAGACACCTGTAGTACTCCTTTATAATCACCCAGTTACGTTGTGACGTTTGGTAGTACCCAAAGTGTTCCTCCGGTAAACGGGAGTTGCATAATCTCATAGTTACAGGAACATGTATAAGTCATGAAGAAAGCAATAGCAATATACTAAACGATCAAGTGCTAGGCTAACGGAATGGGTCATGTCAATCACATCATTCTCCTAATGATGTGATCCCATTAATCAAATGACAACACATGTCTATGGTTAGGAAACATAACCATCTTTGATTAATGAGCTAGTCAAGTAGAGGCATACTAGTGACTATATGTTTGTCTATGTATTCACACATGTATCATGTTTCTGGTTAATACAATTCTAGCATGAATAATAAACATTTTTCATGAAATAAGGAAATAAATAATAACTTTATTATTGCCTCTAGGGCATATTTCCTTCAGTCTCCCACTTGCACTAGAGTCAATAATCTAGTTCACATCGCTATGTGATTTAACACCAATATTCACATCTGCATGTGATTAATACCCATAGTTCACATCATCATGTGATCAACACCCAAAGGGTTTACTAGAGTCAATAATCTAGTTCACATCGCTATGTGATTAACACCCAAAAGAGTACTAAGGTATGATCATGTTTTGCTCGTGAGAGAAGCTTAGTCAACGGGTCTGTCACATTCAGAGCCGTATGTATTTTGCAAACATTCTATGTCTTCAATGCTCTGCATGGAGCTACTCTAGCTTAATTGCTCCCACTTTCAATATGTATCCAGTTTGAGACTTAGAGTCATCTGGATTAGTGTAAAAGTTTGCACCGATGTAACTTTTACAACGAACTCTTTTATCACCTCCATAATCGAGAAACATCTCCTTAGTCC
Source organism: Triticum dicoccoides (assembly GCF_002162155.2). Lineage (NCBI taxonomy): Eukaryota > Viridiplantae > Streptophyta > Magnoliopsida > Poales > Poaceae > Triticum > Triticum dicoccoides. The sequence goes on from NC_041385.1 coordinate 764,223,696, forward strand.
TTACTAAGGATATTCTTGACCGCTGTCCAGTGATCTACTATTAGATCAAAATTGTATTCCTTTGCCAAACTCAGAGCAAGGTATACAATATGTCTGGTTCACAGCATAGCATACTTTATAGAACCTATGACTGAGGTATAGGGAATGACTTTTCATTCTCTTTCTATTTTCTGCCATGGTCGGGTCTTGAGTCTTACTCAACTTCACACCTTGCAACACAAGCAAGAACTCCTTCTTTGACTGTTCCATTTTGAACTATTTCAAAAATTTATCAAGGTATGAATTCATTGAAAAATCTTATCAAGCGTCTTGATCTATCTATATAGATCTTGATGCTCAATGTGCAAGCAGCTTTACCGAGGTCTTTCTTTTAAAGAACTCCTTTCAAACACTCCTTTATGCTTTGCAGAATAATTCTACATTATTTCCGATCAACAATATGTCATTCACATATACTTATCAGAAATGCTGTAGTGCTCCCACTCACTTTCTTGTAAATACAGGCTTCACCGTAAGTCTGTACAAAACAATATGCTTTGATAAACTTATCAAAGCGTATATTCCAAGTCTGAGATGCTTGCACCAGTCCATAGATGGATTGCTGGAGCTTGCATATTTTGTTAGCACCTTTAGGATTGACAAAACCTTCTGGTTGCATCATATACAACTCTTCTTTAATAAATCCATTAAGGAATGCAGTTTTGACATCTATTTGCCAGATTTCATAAAATGTGGCAATTGCTAACATGATTCGTACGGACTTAAGCATCGATACAAGTGAGAAAATCTCATTGTATTCAACACCTTGAACTTGTCGAAAAACCTTTTTGCAGCAAGTCGAGCTTTGTAGATAGTAACACTACTATCAACGTCCGTCTTCCTCTTGAAGATACATTTATTTTCTATGGCTTGCTGATCATTGAGCAAGTCAATCAAAGTCCATACTTTGTTCTCATACATGGATCATATCTCAGATTTTATGGCCTCAAGCCATTTCGTGGAATCTGGGCTCATCATAGCTTCCTCATAGTTCGTAGGTTCATCATGGTCTAGTAACATGACTTCCAGAACATGATTACCGTACCACTCTGGTGCGGATCTTACTCTGGAAGACTTACAAGGTTTGGCAGCAACTTGATCTGAAGTTTCATGATCATCATCATTAACTTCCTCACTAATTGGTGTAGTAATCACTGGAACTGATTTCTGTGATGAACTACTTTCCAATAAGGGAGAAGGTACAATTACCTCATCAAGTTCTACTTTCCTCCCACTCACTTCTTTCGAGAGAAACTTCTTCTCTAGAAAGGATCCATCTTAGCAACGAATAACTTGCCTTCGGATCTGTGATAGAAGGTGTACCCAATAGTTACCTTTGGGTATTCTATGAAGACGCACTTCTCCGATTTGGGTTCGAGCTTATCAGGTTGAAAACCTTTTTCATGTAAGCATCGCAACTCCAAGCTTTAAGAAACGACAGCTTAGGTTTACTGCTAAACCATAGTTCATACGGTGTCGTCTCAACGGATTTAGATGGTGCCCTATTAAACGTGAATGCAGCTGTCTCTAATGCATAACCCCAAAATGATAGTGGTAAACCGATAAGAGACATCATAGATCGCACCATATCTAGTAAAGTACGATTACGACGTTCGGACACACCATTACATTGTGGTGTTCCAGATGGCGTGAGCTGCGAAACTATTCCACATTGTTTTAATTGAAGACCAAACTCGTAACTCAAATATTCGTCTCCGCAATCAGATCGTAGAAATTTTATTTTCTTGTTACGATGATTTTTCCACTTCACTCTGAAATTCTTTGAACCTTTCAATTATTTCAGACTTATGTTTCATCAAGTAGATATACCCATATCTGCTCAAATCATCTTGTGAAGGTCAAAAAATAAAAATACTTGCCACAAGCCTTAACACTCATCGGATCGCATACATCGGTATGTATTATTTCCAATAAGTCAGTAGCTCGTTCCATTGTTCCGGAGAACGGAGTTTTAGTCATCTTGCCCAAAAGGCACGGTTCGCAAGCATCAAATGATTCATAACCAAGTGATTCCGAAAATCCATCTTTATGGAGTTTCTTCATGTGCTTTACACCGATATGACCCAAACGGCAATGCCACAAATAAGTTGCACTATCATTATTAATTTTGCATCTTTTGGCATCAATATTATGAATATGTGTATCACTACGATCGAGATCCAACAAACTATTTTCATTGGGTGTATGACCATCAAAGGTTTTATTCATGTAAACAGAATAACAATTATTCTTTGACTTTAAATGAATAACCGTATCGCAATAAACATGATCAAATCATATTCATGTTCAACGCAAACGCCAAATAACATTTATTTAGTTTTAACACTAATCCCGAAAGTATAGGAAGTGTGCGATGATGATCATATCAATCTTGGAACTATTTCCAACACACATCGTCACTTCCCCTTCAACTAGTTTCTGTTTATTCTGTAACTCCTGTTTCGAGTTACTAATCTTAGTAACCGAACAAGTATCAAATACTCAGGGGCTACTATAAACACTAGTAAGGCACACATCAATAACCTGTATATCAAATATACCCTTGTTCACTTTTGCCATCCTTCTTATCCACCAAATGTTTGGAGTAGTTCCACTTCCAGTGACCATTTCCTTTGCAGTAGAAGCGCTCAGTTTCAGGCTTAGGTCCAGCTTTGGGCTTCTTCACGGGAGTGACAACTTGCTTGCCATTCTGCTTGAAGTTCCCTTTCTTTCCCTTTGCCCTTTTTCTTGAAACTAGTGGTCTTGTCAATCATCAACACTTGATGCTCTTTTCTTGATTTCTACCTTCGTCGATTTCAGCATCACGAAGAGCTCGGGAATCGGTTTCGTCATCCCTTGCATACTATAGTTCATCACAAAGTTCTACTAACTTGGTGATGGTGACTAAAGAATTCTTTCAATCACTATCTTATCTGGAAGATTAACTTCCACTTGATTCAAGCGATTGTAGTACCCAGACAATCTGAGCACGTGCTCACTAGTTGAGCGATTCTCCTCCATCTTTTAGCTATAGAACTTGTTGGAGACTTCATATCTCTCAACTCGGGTATTTGCTTGAAATATTAACTTCAACTCCTGGAACATCTCATATGGTCCATGACGTTCAAAACGTCTTTGAAGTCCCGATTCTAAGCCATAAAGCATGGTGCACAAAACTATCAAGTAGTCATCATATTGAGCTAGCCAAACGTTCATAACGTCTGCATCTGCTCCTGCAATAGGTCTGTCACCTAGCGGTGCATTAAGTACATAATTCTTCTGTGCAGCAATGAGGATAAACCTCAGATCACGGATCCAATCTGCATCATTGCTACTAACATTTTTCAACACAATTTTCTCTAGGAACATATAAAAATAAACATATGAAAGCAACAACGCAAGCTATTGATCTACAACACAATTTGCAAAATACTACCAGGACTAAGTTCATGATAAATTTAAGTTCAATTAATCATATTACTTAAGAACTCCCACTTAGAAAGACATCCCTCTAATCCTCTAAGTGATTACGTGATCCATATCAACTACACCATGTCCGATCATCACGTGAGATGGAGTAGTTTCAACGGTGAACATAAATATGTTGATCATATCTACTATATGATTCACGCTCGACCTTTTGGTCTCTGTGTTCCGAGGCCATATCTGTATATGCTAGGCTCGTCAAGTTTAACCTGAGTATTCCGCGTGTGCAACTGTATTGCACCCGTTGTATTTGGACGTAGAGCCTATCACACCCGATCATCACGTGGTGTCTCAGCACGAAGAACTTTCGCAACGGTGCATACTCAGGGAGAACACTTCTTGATAATTAGTGAGAGATCATCTTAAAATGCTACCGTCAATCAAAGCAAGATAAGATGCATAAAGGATAAACATCACATGCAATCAATATAAGTGATATGATATGGCCATCATCATCTTGTGCTTGTGATCTCCATCTTCGAAGCACCATCGTGATCACCATCGTCACCGGCGCGACACCTTGATCTCCATCGTAGCATCATTATCGTTACGCCATCTATCGCTTCTACGACTATCGCTACAGCTTAGTGATAAAGTAAAGCAATTATAGGGCGTTTGCATTTCATACAATAAAGCGACAACCATATGGCTCCTGCCAGTTGCCGATAACTTCGGTTATAAAACATGATCATCTCATACAATAAAATATAGCATCACGTCTTGACCATATCACATCACAACATACCCAGCAAAAACAAGTTAGACGTCCTCTACTTTGTTGTTGCAAATTTTACGTGGCTGCTACGGGCTTAGCAAGAACCGTTCTTACCTACGCATCAAAACCACAACGATAGTTCGTCAAGTTAGTGTTGTTTTAACCTTCGCAAGGACCGGGCGTAGCCACACTCGATTCAGCTAAAGTGAGAGAGACAGACACCCGCAAGCCACCTTTAAGCACGAGTGCTCGTAACGGTGAAACCAGTCTCGCGTAAGCGTACGCGTAATGTCGGTCCGGGCCGCTTCATCTCACAATACCGCCGAACCAAAGTATGACATGCTGGTAAGCAGTATGACTTGTATCGCCCACAACTCACTTGTCTTCTACTCGTGCATATGACATCTACGCATAAAACCAGGCTCGGATACCACTGTTGGGGAACGTAGTAATTTCAAAATTTTCCTACGCACACGCAAGATCATGGTGATGGCATAGCAATGAGAGGGGAGAGTGTTGTCCACGTACCCTCGTAGACCGTAAGCGGAAGCGTTATGACAACGCGGTTGATGTAGTCATACGTCTTCACGATCCAACCGATCCAAGTACCGAACGTATGGCACCTCCGAGTTCAGCACACATTCAGCTCGATGACGATCCCCGGGCTCCGATCCAGCAAAGCTTCGGGGATGAGTTCCGTCAGCACGACGGCGTGGTGACGATGATGATGCTCTACCGGCGCAGGGCTTCGCCTAAACTCCGCGACGATATGACCGAGGTGAAATATAGTGGAGGGGGGCACCGCACACGGCTAAGGAACGATCCGTAGATCAACTTGTGTTGTTGTGTCTAGAGGTGCCCCCCTGCCCCCGTATATAAAGGAGCAAGGGGGGAGGAGGCCGGCCCTAGGAGGGGGCGCGCCAAGGGGAGTCCTACTCCCACCGGGAGTAGGACTCCCTCCTTCCTTGTTGGAGTAGGAGAAGGGGGAAAGAGGGGGAGAGGAGGAAGGAAAAAGGGCCCGCACCCCTTGTCCAATTCGGACCAGAGGGGGGCTGCGCGCCTCCTTCCTTTCGGCCTCTCTCCTCTATTCCCGTATGGCCCAATAAGGCCCATATACTCCCCGGCGAATTCCCGTAACTCTCCGGTACTCCGAAAAATACCCGAATCACTCAGAACCTTTCCGAACTCCGAATATAGTCGTCCAATATATCGATCTTTACGTCTCGACCATTTCGAGACTCCTCGTCATGTCCCCGATCTCATCCGGGACTCCGAACTCCTTCGGTATATCAAAACTCATAAACTCATAATATAATTGTCATCGAAACCTTAAGCGTGCGGACCCTACGGGTTCGAGAACTATGTAGACATCACCTAGAACTATTATTTGTCAATAACCAATAGCGGAACCTGGATGCTCATATTGGCTCCTACATATTCTACGAAGATCTTTATCGGTCAAACCGCATAACAACATACGTTATTCCCTTTGTCATCGGTGTGTTACTTGCCCGAGATTCGATCGTCGGTATCCAATACCTAGTTTAATCTCATTACCGGCAAGTCTCTTTACTCGTTACGTAATGCATCATTCCGTAACTAACTCATTAGCTACATTGCTTGCAAGGCTTATAGTGATGTGCATTACCGAGAGGGCCCAGAGATACCTCTCCGACAATCGGAGTGACAAAACCTAATCTCGAAATACGCCAACCCAACATGTACCTTTGGAGACACCTGTAGTACTCCTTTATAATCACCCAGTTACGTTGTGACGTTTGGTAGTACCCAAAGTGTTCCTCCAGGAAACGGGAGTTGCATAATCTCATAGTTACAGGAACATGTATAAGTCATGAAGAAAGCAATAGCAATATACTAAACGATCAAGTGCTAGGCTAACGGAATGGGTCATGTCAATCACATCATTCTCCTAATGATGTGATCCCATTAATCAAATAACAACACATGTCTATGGTTAGGAAACATAACCATCTTTGATTAATGAGCTAGTCAAGTAGAGGCATACTAGTGACTATACGTTTGTCTATGTATTCACACATGTATCATGTTTCCGGTTAATACAATTCTAGAATGAATAATAAACATTTATCATGAAATAAGGAAATAAATAATAACTTTATTATTGCCTCTAGGGCATATTCCTTCAAAAACACCCTCTCCACCCCACCCTCCTCCGTCCGCCGTCGTCCGCCACCCCATCCACCGCCGTCCTCCTCCACCATGCCGGAGTTGATACCCCGACGTTGTTGTCCATTACAAGAGATCGACCTCTCTCATCCACGGCTTCGGACCGGGATCCTCGCATCCCGTCCTCTCGCTTCATCCCCGCCGCCGTCCACCTTACCGGCGCCGCTCCTACGACCGTCTCGTCCACCGCGCCCCGCCGCCACCGTCTACCCTCATAGATGTGCTTCCACGCTGCCAACAGCCATCGCTACCGCAGCACTGTCAAATTCTCAGCAGATGCATACACGGCGCCGCACCAGAGGCGGTACTCTTTCGTATCTGCTCAACTTATTTATCGCAGCAAGAAAATAGATCGCCACTGCTTTACTCTAATTTCTTGTCTTGGTTGTGAAGTTGCCTTTGTCCAGTTTGCACCTTCAGATCCGCCATGGCACGCTCAACACTATACTCCCAATGCTTATGGTTTTCCCCTTTTATATTCCCCACTAGTTAAATCACAGTAGACTAAATTTCAAAATTGGGTCAGTCGATTTTTCAGAGCTCGCCGGAGTTCGCCGGTGCGAACGAAGGGGCTCGGGTGGTTGTGGGGCCTCGCCGAACGAAGAAAACTCGACGCGGGTGGGGGTTGGGGCGGGTGGGGTTGGGGGTGGTGGAGGAACACAGGCGGCGGGGGCCGGTGGTCCGACCGGCGGCTCGTGCGGTGTTCTGTATGGGAAGAATCAGTTGGGAGTTGGGAGTTGCATTCTTAATGCGCTCTGGTTCATCATGTGTGGGAACTGCGCAACCAACATTTTATTATCCAAAATCTGCTTGCTCTTCTTTACCATGTTCCTCTTTCGTTATTCTTTAATATGTACTCTCTCCGTTCCTAAATACAAGTCTTTGTATAGATTCCACCATGGAATACATATGGAGCAAAATGAGTGAATCTACACTCTAAAATGTATCTGGATACATCTTTATGTGATCCATAGTGGAAATCTCTACCAAGATTTATATTTTGGAACGGAGGGAGTATGATAGTAGTACAGTATGTTCCTTGTACTGAAGATGAGCAGGGACATTTGCAGTGTAGAGGTCTATACAGTCGGTTGTGATGGACACTTTGAGCCTCTTTGATTCATAGGATTTTGTAGACATAGGAATAGGATTTGTAGTCACCTGCCCACTTGAATCCTATAAGAATAGCAAGGAAATGCGGGGAGCTGTGTCGCCTTTGAGAGTTACACTGATATTAACAGTACCGCACCTTCACTTGAAGAGAGCTGGTATCAAAAGCCTTTCTAGCCATACCGGCAATACTAGCACATATATTCCAGCAAGTTCCACATGCTGATTTTTACTCTGATGCTTACGGTTTCCCCGTTATATCTACACTATGATCTGTATAGCCGCTTTGTGTCACACTAGCAGCAGTGCACTCTTGAAGCTAAACACTGCAATGACTTACAAAATTGGCACCAAGGCATTGAGTGCCATTCTGGATGCAATGAAACTCATACGCTCCCCACCTGTTGATTCTTGTTCAGAATATGACCCTAATGACTATTCTAACCTCGAGGAGTCAACGACAGATGGCCTGCCCTGTTCACCCATCAAGGTGCATGTTCTACTTTGTCAATGTTTTATTGATTGCGGGTATCTTGCATATGTTGTCTTACATTTCTTCTACTTTGTTGCACCGCCATCTGCTTAGTTTACTCATCATATATGTCGAGATGCCATGCCCATCCATTATCAATGCATATTCCATCTGTCATCATACCATGTTTTTCTACTCAAATGTTGTTCTTGTGCATCAGACATCAAAAAGGAAGAGGGTGATTGCCGAACCTGAAGGAGCACCAACAAAGTCCTTGAAAAACGTGGTGGTGCCGGAGAAATCAGACAGCACACCACTTATATTGGTTGTACAACCAGTGACACAAAACGTAGGACCGACTCCAGCAGACTGTACCCATACTTCACTGGCCACACCACTAGCCCCACCACACAGGACCTGCACTCTAGCAAAAGGTATACCGATTTCATTTGCCATAGCACCAGCTGTACCACAGAAAAATCCCACTCCAGCAAAAAGTACAGCAAGTCCACCAGCCGAAGACCTGTCCCAACTGCAGAGACAGCCAATTCCTGCAGATTGGAACCCCATTCCATTTATTCCCAGTTTAAAAGACAATGCTTTCAATGTTGTTAGGTACTACATGCATATATTCCCATCATGGGAAGATTATTGTGAAGACAAACACCATTTTCACATCTTCCTGTCCAACTTACGTGTAAGTGCTATTATTCATGGTTACTATTTTCCTGTTTTCTGCTGATTGAGCACATCAATGATTTAAATTACATTGTTGTAACTAGGCGAGGGTCAATCTGGATAGTCATGACGAGCAAAGCTTGCTTGTGCTTTTCAAGGAAGCATTGCAGCAGTATCGGTGTTACCTGAGGAAATCACATTTTGATGGCAAGTCTATAAACGAATTTCCGGTGAAGTCTCCTGTGCTAAATTTAGAAGACATTGAATGGAAAAACCTTGTTATGCACTGGTCTCGTTCCCAGGATAAGGTACTGTCTATGAAATCACATGACAATTTGAACTTCTACTTTTCCGCATGTGCCTTACGGATCTTTTTTGCAGGAAATCTGCTCGAAGAAGAATTCCGGTTTGAAAAGAACGACAGGATATCGCAAATATGATGCCCGCTGCTTTGCTCTTGTTAGTACTTGTTGTCCTGTATCACTATACTTGCATACATACCTGGTTCATTATGTGACAGCAGTATGCATAATAGCTTGCTTATCAATTGTTCGCTCCAAATTATCTGATCTGTATGAATGGTTACATTAGTGTAGAATATATCCAATGCCAATGTTTTTTAGCTCTGCATTGTTCTTGTAAGTACATGTTGTCCTTTATCAGTATACTTATAATGACAGGTAGTTGTTCATGTACCATCACTCTGCAGCTTATTTTCCTTTGCCCTCCATTTTCTACACATCAGATCTATATTTACTCTTACCATAAGGTTGGTACTGAAGAAGTTTAGCTGTGCATTGCTCTTGGCTGTACCTTTTGCCTGTATCGCTGCACTTACATTTATAGCTAGTTGGTTATGTAGCATCACTCTTCATCTTATCTTAAATATTATCCATTTTTTCGTATATTATCACATCTATATTTACTCTTAAAAAAATGTAGAATAAAGGCAATGCTTATGAAGAAGATTATGTGGTAAACTTCTTGAATTGCCCCCCCCCCCACATCAGCATGGACAAGGCCTTTATAAAGCATGTCTTCACCAAAAATGTAAGTTTGTCCATCTCAAGCCTTCAAACTTTGTTGTATATATTTGGTTAGGCATGACTGCAACAGCTATTTATTTTTGGTGTTTACATCAAATTGAATGTTTAAAGTTTATTATGTAGTTCATAAACAAAAGTTTGTCCTTCTCAATTTAAGTTTTTAGTTGTACAACCAAGTTCCTTCTTCATACCATGTAAATTAAACTATACAGAGAAAGTGATCTTCTTTTGCACTGCATGTATGCTTTTGTTCTTCATCCGTAATCCAGTGGTGTGGTGAACCTAGAAAGTTTACCGCTGTTGCAAAAATTCCCTATAAAAGACAAAGAATGATATAATGTTGAAACCTTTTGCATAATGAGCTCTGATAAATTTACTACAGTAGGAATTTTATTTCATAATTTTTGGAGTTAGGGAAGTACGATGAATCTAGCATTCTTTACAGACTGTACTGTTTTGGTAGATTGCTGTTATGTTTGCATTGTTGGCATATGTTTGCTTGTTTAATGATTCTATTTGAGGATAGTAGTATTAAATATGCAGAGGCATTTAGTATTCAATGTTGAATAATAATTTTAGTGAATCTTACAGTAGAAAACGATAAGGTTTTGCATTGGTTTATACTAACCTATCTCACGAGTTCTTGTTGAGTTTGGTGTGGATGAAGCTTTTGATAAAAAGAGAAACCATGATATGAGAGGAATTAAGGAGACACAAAATTTCAAGCTTGGGGATGCCCAAGGCACCCCAAGATGTTATTCCAAGAAGTCTCAAGCATCTAAGCTTGGGGATGCCCCGGTAGGCATCCCACCTTTCTTCTTCAACAACTATCGGTTAGTATCGGTTGAGCCTACTTTTTTGCTTCTTCACATGAGTTGTGCTATCCTTGCAATGTCATTTTATTTTGTTTTGCTTTTTGTTTGATTAGAGTACCAAGATCTGAAATTCTTTAATGAGAGAGAGTCTTCGCGTAGTTACATTATTATTTAGCTACTCATTGATCTTCACTTATATCTTTTTGGAGTAGTTTGCCATTTGCTCTAGTGCGTCACTTATATCTTTTAGAGCACGGCGGTGGTTATATTTTGAAGAAATTTCTAGTCTCTCATGCTTCACTTATATTATTTTGAGAGTCTTTTAGAATAGCATGGTATTTGCTATGATCTTAAAAGTTGGTCCTAGAATGATGAGCATCCAAGTTGGGTATAATAAAAACTATCATAGAAAAAGAATTGGATGCTATGATCAATTTGATACTTGATAATTGTTTTGAGATATGGAGGTAGTGATATTAAAGTCATGCTAGTTGGGTGATTATGAATTTAAAGAATGCTTGTGCTGAAGTTTGTGATTCCCGTAGCATGCACGTATGGTGAACCGCTTTGTGATGAAGTTTGAGCACAATTTTATTTATTGATTGTCTTCCTTATGAGTGGCGGTCGGGGACGAGCGATGGTCTTTTCCTACCAATCTATCCCCTAGGAGCATGCGCGTAGTGCTTTGGTTTTTGATGACTTCTAAATTTTTGCAATAAGTATATGAGTTCTTTTGGTTAATGTTGAGTCCATGGATTATACGCACCTCACCATTCCCTTATTGCTAGCCTCTCTTGTACCGCGCAACTTTTACCGGTACCATACACCCACCATATACCTTCCTCAAAACAGCCACCATACCTACCTACTATGGCATTTCCATGGCCATTCCGAGATATATTGCCATGCAACTTTCCACCATTCCGTTCATATGACACGCATTACTTTTGTCATATTGCTCTTTGCATGATCATGTAGTTGACATTGTATTTGTGGCAAGGCCACCTTCATAATTTTCATACATGTCGCTCTTGATTCATTGCATATCCCGGTACACTGCCGGAGGCATTCATATAGAGTCATATCTTGTTCTAGCTTTGAGTTGTAAATCCACAAAAGTGTGATGATCTTCATTATTAGAGCATTGTCCAAGTGAGGAAAGGATGATGAAGACTATGATTCCCCCACAAGTCGGGATGAGACTTCGGACTTTACAAAAAGAAAAGAAAAAAGAGAAAAGGCCAAAAAAAAGGCCAAAGAAAAAAAAAGAAAAGGAAAAAAGAGAAAAATAAATAAAATGAGAGAAAAAGAGAGAAGGGACAATGCTACTATCTCTTTTTCCACACTTGTGCTTCAAAGTAGCGCCATGATCTTCATGATAGAGAGTCTCATATGTTGTCACTTTCATATACTAGTGGGCATTTTTCATTATAGAACTTGGCTTTTATATTCCAATGATGGGCTTCCTCAAAATGCCCTAGGTCTTCGTGAGCAAGCGAGTTGGATGCACACCCACTTAGTTTCTTTTGTTGAGCTTTCACATATTTATAGCTCTAGTGCATCTGTTGCATGGCAATCCCTACTCACTCACATTGATATCTATTAATGGGCATCTCCATAGCCTGTTGATACGCCTAGTTGATGTGAGACTATCTTCTCCTTTTTGTCTTCTCCACAACCACCATTCCATTACACATATAGTGTTATGTCCATGGCTCACGCTCATGTATTGCGTGAAAGTTGAAAAAGTTTGAGATTACTAAAGTGTGAAACAATTGCTTGGCTTGTAATCGGGGTTGTGCATGATTATATACTTTGTGTGATGAAGAGCGAGAAACATCCAGAATATATGATTTTGTAGGGATAACTTTCTTTAGGCATGTTATTTTGAGAAGACATGATTACTTTGATTAGTATGCTTGAAGTATTACAATTTCTTATGTCAATATGAACTTTTATTTTGTATCATTTGGATCTGAACATTCATGCCACAATAAAGAAAATTACATTATAAATTATGCTAGGTAGCATTCCACATCAAAAATTCTGTTTTTATCATTTACCTACTCCAGGACGAGCAGGAATTAAGCTTGGGGATGCTTGATACGTCTCCAACGTATCTATAATTTTTTATTGTTCCATGCTATTATATTACCCCTTTTGGATGTTTATGGGCTTAATTTTACACATTTATATCATTTTTGGGACTAACCTACTAACCGGAGGCCCAGTCCATATTGTTATTTTATTGCATGTTTCACTATTTCGAAGAAAAGGAATATCAAACGGAGTCCAAACGGAATGAATAATTCGGCAGTGTGATTTTTTGGAAGAATATGATCCTGAGACATGGAGTCCACATTAGAAGATCCTCGAGGAGGCCACAAGATAGAAGGCCGCGCCCCCCTTACAGGGTGGTGTCCCCCTGTCTCGTGGGCCCCTCGAGCACCTCCCGACCGACTTCTTTCGCCTATATATGCCTACGTACCCTAAAACCATCAAAAATGAAGATAGATCGGGAGTTCCGCCACCGCAAGCCTCTGTAGCCACCAAAAACCTCCCGGGAGCCCGTTCCGGCACCCTGCCGGAGGGGGAACCCATCACCGGTGCCCATCTTCATCATCCCGGCGCTCTCCATGACGAGGAGGGAGTAGTTCACCCTCGGGGCTGAGGGTATGTACCAGTAGCTATGTGTTTGATCTCTCTCTCTCGTGTTCTCTCTCGTGTTCCCTCTATGGCACTATCTTGATGTATCCTGAGCTTTGCTATTGTAGTTGGATCTTATGATGTTTCTCCCCCTCTACTCTCTTGTGATGAATTGAGTTTCCCCTTTGAAGTTATCTTATCGGATTGAGTCTTTTATGAGACCACTTGATGTATGTCCTGCCGTGCTTATCTATGGTGACAATGGGATATCATGTGCCACTTGATGTATGTTTTGGTGACCAACTTGCGGGTTCCGCCCATGAACCTATGCATAGGGGTTGGCACACGTTCTTGACTCTCTGGTAGAAACTTTGGGGCACTCTTTGAAGTACTTTGTGTTGGTTGGATGAATCTGAGATTGTGTGATGCATATCGTATAATCATGCCCACGGATACTTTAAGTGACAAAGGAGTATCTAGGTGACATTAGGGTTTTGGTTGATTTGTGTCTTAAGGTGTTATTCTAGTATGAAATCTTGAATAGATTGATCCGAAAGAATAACTTTGAGGTGGTTTCGTACCCTACCATAATCTCTATGTTTGTTCTCCGCTATTAGTGGCTTTGGAGTGACTCTTTGTTGCATGTTGAGGGATTGTTATTTGATCTATCTATGTTATTATTGTTGAGAGAACTTGCACTAGTGAAAGTATGAACCCTAGGCCTTGTTTCCTATCATTGCAATACCGTTTGTGCTCACTTTTATCTTTAGTTACCTTGTTGTTTTTATTATTTCAGATTACAAAAACCTTTATCTACCATCCATATTGCACTTGTATCACCATCTCTTCGCCGATCTAGTGCACGTATACAATTTACCATTGTATTGGGTGTGTTGGGGACACAAGAGACTCTTTGTTATTTGGTTGCAGGATTGTTTGAGAGAGACCATCTTCATCCTGCGCCTCCTACGGATTGATAAACCTTAGGTCATCCACTTGAGGGAAATTTGCTACTGTCCTATAAACATGTGCACTTGCAGGCCCAACAACGTCTACAAGAAGAAGGTTGTGTAGTAGACATCAAGCTCTTTTCTGGCGCCGTTGCCGGGGAGGTGAGTGCTTGAAGGTATATCTTTAGATCTTGCAATCGAGTCTTTTAGTTTCTTGTTTTATCACTAGCTTAGTTTATAAAAGAAAACTACAAAAAAATGGAGTTAAGCTTGTCTCATATGCTTCGTCTTTTAATATCTTTCATGAGAATGATGGAAAGGAAAATTGTGCTCAAGTGCTAGAAAAAGAATGCATTAGAATGTTTGGTACTAGATCTTTGTATGATGAGCATGATTGCAATGTTGTTAGTATGAATTCCTTGAATATCCATGATACTAATGATATGCAAAGCCACAAGCTTGGGGAAGCTATGTTTGATGATTATGATATATTTTGTCCCCCAAGCTTTGATGAGCAAATTTATTTTGATGATAGCGTGCCTCCTATTTATGATGATTATATTGATGAAAGTGGGTTTGGAAGAGTGTCAACTTTAGGAAGTAGTGATCCCACTGTTTTGGAGGATTTTGAATCTTATTGTGATGAACATGAAAGTGGATTTGGAAGAGTGTCAACTTTATTTAGTGATGATTCCACTATTTTGGAAGAGGTTCCAATTGATTATGAGAACAAAGTTGCTATCTATGATGATTATTGTGATGACTTGTATGCTATTAAGAATAAATAACCATAAAACTTGTCATCATGATTTTAGTTTTCAATTGGATTATGCCTCACATGATAATTATCTTGTTGATTTTGCTCCCGCTATTATTCATGAGAAGAATTTTGCTTATGTGGAGAGTAGTAAATTTTCTATGCTTGTAGATCATGAAAAGAATGATTTAGGTGCTGGTTATATTGTTGTATTCATTCATGATGCTACTGAAAATTATTATGAGGGAGGAATATATGCTTGTAGGAATTGCAATAATATCAAGTTTCCTCTCTATGTGCTTAAAATTTTGAAGCTATGCTTGTTTTACCTTCCTATGCTTGTTGATTATTGTTCCCATAATTTGTTTGCTCACAAAATCCCTATGCATAGGAAGTGGGTTATACTTAAATGTGCTAGTCATATGCTTCATGATGCTCCCATTATGTTTCACTTCTTATCTTTTATGTGAGCATCATTGCCATCATCATGCCTAGCTAGAAAGGCATTAAAGAAAAGCGCTTGTTGGGAGACAACCCAATATTTATCCTTAATGTTTTTGTGTGTCCACATGATTATGCTACTGTATTAATCATTTTTTATAGCTTTTGTTCCAATAAAGTGCCAAGTAAGACCTTTAGGATGGCTTTGGTGATAGTTGTGTTGATCCTGCTGAAAGTCAGAAACTTTTGCACCCAGTAAATTAGTTTTGTTAATTCACAGAAACGGACTTCTGATCTGATTCGTTTTGCTCTGGATTGAAACACACATTGCTTAGGACTTCCTAATTTGGTAGGATTTTTGGAGTTCCAGAAGTATACGTTTGATACAGATTACTACAGACTGTTCTGTTTTTGACAGATTCTGTTTTCTATGTGTTGTTTGCTTATTTTGATGAATCTATGAGTAGTATCGGAGGGTATGAACCATAGATAAGTTGAAGTACAGTAGATATTACACCAATATTAATTTTGAATGAGTTCATTACAATACCTAAGTGGTGGTTTTATTTTCTTATACTAACGGAGCTTACGAGTTTTTTGTTGAGTTTCGTGTTGTGGAGTTTTCAAGTTTTGGGTAAAGATTCGATGGACAATGGAATGAGGAGTGGTAAGAGCCTAAGCTTGGGGATGCCCAAGGCACCCCAGGGTAATATTCAAGGACAACCAAGAGCCTAAGCTTGGGGATGCCCCAGAAGGCATCCCCTCTTTCGTCTTCGTTCATCGGTAACTTTACTTGGAGCTATATTTTTATTCACCACATGATATGTGTTTTGCTTGGAGCGTCATTTTATTTTGTTAGTATTTGCTTGCTGTTATTTAGATTAATGTTTTGCATCTTTAGTTTCAATAAAGAAGTCAAGGATAGCCTTTGCCATGCTTATTTTGCTAGTATACATGTTGCTGTTTGAAAACGGAAAGTTTACCGCTGTTGCAAAACTTCCCTAGAAAATTCAGAGAATTATATAATGTGGAAACCTTTTGCATAACGATCTATGATAAATTTACTACAGTGGGAATTTTATTTCATAATTTTTGGAGTTAGGGAAGTATGATGAATCTTGCATTCTTTATAGACTGTACTGTTTTGGCAGATTGCTATTATGTTTGCATTGTTGGCATATGTTTGCTTGTTTAATGATTCTATTTGAGGATAGGAGTATTAAATATGCAGAGGCATTTAGTATTCAATGTTGAATAATAATTTTAGTGATTTGTTACAGTAGAAAATGATAAGGTTTTGCATTGGTTTATACTAACCTATCTCACGAGTTGTTGTTGAGTTTGGTGTGGATGAAGCTTTTGATAAAAAGAGAAACCATGATATGAGAGGAATTAAGGAGACACAAAAGTTCAAGCTTGGGGATGCCCAAGGCACCCCCAGATATTATTCCAAGAAGTCTCAAGCATCTAAGCTTGGGGATGCCCTGGTAGGCATCCCACCTTTCTTCTTCAACAACTATCGGTTAGTATCGGTTGAGCCTACTTTTTTGCTTCTTCACATGAGTTGTGCTATCCTTGCAATGTAATTTTATTTTGTTTTGCTTGATATTTGATTAGAGTACCAAGATATGAAATTCTTTAATGAGAGAGAGTCTTCGCATAGTTACATTATTATTTTGCTACTCATTGATCTTCACTTATATCTTTTCGGAGTAGTTTGTCATTTGCTCTAGTGTGTCACTTATATCTTTTAGAGCACGGCGGTGGTTATATTTTGAAGAAATTGCTAGTCTCTCATGCTTCACTTATATTATTTTGAGAGACTTTTAGAACAGCATGGTATTTGCTATGATCTTAAAAGTTGGTCCTAGAATGATGAGCATCCAAGTTGGGTACAATAAAAACTATCATAGAAAAAGAATTGGATGCTATGATCAATTTGATACTTGATAATTGTTTTGAGATATGGAGGTAGTGATATTAAAGTCATGCTAGTTGGGTGATTATGAATTTAAAGAATGCTTGTGTTGAAGTTTGTGATTCCCGTAGCATGCATGTATGGTGAACCGCTTTGTGATGAAGTTTGAGCACAGTTTTATTTATTGATTGCCTTCCTTACGAGTGGCGGTCGGGGACGAGCGATGGTCTTTTCCTACCAATCTATCCCCCTAGGAGCATGCGCGTAGTGATTTGGTTTTTGATGACTTCTAAATTTTTGCAATAAGTATATGAGTTCTTTTGATTAATGTTGAGTCCATGGATTATACGCACCTCACCCTTCCATTATTGCTAGCCTCTCTTGTACCGCGCAACTTTCGCCGGTACCATACACCCACCATATACCTTCCTCAAAACAGCCACCATACCTACCTACTATGGCATTTCCATAGTCATTCCAAGGTATATTGCCATGCAACTTTCCACCGTTCCGTTCATATGACACGCATTACTTTTGTCATATTGCTCTTTGCATGATCATGTAGTTGACATTGTATTTGTGGCAAGGCCACCTTCATAATTTTCATACATGTCGCTCTTGATTCATTGCGTATCCCGGTACACCGCCGGAGGCATTCATATAGAGTCATGTCTTGTTCTAGCTTTGAGTTGTAAATCCATAAAAGTGTGATGATCTTCATTATTAGAGCATTGTCCCAGTGAGGAAAGGATGATGAAGACTATGATTTCCCCACAAGTCGGGATGAGACTTCGGACTTTACAAAAAGAAAAGAAAAAAGAGAAAAGGCCAAAAAAAGAAGGCCAAAGAAAAAAAAAGGAAAAAAGAGAAAAATAAATAAAATGAGAGAAAAAGAGAGAAGGTACAATGCTACTATCTCTTTTTCCACACTTGTGCTTCAAAGTAGCACCATGATCTTCATGATAGAGAGTCTCATATGTTGTCACTTTCATATACTAGTGGCATTTTTCATTATAGAACTTGGCTTGTATATTCCAATTATGGGCTTCCTCAAAATGCCCTAGGTCTTCGTGAGCAAGCGAGTTGGATGCACACCCACTTAGTTTCTTTTGTTGAGATTTTATATATATTTATAGCTCTAGTGCATCTGTTGCATGGCAATCCCTACTCACTCACATTGATATCTATTAATGGGCATCTCCATAGCCCGTTGATACGCCTAGTTGATGTGAGACTATCTTCTCCTTTTTTGTCTTCTCCACAACCACCATTCTATTCCACATATAGTGCTATGTCCATGGCTCACGCTCATGTATTGCGTGAAAGTTGAAAAAGTTTGAGATTACTAAAGTGTGAAACAATTGCTTGGCTTGTCATCGGGGTTGTGCATGATTATATACTTTGTGTGATGAAGATAGAGCAACAGCCAGACTATATGATTTTGTAGGGATAACTTTCTTTAGGCATGTTATTTTGAGAAGACATGATTACTTTGATTAGTATGCTTGAAGTATTACTATTTCTTATGTCAATGTGAACTTTTATTTTGTATCATTTGGATCTGAACATTCATGCCACAATAAAGAAAATTGCATTATAAATTATGCTAGGTAGCATTCCACATCAAAAATTCTGTTTTTATCATTTACCTACTCGAGGACGAACAGGAATTAAGCTTGGGGATGCTTGATATGTCTCCAATGTATCTATAATTTTTGATTGTTCCATGCTATTATATTACCCCTTTTGGATGTTTATGGGCTTTATTTTACACATTTATATCATTTTTGGGACTAACCTACTAACCGGAGGCCCTGCCCATATTGCTGTTTTATTGCCTGTTTCAGTATTTCAAAGAAAAGGAATATCAAACGGAGTCCAAACGGAATGAAACCTTCGGCAGCGTGATTTTTTGGAAGAATGTGATCCTGGAGACTTGGAGTCCACGTCAGAAATTCGTCGAGAAGGCCACGAGATAGGAGGCCATGGCCCCCTGTCTCGTGGGCCCCTCGAGCACCTCCCGACCGACTTCTTTCGCCTATATATGCCTACGTACCCTAAAACCATCAAAAATGAAGATAGATCGGGAGTTCCACCGCCGCAAGCCTCTGCAGACACCAAAAACCTCTCGGGAGCCCGTTCCAGCACCCTGCCGGAGGGGGAACCCATCACCGGTGGCCATCTTCATCATCCCGACGCTCTCCATGACGAGAAGGGAGTAGTTCACCCTCGGGGCTGAGGGTATATACCAGTAGCTATGTGTTTGATCTCCCTCTCTCGTGTTCCCTCTATGGCACGATCTTGATGTATCCCGAGCTTTGCTATTGTAGTTGGATCTTATGATGTTTCTCCCCCTCTACTCTCTTGTGATAAATTGAGTTTCCCATTTGAAGTTATCTTATCAGATTGAGTCTTTTATGAGAACACTTGATGTATGTCTTGCCGTGCTTATCTGTGGTGACAATGGGATATCATGTGCCACTTGATGTATGTTTTGGTGACCAACTTGCGGGTTCCGCCCATGAACCTATGCATAGGGGTTGGCACACGTTCTTGACTCTCGGTAGAAACTTTGGGGCACTCTTTGAAGTACTTTGTGTTGGTTGGATGAATCTGAGATTGTGTGATGCATATCGTATAATCATGCCCACGGATACTTTAAGTGACAATGGAGTATCTAGGTGACATTAGGGTTTTGGTTGATTTGTGTCTTAAGGTGTTATTCTAGTACGAACTCTTGAATAGATTGATCCGAAAGAATAACTTTGAGGTGGTTTCATACCCTACCATAATCTCTACGTTTGTTCTCCGCTATTAGTGGCTTTGGAGTGACTCTTTGTTGCATGTTGAGGGATTGTTATTTGATCTATCTATGTTATTATTGTTGAGAGAACTTGCACTAGTGAAAGTATGAACCCTAGGCCTTGTTTCCTATCATTGCAATACCGTTTGTGCTCACTTTTATCTTTAGTTACCTTGCTGTTTTTATTATTTCAGATTACAAAAACCTTTATCTACCATCCATATTGCACTTGTATCACCATCTCTTCACCGAACTAGTGCACCTATACAATTTACCATTGTATTGGGTGTGTTGGGGACACAAGAGACTCTTTGTTATTTGGTTGCAGGGTTGTATGAGAGAGACCATCTTCATCCTATGCCTCCTACGGATTGATAAACCTTAGGTCATCCAGTTGAGGGAAATTTTCTAGTGTCCTACAAACCTATGCACTTGCAGGCCCAACAACGTCTACAAGAAGAAGGTTGTGTAGTAGACATCAGTATAGTCTAGGTTTTTTCTTATTCACGATGCTGAAGTTATTTTACTGTATATATATCATGTCTTTGCAGTAAACCGGCCAAACAGTAAAATTACGGTACATAATCGGGTCGTCATGCAATCACGATGTAGGTTGGGCCTGAAACGTGCCGAACAGCTTACGGGCCGGCACAATCCGAAATGGACCCCGGCCCATGATTGTGCAAATCAAATCATGGGCTTTTAACAGGCCAAAATTGTCTCGGTCCTTTTTTGGCTCAATCAGATATCGGCTGCGAGCAGGACGGATGCAAACTGGGTCGTAGTTAGGCCCAACTATATGACGGGCTTTTAACAGGCCGAAATTAATATAGGGCCGAAATGTTAAACGTGACCTTAACAGGCCAAAACTAATATCTGGCCGAATTACTAAGTGGGCCTTTAGCAAGTGGGCCCAAAAGCATAGTGTCCAGTTGACGGACCGAATCTGATATGGGCCATAACTGAGCCCAAAGCCTCTTAAAGGGCCGGACCTGATCTGGGCCGTAATTTGGCCCAAAACGTGGTACGCTTTTAACGGGACGGATCTCATATGGGCCATTATTAGGCCCGGAACGTGGCAGACCATTAATGGACCGGATCAAATATGGGCCGACATTTGGCCCAAAACATGGCAGCCAGTTAATGGGACGGCCTACTAGAGTTCAAAATCTTGTGGGCCTACAGCTGGGCCGGTCCATTAATTTCGGTGAAACCTCGTGGGCCTTTGTCAGGACCCCGACTCAATCCCACATCGATCTAGCATGTAACACCTCATATCACTTTGTGGCCTCACGCACGGTATCCCCACGGGTGTCGCCTTACCTTTGCCCGGGACCGTTTGCGCCTTTTGGCACACGTATATGATAGTGTCGCTAGCATCCATATGATAAGGAGCCCGGGCTGACATGGCTAGTCGTAAACCCAAAGTGGCACAAACTTACAGGGACAGGCATCCATGACCCAACATCGTACGTGTCGGTCATCAGCGAGTGAATCCAGGCTGTAGCACTGGGCTAGCAGGACTCCGGTGAACCGGGCTGTAGCGGGCTAACAGGACTCCGGTGTTCCTCGCGTGACATTTCCCCGAAGGGACAGACACAGGAACGAAGAAGGACACATGCCGGCCAGCCTAAGTGTTCCGGAGCAGTAGCAAGCTACCATGGCTCGGTGGAAACACTAGGAGACATTTCCCGGTAAGAGAGGCTACTAAAGATAAACAACTAGATAGTCAGATCCCACACATACCAAGCATTTCAATAACATACACACAATATGCTCGATATGTGCAAATACAACATGGCATCACAACATGACTCTATGACTCAAGTATTTATTCATTAGGCTCCGAGGAGCAGGATATTACAAACATAGGTCTCATGACCCAACATTCAGAGCATACAAGTCAAAACACAAGCGGAAGCTATCATGTCTGAGTACAGACATCTATAAATGAAAAAAAAGGCTAAAAGCCTGACTATCTACCAGATCCTGCCGAGGGCACAAGATCGTAGCTGAGGTAACAAGCTAAACGTCGAAGTCCACGCGGAACTACTAGGGAGACCGAAGTCTCTCTCTGCAAAAACATAAAATAGGCAAACGTGAGTACAAATGTACCCAGCAAGACTTACATCAGATCTATCTACATATGCATCATTATCAACAAAGGGATGGTGGGGGTTTAACTGCAGCAAGCCAGCTTTGACTCTGTGGCTATCCTAAACTACGACTGCAAGCAACTCTTTTGAGGTGGCGCACACGAGTCCACATATTCACCAACCAATACACCACTATGGAACCGCTCCCGTCTCCCTACGAGAACGCCATCCATAGCACTCACGCTTATCTTGCGTATTTTAGAGTATCCACTTTCACTTGTCTATGAACTGATATAAGCAACCCAGAAGTCCTTTTCCGCGGACACGGCTATTCGAATAGATAATGTTAACCCTGCAGGGGTGTACTTCTCCATACATGTTTCCACCACTTAGCGTCTGCACACGACATGTGCTCGGCAGACTTCAAGCGAAAGCCGACGTGGGTATAGACCACGACCTACCTAAACACTCAAGTCTCTAGTCCAGGTTTATCACCTATTCGGGTTCCATCCATGAGGAGATTCGGCCGGAGTTTCGCTCACAGCCCCAAACGATGTGTGCAGGGTTCCCGAGACACCAAACGGGCGCCCGGTACACCGTGCCACGTGCCTACCGCATCACAGCCCACCCCTCGGGTCAGCGCTGCGCACGGCCTCCAGCATACTACAAACACCAGAAACTACTTGCAACTCCTGGACAGAGGACAAGGGTGAATAAGAAGTCGAGCGGGGTCATATTTCAGGGCCCAATGCATGGTAGTAGCTGAATCATGGATCACAAACACAGAACTCAGTTCCTAAGGACGGCTTCAATGAGACAACCCACCATGTACTCCTACATGGCCTCTCACCGCTACCTTTACCAAATCGTGTTCACACACTTAGCTCACACACAGTAGGACATGTTCACACACCTCTGATTCATCCCCGATGAATCAGACCTGACTCAACTCTAAGCAGTAGCAGGCATGACAAACAAACATGAATGAGTAGGCACAACAGGGCTCAAACAACTCCTACTCATGCTAGTGGGTTTCATCTATTTACTGTGGAATGACAGGTCATGCAAAGGATAAAGGGGTTCAGCTACCGCAGCAAGTAACAGATGAATTGTTGTTGTCCTAATGCAGTAAAAGAGAGCAGGAGCGAGAGAGTGGGATTGTATCGGAATGAACAAGGGGGTTTTGCTTGCCTGGCACTTCTGAAGATAACATTGAGTCTTCATCAGTGTCAATGATCACATCGTCGGTACAACGTCTACCGAGGGGGAACAATACCGGCAAACACAGAAGAAACACGATCAATGCAATGCACAATATGATGCATGCTATGACATGGCAATATGAATGTGTTTTGGGCTAATGCACCTAGCTATGATTTAAATGAAGTTGGTTTGAATACATGATTCAAAATCCAACTCCATATATGATTATTTAAATGCCCTTTATTTGTTTTGTCCAAAACATAGGACAAATATTGTTCAAACATGCATGATCGTGGCATAAACATATTATTCATATTTTTCTGATCATTTTTCATATATAAATTATTCCATTCCGAGTTACGGTTGATTTTATATGATTTTTAGAAGTTTTGGACATTTTCTAAAAATATTAAATCATTTAAGATTTATTTAAATTCCAGAAAGGAATTATTGCATCAGCATGACCTCATAGTGACGTCAGCAGGTCAACGGGCACCGTCCAGGTCAAACCTGACGTGTGGGGGCCACACGTCAGTGTCACGGGGCTGCTTAGCTCACTGACAGGTGGGACCAAGTCAACGGCCACGTCAGCGTAGTCAACACTGACGCGTGGGCCCACCGGGGTTAGTTAAATTAAGCAGAAGATGTATTTTTTGTTAATTAGGGCGTGGGGCCCATTAGTCAGTGGCCTAGGGGGTTTGTTTAGGGGGGGTTAGCCGCTAATGATGCCCACGTCATCATCGCTGGACTTAGGCCGGCGACGACCAGATCGGCGGCGGAAGTTCGCCGGGGCTGCGCTACAGGCGGCGGCTGGGCAAGAGAAGGGCACAAGGAGAAGGCCCTCACTCGCGCGCATCGAACGGAGCAGGTGGGAGGTCGCGGGGTGGTCGTAATTCCTCGCCGGCGTCGAGCTAGGCGGCGACCGGAGTTCGGTTGCGCGCGAGATTGCGTCTCAGTTCGTAGAAGAGCGGGGCAAGGCGCTAGGAGGGCGCTACGCATCGCGAGGAGTAGGTTGGACACTCCAGGGTGACCATTTGGTCACCGGAGCATCGTCGACGGCGAGCTCAGGCGGCGGTGCATTTCGGTCATCAAGGGGGCGACGGCTACGGCAATCAAACGAAGAGGGGAAGAAGGGGAAACGGTGGCGGAGCTCACAGCGGTGCCGTAGGGATGGTTAGCGGGCTCGGGGACAGCCTGGTGACGACGAACCGGGCGACGGTGACCGGCGGGTCCGAGGAGGGGAAAAGCGTTGGGGCGGCGCTTCGGGGCTTCTCCGGTCGGGTGGCTCGGTGAGGAGGTAGGGAGCGAGGTGGCGGAGCTCGAGGATAGCTCGGGGCAGCTCGGGGATGGCCGTGGCCGCGGTGGTGCACGTCGGCGGCGGTGGGCATGCTCGGCCATGGGGAGAGAAAGCAGAGGAGCAAGGGGGAGAGAGAACCAGAGAGTGAGAGAGCGTCGGGGGTCGCGTGGCGTCGCGGAGGGAGTCCAGGGTGATGAGGGGGCAGCAGGAGGTGGAAGCAGGAGGTGGCGCTCGGACGCGGGCCCGTCGACACGCCTCTGCCTACTGGCAGAGGTTGAAGACGGTGGGGAGCTGGGCTGGGCCTCAGCCGCATTGCTGGGCCAGGTGGGGCGCTAGGTGGGCTGCAGGTAGGTTTCCAGGTAAGTGTTTTCCTTATTATTTATTTCTGTTTTCTACTTTTGCAATTTGTTTTTGACTTAGTAAAAACACCAAATCATTTCTATAAATCCTGAAATTAGTTATGGGCATTAACTGAATTATCTCAGAAGCCCATAGCTATTTTTCAGAATTGTTGGAGCATTTAATAATATTTATAGCAATCAAATGCCCCAATTCAAATATTTTATGACTTAAATTCAGTGCCCAAGTTGTTCCTTAAAAATGTTCATTATTTTTGGTATGGATCAAAACCATTGCCAAAAGTATCAAACATCAAAGAAGAGCATTTTGGGTTCACAGAATGCAATTTAAAGGGTGCTTGCCCTTCTTTTAATTAGATTTCTGAGGTTTCAACAATCCTCAATTCAAGTTTCATTTGAATTTAAACATGATGCTCACATGGAAGCTGGCATAGGTCAGGCCAGAACTAGGGATGTGACAACTCACCCCCACTAAACAAAAATCTCGTCCCGAGATTCAAGCGTAGAGTAGGATGAAGGGGAACGCAACTAACGCAATCTTCACGATCCAACTTGCACTTCATAAGAGTGTTGATTTGATCACCATCATTATCTTGATGTCTTGCTCCGAGAACTCCAACCAACATGACAACGAGAGGAGAAGGGAACTCTAGAAGGATCAATCTTCTCGAAGGTCGAACAACTCAGGATTAACTCTCGGAATGAGACATAGCAACATCTCTCGAGCTGAGAGACGAAGCACACCTCTAGAGGGATGGAGTGGAACAGATGATGAGGGTTCACTAGGTAGACAACAATTCCACACTTAAAAAGGTGGTAAACGATTGTCAACGTAGCGAGGAGTTGAGTTGCCATGATACCACAACGAAACATCCTGGAGGAGGGTGATTCGTAGATTATTACCTTAAGTGGCAAAAAGAATTACCTTTGATATAGAGATCATTGAGACTCTCTATATCAGCCTAAGGCAAATCACAGCAATCAATTGGCGGGGGTCGGTAGAATGGCATACTCGGACTTGGATGATGTGGATTACCTTGTTGAAGACAACGTAATGGATGAATTTGCTTACCACCGGAAATGGAAGGGACCCATGGTAGAATGGCACATTGGCGGTGCAAGCTGGGAACAAAATGCAAATGCTGGGAATGATTCTGGTAACTGGGGAAGAACCCAACAATAGAGAGTGAATCCACTGTTTGAAAGGGTCATAGAATTTCCGAGGAAACTGAGAGCACTATACAGTAATGCCGACGATCAAACCTAGCACTTGCGTGTGCTCTCAAGAACTTGAGCATTTCCATATTCATCAAGGTTTTACCAACATCCGTGTCAAGGATCCTGGCAACACAACAAACTACCATGATGAATAGCGATGGATGATGCAGATGCAAAGGAAGATAACACTTTCTCAAATTTCACCTTAGCGAGACCAAGGGGACAAAATCTGGATGATCGACCGAGAAACATTTAGCACTCCGCTTCTAATGTTCTCCTTGATGTGTTAGCGCAACCCATTTATTAAACTGGGTTGATATCTAGGACATCAAGTAAAGGTCGGACTTCGGGAACACAAAAATCATAAGGAATAACTACGGAATAAATTCTGCGAGATCCTTATGGGGAGGTGGCCAACTTCTTCAAACAAGATACTATAATAATAGGTCTACCGGATGGGTGTGTTGGCCACGACATCCACTTTACCGGTTATCGAGAAACCAATATTATAGTTCTTAGGAAATGTTCCAACCATCATATCTGCCTGAGATTGAGATCTGGCTGGTGTCAGGATATTCCAGACTCATCGAGTCTAGGAAGAAAAACGAAAGTTTGCAACACAAATCGACGAGATGACGTTGCGAGATTCTCGGGGAATGAACTACGATAGTAAGCTCCAAAACATGAGCTGGTTCTGCTACAAACATGTGAACACGTTGTCCCAGACAAGCATGGCCACGTAGTAGTCTTATAATTAAACACTACCGAGTTCAGGTGGGGAACCATAATCGAGGATATCGAAGTCTTTACGCAAGTCCATGGATTAGATCCCAAGCATAGACTTCTTTTCCTTGAACAAGTCAATCAGTGGCTTAGTGTGCTAGGGACACATATAGAATGAAGGTTGCAAGCCTCCAGACTACAGAATACTTCGCACGTGTGCATGACTGATTTGGGATGATTCCAAAGGAAACAATACAATCTTCCTCGAATTCATGGCGGCAACTTACATTAGATGCACATGAATTAGAGGAAGTCACTACTTTCATCCAAACATAGGCTTCATGAACGGAGCACGAAGGCATTGCTTACAAAATTTTCAACACTAGGTTGATGTTCAACATGATTCATGGGGGGAGACAAAATGCTACTGATGGGCTCAACAGCAACTCATCAGAATTTCCATATCACTGGACTTCCACCATCATGTGAACACGGTGATAGCATTGGTCAGACCAAAGATGTAATGGTGTATGCTCGAGGGATCAACCACGAGTAAGACAACATTACGAGCATCGTTGGTACTGATTTGATTTGACGATAGCCCACACTCAAATCAAAGGATTGATAAGACAATAGGTCCAGCAACTGATCACAGGGACCAATCGATGAAGATATCATCTTTCTTCAACACACACTACACAAGAATATCCCTTTGGAACGAACTAAGTCAGGCAAGCTTTTATCTTCCAACTCTCCAAGTTGTTGTCTAGCTTAACCAACTAGCTCAGGGATATCTAACACCGATTCTTGGAGAGAGGGTGGTTCACAAGAAACCAACTTGATCACGAGCTCAACATAACAGTTAGGGGACAACCTGGTAATACTTCCGAGAAGATATTCGGAAAATCACGAACCACCGGTATGTTACTAAGCTCGAGAACAATCTCGCTTTTGAGGGCAAGACGATATGATCAAATGAGTGAGGACTTGACAAGATCCTAACTCATCAATCGAAGGGTGCACCGAAATAAGGACTAGGTAGCACAATCAGTCTTAGAAGGATGATTCAAAAACCAACACGCTAAGAATGAAATTATTGTCCTTTAACTACCAAGCAACGAGGTTGCTAGGAGTATTGGTTTCACACATCACAATTCATTTGTCGGTATTCCGGTTACAATAACACAGGAACCGAGGAATGAACAATGATGGCAAGAAGTATCACTGTACCAAGAGTTCATAGGATGGTGTGCAATTCCTATAACAATCCCGATATAAAGATGGTAATACTCCAAGGTAGAGCAGAACAAAAGCTGGATTAGCAATTTCATCTGTGGAGTACGACTGCTTTGACCCAATCCTGGAAATGGACAAGGTACTGGAGTTTGTTTCTCCTAGTTATTCCGGAATAGAATGGCTTGACGGACCACAAGAGTAATAGAAATGCACGCATACTCTTGACTATCAAATGATAGACGAGGGTCAGAAGACAACTAAGAGGGACAACTCAAGAACATATAATTTTCTGAGTTGTGGATGCACAGATTAGTATGTTGAATCAAGTTCATCAGGTTTCTTCCGGATAATCCATGCAGGAAAGTAGAACTGGCAGATTCACAATTATGAATGGAGAACTCCTCAAGAGTACTCTTATTGTGATCTTTTAATTCAAAGAACTTCTGCCTTATTGGTTCATGGTATTTGAAAGAAAGAAATACCACGGACCTCGAGGACTGTCGCAAGGTCACTAATAACCTAAGGGAGCTAGCAATTACTAACAACATGAAATAAGTAGGGTGAATCTCGGGTTCAAGAACCCAGAAATAGAATGCCTACTAACTAATAACATCACGGGATGCTTTCAAAAATAATGGCCAGAATCATCACACTGGGGATACAAAAGCATTGCTAAATTGCTAGGTGACTTCCTAAACACCTAAGGTCATAATAATAGCTCCAACATCTATGCCGAGGCAACAAAGTACCTCAACCTACCGATTAGTGTGCTTACTCCGACCAAAAGGGACATCGAAGACGGAAGGAAAGGATTTGCAAATACATCAGACTGTTTAGAGACCTGGGATGACTTGGACAGCATAACGGCTGTAAATGCTCAAAATAATTTGAGACATCCTGCAAAAATGGCGGCATAACCACTCAGCATCACAGTATCAAGGTTCCGAGATCAACAGTAATCATACAGAATTTGTAGGAACTGAACTGGGGCTTAAAACCAACAATCTTAAAGGTCTATGGATTAGTAACACGGCATCCTGATAGATAGATGAGAAGCCTAATTCCTAACCCCGTAGAAGAGAAGAGGATGACTCAGATCAGAAGGCCATGAGGTATAAGGAGTAAAAAGAGCCTTACGTTCCCTCCCACAATCAATTCCCTTACATAACTAAAGCATTTCTAGACTCAACTTCGACCAGTTTGGCTTGGTAATCCTACAGGCAGTCAAGCTCTGATACCAAAGCTGTCAGGACCCCGACTCAATGCCACATCGATCTAGCATGTAACACCTCATATCACTTTGCGGCCTCACGCACGGTATCCCCACGGGTGTCGCCTTACCTTTGCCCGGGACCGTTTGCGCCTTTTGGCACACGTATATGATAGTGTCGCTAGCATCCATATGATAAGGAGCCCGGGCTGACATGGCTAGTCGTAAACCCAAAGTGGCACAAACTTACAGGGACAGGCATCCATGACCCAACATCGTACGTGTCGGTCATCAGCGAGTGAATCCAGGCTGTAGCACTGGGCTAGCAGGACTCCGGTGAACCGGGCTGTAGCGGGCTAACAGGACTCCGGTGTTCCTCGCGTGACATTTCCCCGAAGGGACAGACACAGGAACGAAGAAGGACACATGCCAGCCAGCCTAAGTGTTCCGGAGCAGTAGCAAGCTACCATGGCTCGGTGGAAACACTAGGAGACATTTCCCGGTAAGAGAGGCTACTAAAGATAAACAACTAGATAGTCAGATCCCACACATACCAAGCATTTCAATAACATACACACAATATGCTCGATATGTGCAAATACAACATGGCATCACAACATGACTCTATGACTCAAGTATTTATTCATTAGGCTCCGAGGAGCGGGATATTACAAACATAGGTCTCATGACCCAACATTCAGAGCATACAAGTCAAAACACAAGTGGAAGCTATCATGTCTGAGTACAGACATCTATAAATGAAAAAAAAGGCTGAAAGCCTGACTATCTACCAGATCCTGCCGAGGGCACAAGATCGTAGCTGAGGTAACAAGCTAAATGTCGAAGTCCACGCGGAACTACTAGCGAGACCGAAGTCTCTCTCTGCAAAAACATAAAATAGGCAAACGTGAGTACAAATGTACCCAGCAAGACTTACATCAGATCTATCTACATATGCATCATTATCAACAAAGGGATGGTGGGGGTTTAACTGCAGCAAGCCAGCTTTGACTCGGTGGCTATCCTAAACTACGACTGCAAGCAACTCTTTTGAGGTGGCGCACACGAGTCCACATATTCACCAACCAATACACCACTATGGAACCGCTCCCGTCTCCCTACGAGAACGCCATCCATAGCACTCACGCTTATCTTGCGTATTTTAGAGTATCCACTTTCACTTGTCTATGAACTGATATAAGCAACCCTGAAGTCCTTTTCCGCGGACACGGCTATTCAAATAGATAATGTTAACCCTGCAGGGGTGTACTTCTCCATACATGTTTCCACCACTTAGCGTCTGCACACGACATGTGCTCGGCAGACTTCAAGCGAAAGCCGACGTGGGTGTAGACCACGACCTACCTAAACACTCAAGTCTCTAGTCCAGGTTTATCACCTATTCGGGTTCCATCCATGAGGAGATCCGGCCGGAGTTTCGCTCACAGCCCCAAACGATGTGTGCAGGGTTCCCGAGACACCAAACGGGCGCCCGGTACACCGTGCCACGTGCCTACCGCATCACAGCCCACCCCTCGGGTCAGCGCTGCGCACGGCCTCCAGCATACTACAAACACCAGAAACTACTTGCAACTCCTGGACAGAGGACAAGGGTGAATAAGAAGTCGAGTGGGGTCATATTTCAGGGCCCAATGCATGGTAGTAGCTGAATCATGGATCACAAACACAGAACTCAGTTCCTAAGGATGGCTTCAATGAGACAACTCACCATGTACTCCTACATGGCCTCTCACCGCTACCTTTACCAAATCGTGTTCACACACTTAGCTCACACACAGTAGGACATGTTCACACACCTCTGATTCATCCCCGATGAATCAGACCTGACTCAACTCTAAGCAGTAGCAGGCATGACAAACAAACATGAATGAGTAGGCACAACAGGGCTCAAACAACTCCTACTCATGCTAGTGGGTTTCATCTATTTATTGTGGAATGACAGGTCATGCAAAGGATAAAGGGGTTCAGCTACCGCAGCAAGTAACAGATGAATCGTTGTTGTCCTAATGCAGTAAAAGAGAGCAGGAGCGAGAGAGTGGGATTGTATCGGAATGAACAAGGGGGTTTTGCTTGCCTGGCACTTCTGAATATAACATTGAGTCTTCATCAGTGTCAATGATCACATCGTCGATACAACGTCTACCGAGGGGGAACAACACCGGCAAACACAGAAGAATCACGATCAATGCAATGCACAATATGATGCATGCTATGACATGGCAATATGAATGTGTTTTGGGCTAATGCACCCAGCTATGATTTAAATGAAGTTGGTTTGAATACATGATTCAAAACCCAACTCCATATATGATTATTTAAATGCCCTTTATTTGTTTTGTCCAAAACAGAGGACAAATATTGTTCAAACATGCATGATCATGGCATAAACAGATTCTTCATATTTTTCTGATCATTTTTCATATATAAATTATTCCATTCTGAGTTACGGTTGATTTTATATGATTTTTAGAAGTTTTGGACATTTTCTGAAAATATTAAATCATTTAAGATTTATTTAAATTCCAGAAAGGAATTATTGCGTCAGCATGACCTCATAGTGACATCAGCAGGTCAACGGGCGCCGTCCAGGTCAAACCTGACGTGTGGGAGCCACACGTCAGTGTCACAGGGCTGCTTAGCTCACTGACAGGTGGGACCAAGTCAACGGCCACGTCAGCGTAGTCAACACTGACGCGTGGGCCCACCGGGGTTAGTTAAATTAAGCAGAAGATGTAATTTGTGTTAATTAGGGCGTGGGGCCCATTAGTCAGTGGCCTAGGGGGTTTGTTTAGGGGGGGGGTTAGCCGCTAATGATGCCCACGTCATCATCGCCGGACTTAGGCCGGCGACGACCAGATCGGCGGCGGAAGTTCGCCGGGGCTGCGCTACAGGCGGCGGCTGGGCAAGAGAAGGGCACAGGGAGAAGGCCCTCACTCGCGCGCATCGAACGGAGCAGGTGGGAGGTCGCGGGGTGGTTGTAATTCCTCGTCGGCGTCGAGCTAGGCGGCGACCGGAGTTCGGTTGTGCGCGAGATTGCGTTTCAGTTCGTAGAAGAGCGGGGCAAGGGGCTAGGAGGGCGCTACGCATCGCGAGGAGTAGGTTGGACACTCCAGGGTGACCATTTGGTCACCGGAGCATCGTCGACGGCGAGCTCAGGCGGCGGTGCATTTCGGTCATCAAGGGGGCGACGGCTACGGCAATCAAATGAAGAGGGGAAGAAGGGGAAACAGTGGCGGAGCTCACAGCGGTGCCGTAGGGATGGTTAGCGGGCTCGGGGACGGCCTGGTGACGACGAATCGGGCGACGGCGACCGGCGGGTCCGAGGAGGGGAAAAGCGTCGGGGCGGCGCTTCGGGGCTTCTCCGGTCGGGTGGCTCGGTGAGGAGGTAGGGAGCGAGGTGGCGGAGCTCGAGGATAGCTCGGGGCGGCTCGGGGATGGCCGTGGCCGCGGTGGTGCACGTCGGCGGCGGTGGGCATGCTCGGCCATGGGGAGAGAAAGCAGAGGAGCGAGGGGGAGAGAGAACCAGAGAGTGAGAGAGCGTCGGGGGTCGCGTGGCGTCGCGGAGGGAGTCCAGGGCGATGAGGGGGCAGCAGGAGGTGGAAGCAGGAGGTGGCGCTCGGGCGCGGGCGCGTCGACACGCCTCTGCCTACTGGCAGAGGTTGAAGACGGTGGGGAGCTGGGCTGGGCCTCAGCCGCATTGCTGGGCCAGGTGGGGCGCTAGGTGGGCTGCAGGTAGGTTTCCAGGTAAGTGTTTTCCTTATTATTTATTTCTGTTTTCTACTTTTGCAATTTGTTTTTGACTTAGTAAAAACACCAAATCATTTATATAAATCCTGAAATTAGTTATGGGCATTAACTGAATTATCTCAGAAGCCCATAGCTATTTTTCAGAAATGTTGGAGCATTTAATAATATTTATAGCAATCAAATGCCCCAATTCAAATATTTTATGACTTAAATTCAGTGCCCAAGTTGTTCCTTAAAAATGTTCATTATTTTTGGTATGGATCAAAACCATTGCGAAAAGTATCAAACATCAAAGAAGAGCATTTTGGGTTCACAAAATGCAATTTAAAGGGTGCTTGCCCTTCTTTTAATTAGATTTCTGAGGTTTCAACAATCCTCAATTCAAGTTTCATTTGAATTTAAACATGATGCTCACATGGAAGCTGGCATAGGTCGGGCCAGAACTAGGGATGTGACAGCCTTTAGCTAGGCCGGCCCATTATTATCTACATGAATCTTGTAGGCCTTTACCTAGGCCGGCCCATTATGGCACACAAAAATCTTGTGGGACTTTACCTGGGCCGGCCCATTATGGCCCGCAAAATCTTGTGGGCCTTTAGCTGGGCCAGATCATTATGGTCCGCAAAATCTCGTGGGCCTTTAGCTGGGCTGGCCCATTATGGTCCGTGGAATCTTGTGGGCCTTTAGTTGGGCCGGCCCATTTAAACTTGATGGGCCGGTCCACGTGTCAACATATCATAGGCGCATCTCGCCCATTGGATGAGTGACACATGTGCCAACGCGGACCTGACACGTGTCTCCTCCAGCCAATGATGATTTTACACGTGGAAAATCCCCATTGGTCGGGGCTGTTAACGGGTTATCGGATCCAAAACCCGACCCGATAGCTTAACGGCGTTCCGTTACGGTGAATGCCATGTGTCGGTCACCCTTGACGAAAGCACTTCTGTGACGCGCGATTTATCGTCATGGAAGTGGACTCTTCCATGATGATAATTTTGGAAATGTCATGGAACACTTCTACGACAGCACAAGTATGACTATCTTGATTCTGTCATAAATTTGTCATGGATGTACATGCATGACAAAAAAACGTGACCTACTGTGACAAACATGTATCATCACAGAAGTGTATTTTTTTGTAGTGAATTAAGCGTCTTGATCTATCTCTATAGACCTTGATGCCAATATATAAGCAGCTTCACCGAGGTTTTTCATTGAAAAAAATTTATTCAAGTATCCTTTTATGCTATCCAGAAATTCTATATCAGTTCCAATCAACAATTGTCATCTACATATAATATCAGAAATGCTACAGAGCTCCCACTCACTTTCTTGTAAATACAGGCTTCTCCAAAAGTCTGTATAAAACCATATGCTTTGATCACACTATCAAAACGTTTATTCCAACTCTGAGAGGCTTGCAACAGTCCATAAATGGATCGCTGGAGCTTGCACACTTTGTTAGAACCTTTCGGATCAACAAAACCTTCTGGTTGCATCATATACAACTCTTCTTCTAGAAATCCATTCAGGAATGCAGTTTTGACATCCATTTGCCATATTTCATAATCATAAAATGCGGCAATTGCTAACATGATTTGGACAGACTTAAGCATCGCTACAGGTGAGAAAGTCTCATCGTAGTCAACCCCTTGAACTTGCTGAAAACCTTTCACAACAAGTCGAGCTTTGTAGAGAGTAAAATTACCATCAGCGTCAGTCTTCTTCTTAAAGATCCATTTATTCTTGATGGCTTGCCGATCATCGGGCAAGTCAACCAAAGTCCATACTTTGTTCTCATACATGGATCCCATCTCGGATTTCATGGCCTCAAGCCATTTTGTGGAATCTGGACTCATCATCGCTTCCTCATAATGGTTCGCCATGGTCAAGTAACATGACCTCCAGAATAGGATTACCGTACCACTCTGGTGCGGATCTTACTCTGGTTGACCTACGAGGTTTGGTAGTAACTTGATCTGAAGTTTCATGATCAATATCATTAACTTCCTCACTAATTGGTGTAGACGTCACAGGAACCGATTTCTGTGATGAACTACTTTCCAATAAGGGAGCAGGTACAGTTACCTCATCAAGTTCTACTTTCCTCCTGTTGGGGAACATAGCAGAAATTCAAAAAAAATTCCTACGAGTCACCAAGTTCTATCTATGGAGAAACCAGCAACGAGGGGAAGGAGAGTGCATCTACATACCATTGTAGGTCGCTAAGTGGAAGCGTTCAAGAGAATGGGGTTGAAGGAGTTGTACTCATCGTGATCCAAATCACCGGAGACCCTAGTGACGAACGGACGGCACCTCCGCGTTCAACACATGTACAGCCCGGTGACGTCTCCCATGCCTTGATCCAGCAAGGAGAGAGGGAGAGGTTGAGGAAGACTCCATCCAGTAGCAGCACAACGGCGTGGTGGTGATGGATGAGCGTGGCAATCCTGCAGGGCTTCACCAAGCACCGCGAGATATGAGGAGAAAGAGAGGTAGGGTTGCGCCAACAGGAGAAGAACTTCGTGTGTTGGGCTGCCCCTTTGCCTCCACTATATATAGGGGGAGAGGGGGGCTGCGCCCCCACCTAGGGTTCCACCCTAGGGGCGCCGGCCAGCCCAAGATCCCATCTGGGGGGCGGCCAAGGGGGGGAGAGGGGAAACTTGCCCCCAAAGTTAGGTGGGTGCGCCCCCCTCCCCAAACCCTAGGCGCCTTGGGCCCTTGTGGGGGGCGCACCAGCCCACCTGGGGCAGGCCCCCTCCCACACTTGGCCCATGCTGCCCTCTGGGGATGGTGGCCCCACTTGGTGGACCCCCGGGACCCTCCCGGTGGTCCCGGTACATTACCGATAAAACCCGAAACTTTTCCGGTGACCAAAACAGGACTTCCCATATATAAATCTTTACATCCGGACCATTCCGGAACTCCTCACGACGTCCGGGATCTCATCCGGGACTCCAAACAACATTCGGTAACCACATACAAAATTCCTTTATAACCCTAGCGTCATCGAACCTTAAGTGTGTAGACCCTACGGGTTCGGGAACCATGCAGACATGACCGAGACGTTCTCCGGTCAATAACCAACAACGGTATCTGGATACCCATGTTGGCTCCCACATGTTCCATGATGATCTCATCGGATGAACCACGATGTCAAGGACTCAATCGATCCAGTATTCAATTCCCTTTGTCTAGCGGTATTGTACTTGCCCGAGATTCGATCGTCGGTATCCCGATACCTTGTTCAATCTCGTTACCGGCAAGTCTCTTTACTCGTTCCGTAACACATCATCCCGTGATCAACCCCTTGGTCACATTGTGCACATTATGATGATGTCCTACCAAGTGGGCCCAGAGATACCTCTCCGTTTACACGGAGTGACAAATCCCAGTCTCGACTCATGCCAACCCAACAGACACTTTCGAAGACACCCGTAGTGCACCTTTATAGCCACCCAGTTACATTGTGACGTTTGGTGCACCCAAAGCACTCCTACGGTATCCGGGAGTTGCACAATCTCATGGTCTAAGGAAATGATACTTGACATTAGAAAAGCTTTAGCATACGAACTACATGATCTTTGTGCTAGGCTTAGGATTGGGTCTTGTCCATCACATCATTCTCCTAATGATGTGATCCTGTTATCAATGACATCCAATGTCCATGGTCAGGAAACCGTAACCATGTATTGATCAACGAGCTAGTCAACTAGAGGCTTACTAGGGACATGGTGTTGTCTATGTACCCACACATGTATCTGAGTTTCCTTTCAATACAATTATAGCATGGATAATAAACAATTATCATGAACAAGGAAATATAATAATAACTAATTTATTATTGCCTCTAGGGCATATTTCCAACAGTCTCCCACTTGCACTAGAGTCAATAATCTAGTTCACATCGCCATGTGATTAACACTCACAGGTCACATCACCATGTGACCAACATCCAAAGAGTTTACTAGTGTCACTAAACTAGTTCACATCATCATGTGATTAAGACTCAATGAGTTCTGGGGTTTGATCATGTTTTGCTTGTAAGAGAGGTTTTAGTCAACGGGTCTGTGACATTCAGATCCGTATGTACTTTGCAAATCTCTAGGTCATATT
Organism: Triticum dicoccoides; assembly: GCF_002162155.2. Lineage (NCBI taxonomy): Eukaryota > Viridiplantae > Streptophyta > Magnoliopsida > Poales > Poaceae > Triticum > Triticum dicoccoides. The sequence continues at coordinate 764,261,009 of NC_041385.1, forward strand.
GTAAATGCTGCTTCCATGCTCCACTTGGAGCTATTCCAAATGGTTGCTCCACTATACGTATCCGGTTTGCTACTCAAAGTCACTCGGATAGGTGTTAAAGCTTGCATTGACGTAACCCTTTACACCGAACTCTTTATCACCTCCATAATCGAGAAACATGTCCTTATTTACTCCAAGGACAATTTTGACCGTTGTCCAATGATCCATTCCTGGATCATTCTTGTACCCCTTGACTGACTCATGGCAAGGCACACTTCCGGTGCGTTACACAGCATAGCATACTATAGAGCCTACGTCTGAAGTATAGGGGATGACCTTCGTCCTTTCTCTCTCTTCTGCCGGGGTCGAGCTTTAAGTCTTAACTTCATACCCTACTACTCAGGCAAGAACTCCTTCTTTGATTGATCCATCTTGAACACATTCAAGATCATGTCAAGGTATGTGCTCATTTGAAAGTACCATTAAGCATTTTGATCTATCCTTATAGATCTTGATGCTCAATGTTCAAGCAGCTTAATCCCGGTTTTCTATTGAAAAACACTTTTCAAATAACCCTATATGCTTTCCGGAAATTCTACATCACTTCTGATCAACAATATGTCAACAACATATACTCATCAGAAATTCTATAGTGCTCCCACTCACTTCTTTGGAAATACAAGTTTCTCATAAACTTTGCATAAACCCAAAATCTTTGATCATCTTATCAAAGTGCATATTCCAACTCCAAGATGCTTACTCCAGTCCATGGAAGGATCGCTGGAGCTAGCATACCTTTTAGCATCCTTAGGATCGACAAAACCTTTTTGATTGTATCACATACAACCTTTCCTTACGAAAACTGGTAAGGAAACTCGTTTTGACATCCATCTGCCAGATTTCATAAATGCAGCTAATGCTAACATGATTCCGACGGACTTAAGCATCGCTACGGATGAGAAAATCTCATCATAGTCAACTCCTTGAACTTGTGAAAAACTCTTCGCTACAAGTCGAGCTTCATAGGCGGTGAAATTACCGTCCACGTCTGTCTTCTTCTTAAAGATCCATTTATCTCAATGGCTTGCCGATCATCGAGCAAGTCCACCAAAGTCCATGCTTTGTTTTGATACATGGATCCTATCTCGGATTTCATGGTTTCTAACCATTTGTCGGAATATGGGCCCACCATCGCTTCTCCATAGCTCGTAGGTTCATTGTTGTCTAGCAACATGACCTTCAAGACAGGATTACTGTACCACTCTGAAGTAGTACGCATCCTTGTCACCCTACAAGGTATGGTAGTGACTTGATCTGAAACTTCATGATCACTATCATAAGCTTCTACTTCAATTGGTGTAGGCGCCACAGGAACAACTACCTATGCCCTGATACACACTAGTTGAAGTGACGGTTCAATAACCTCATCAAGTCTCCACCATCCTCCCACTCAACTTTCCGAGACAAACTTTTCCTCGAGAAAGGACCCGATTCAAGAAACAATTCCTGTTGCTTTCGGATCTGAATTAGGAGGTATACCCAACTGTTTTGGGTGTCCTATGAAGATGCATTTTATCCGCTTTGGGTTCGAGCTTATCAACCTGAAACTTTTTCACATAAGCGTCGCAGCCCCAAACTTTTAAGAAACGACAATTTAGGTCTCTCCAAACCATAGTTCAAACGGTGTCGTCTCAACGGAATTACGTGGTGCCCTATTTTAAAGTGAATGCGGTTGTCTCTAATGCCTAACCCATGAACGATAGTGGTAATTCGATAAGAGACATCATGGTACGCACCATATCCAATAGGGTGCAACTATGATGTTCGGACACACCATCACACTATGGTGTTCCATGCGGTATTAATTGTGAAACAATTTCTACAATGTCTTAATTGCGTGCCAAAGCTCGTAACTCAGATATTCATCTCTATAATCATATCATAGACATTTTATCCTCTTGTCACGATGAGCTTCAACTTCACTCTGAAATTACTTGAACCATTCAATAATTCGGACTTGTGTTTCATCAAGTAAATATACTCGGTATCTACTCAAATCATCCGTGAAGTAAGAACATAATGATATCCACTGCGTTCCTCAGCACTCATTGGATTGCACACATCAAAAATGTATTACTTCCAACAAGTTGCTTTCTTGTTCCATTTTACTGAAAATGAGGCTTTTAGTCATCTTGCCCATGAGGTATGATTTGCATACCTCAAGTGATTCAAAATCAAGTGAGTCCAAACGGTCCATTTGCATGGAGTTTCTTCATGCATATACACCAATAGACATGGTTCGCATGTCTCAAACTTTTCAAAAACGAGTGAGTCCAAAGATCCATTAACATGGAGCTTCTTCATGCGTTTTATACCAATATGACTTACATGGCAGTGCCACAAGTAGGTGGTACTATCATTACTATCTTATATCTTTTGGCATGAACATTTGTATCACTATGATCGAGATTCAATAAACCATTCATTTTAGGTGCAAGACCATTGAAGGTATTATTCAAATAAACAGAGCAACCATTATTCTCCTTAAATGAATAACCGTATTGCGATAGACATAATCCAATCATGTCTATGCTCAACGCAAACACCAAATAACAATTATTTAGGTTTAACACCAATCTCGATGGTAGAGGGAGCGTGCGATGCTTGATCACATCAACCTTGGAAACACTTCCAACACATACGTCAGCTCACCTTTAGCTAGTCTCCGTTTATTCCGTAGCTTTTATTTCGAGTTACTAACACTTAGCAACCGAACCGGTATCTAATACCCTGGTGCTACTAGGAGTACTAGTAAAGTACACATTAACTTAATGTATATCCAATATACTTCTATCGACCTTGCCAGCCTTCTCATCTACCAAGTATCTAGGGTGATTCTGCTCCAGTGGTTGTTCCCCTTATTACAGAAGCACTTAGTCTCGGGTTTGAGTTCAACCTTGGGTTTCTTCACTAGAGCAGTAGCTGATTTGCCGTTTCATGAAGTATCCCTCCTTTCCCTTTCCCCTTTTTAAACTAGTGGTTTTACTAACCATCAACAATTGATGCTCCTTCTTGATTCCTACTTTCGCGGTGTCAAACATCGCGAATATCTCACGGATCATCTTATCTATCCCTGATTTGTTATAGTTCATCACGAAGCTCTAGCAGCTTGGTGGCAATGACTTTGGAGAAACATCACTATCTCTGGAAGATCAACTCCCACTCGATTCAAGTGATTGTTGTACTCAGACAATCTGAGCACAAGCTCAACGATTGAGCTTTTCTCCCTTAGTTTGCAGGCTAAGAAAATCGTCGGAGGTCTCATACCTCTTGACGTGGGCACGAGCCTGAAATCCCAATTTCAGCCCTCGAAACATCTCATATGTTCTGTTATGTTTCGAAAACATCTTTGGTGCCTCTACTCTAAACCATTTAACTGAACTATCACGTAGTTATCAAAACGTGTATGTCAGATGTTCGCAACATCCACAGACTACGTTCGAGGTCCAGCACACCGAGCGGTGCATTAAGGACATCAGCCTTCTACGAAACAACGAGGACAATCCTCAGTTCACGGACCCAGTCCGCATGATTGCTACTATCAACTTTCAACTAAATTTTCTCTAAGAACGTATCTAAAACAGTAGAACTAAAGCGTAAGCTACGACATAATTTGCAAAGAATCTTTTGACTATGTTCAGGATAATTAAGTTCATCTTATGAACTCCCACTCAGACAGACATCCCTCTAGTCATCTAAGTGATTACATGATCCGAGTCAACTAGGCCATGTCCGATCATCACGTGAGACGGACTAGTCATCATCAGTGAACATCTTCATGTTGATCGTATCTACTATATGACTCATGCTCGACCTTTTGGTCTCTTGTGTTTCGAGGCCATGTCTGTACATGCTAGGCTCGTCAAGTCAACCTAAGTGTTTCGCGTGTGTAAATCTGGCTTACACCCGTTGTATGTGAACGTTAGAATCTATCACACCCGATCATCACGTGGTGCTTCGAAACGACGAACTTTCGCAATGGTGCACAGTTAGGGGGAACACTTTCTTGAAATTTTAATGAGGGATCATCTTATTTACTACCGCCGTTCTAAGAAAATAAGATGCATAAACATGATAAACATCACATGCAATCAAAAAGTGACATGATATGGCAAATATCATTTTGCTCCTTTTGATCTCCATCTTCAGGGCTCCATGATCATCATCGTCACCGGCATGACACCATGATCTCCATCATCATGATCTCCATCATCATGATCTCCATCATCGTGTCTCCATGAAGTTGTCTCGCCAACTTATTACTTCTACTACTATGGCTACCGGTTAGCAATAAAGTAAAGTAATTACATGGCGTTGTTCAATGACACAGGTCATACAATAAATAAAGACAACTCCTATGGCTCCTGCCGGTTGTCATACTCATCGACATGCAAGTCATGATTCCTATTACAAGAACATGATCAATCTCATACATCAAATATCATTCATCACATTCTTCTTGGCCATATCACATCACATAGCATACCCTGCAAAAACAAGTTAGACGTCCTCTAATTGTTGTTTGCATGTTTTACGTGGCTGCTATGGCTTTCTAGCAAGAACGTTTCTTACATACGCAAAAACCACAACATGATATCTCAATTTCTATTTACCCTTCATAAGGACCCTTTTCATCGAATCCGATCCGACTAAAGTGGGAGAGATTGGCACCCGCTATCCACCTTATGAAACAAGTGCATGTCAGTCGGTGGAACCTGTCTCACGTAAGTGTACGTGTAGGGTCGGTCCGGGCCGCTTCATCCCACAATGCCGCCGAATCAAGATTGGACTAGTAACGGTAAGCATGTTGAATAAAATCAATGCCCACAACTACTTTGTGTTCTACTCATGCAAAGAATCTACGCATACACCTAGCTCATGATGCCACTGTTGGGGAACGTAGCAGAAATTCAAAAAAAATTCCTACGAGTCACCAAGATCTATCTATGGAGAAACCAGCAACGAGGGGAAGGAGAGTGCATCTACATACCCTTGTAGGTCGCTAAGCGGAAGCGTTCAAGAGAATGGGGTTGAAGGAGTCGTACTCGTCGTGATCCAAATCACCGGAGATCCTAGTGCCGAACGGACGGCACCTCCGCGTTCAACACACGTACAGCCCGGTGACGTCTCCCATGCCTTGATCCAGCAAGGAGAGAGGGAGAGGTTGAGGAAGACTCCATCCAGTAGCAGCACAACGGCGTGGTGGTGATGGAGGAGCGTGGCAATCCTGCAGGGCTTCGCCAAGCACCGCGAGATATGAGGAGAAAGAGAGGTAGGGCTGCGCCAACAGGAGAAGAACTTCGTGTGTTGGGCTGCCCCTTTGCCTCCACTATATATAGGGGGAGAGGGGGGGCTGCGCCCCCACCTAGGATTCCACCCTAGGGGCGGCAGCCAGCCCAAGATCCCATCTGGGGGGGCGGCCAAGGGGGGAGAGGGGAAACTTGCCCCCAAAGTTAGGTGGGTGCACCCCCCCCCCTCCCCAAACCCTAGGCGCCTTGGGCCCTTGTGGGGGGCGCACCATCCCACCTGGGGCTGGCCCCCTCCCACACTTGGCCCATGCTGCCCTCCGGAGATGGTGGCCCCACTTGGTGGACCCCCGGGACCCTCCCGGTGGTCCCGGTACGTTACTGATAAAACCTGAAACTTTTCCAGTGATCAAAACAGGACTTCCCATATATAAATCTTTACCTCCGGACCATTCTGGAACTCCTCGTGATGTCCGGGATCTCATCCGGGACTCCGAACAACATTCGGTAACCACATACAAACTTCCTTTATAACCCTAGCGTCATCGGACCTTAAGTGTGTAGACCCTACGGGTTCGGGAACCATGCAGACATGACCGAGACATTCTCCGGTCAATAACCAACAGCGGGATCTGGATACCCATGTTGGCTCCCACATGTTCCACGATGATCTCATCGGATGAACCACGATGTCAAGGACTCAATCGATCCAGTATTCAATTCCCTTTGTCTAGCGGTATTGTACTTGCCCGAGATCCGATCGTCGGTATCCCGATACCTTGTTCAATCTCGTTACCGGCAAGTATCTTTACTCGTTCTGTAACACATCATCCCGTGCTCAACCCCTTGGTCACATTGTGCACATTATGATGATGTCCTACCAAGTGGGCCCAGAGATACCTCTTCGTTTACACAGAGTGACAAATCCCAGTCTCGACTCATGCCAACCCAACAGACACTTTCGGAGACACCCGTAGTGCACCTTTATAGCCACCCAGTTACATTGTGACGTTTGGTGCACCCAAAGCACTCCTACGGTATCCGGGAGTTGCACAATCTCATGGTCTAAGGAAATGATACTTGACATTAGAAAAGCTTTAGCATACGAGCTACATGATCTTTGTGCTAGGCTTAGGATTGGGTCTTGTCCATCACATCATTCTCCTAATGATGTGATCCCGTTATCAACAACATCCAATGTCCATGGTCAGGAAACCATAACCGTGTATTGATCAACGAGCTAGTCAACTAGAGGCTTACTAGGGACATGGTGTTGTCTATGTACCCACACATGTATCTGAGTTTCCTTTCAATACAATTATAGCATGGATAATAAACGATTATCATGAACAAGGAAATATAATAATAACTAATTTATTATTGCCTCTAGGGCATATTTCCAACACCTCCCACTCAGTTCTTTCGAGAGAAACTCCTTCTCTAGAGAGGATCCAAATTTACCAACAAAAGTATTGCCTTCGAATCTGTGATAGAAGGTGTACCCAATAGTCTCCTTTGGGTATCCTATGAAGACACATTTCTCCGATTTAGGTTCGAGCTTATCAGGTTGAAGTTTTTTCACATAAGCATTGCATCCCCAAACTTTAAGAAACGACAACTTTGGTTTCTTGCCAAACCACAGTTCATAAGGCGTCGTCTCAACGGATTTTGGTGGTGCCCTATTTAATGTGAATGCAGACGTCTCTAAAGCATAACCCCAAAACGATAGCAGTAAATAGTAAGAGACATCATTGATCGCACCATATCTAGTAAAGTACGATTACGATGTTCAGACACACCATTACGTTGTGGTGTTCCGGGTGGCGTGAGTTGCGAAACTGTTCCGCATTGTTTCAAATGTAGACCAAACTCATAACTCAAATATTCTCCTCCACGATCAGATCGTAGAAACTTTATTTTCTTGTTACGATGATTTTCAACTTCACTCTGAAATTCTTTGAACTTTTCAAATGTTTCAGACTTACGTTTCATTAAGTAGATATACCCATATCAGCTCAGATCATTTGTGAAGGTGAGAAAATAACGATACCCGCCGCGAGCCTCAATATTCATCGGACCACATACATCAGTATGTATGATTTCCAATAAATCTATTGCTCGCTCCATAGTTCCGGAGAACGGCGTGTTAGTCATCTTGCCCATTGATACGTCTCCAACCTATCTATAATTTTTGATTGTTCCATGCTATTATATTACCCCTTTTGGATGTTTATGGGCTTTATTTTACATATTTATATCATTTTTGGGACTAACCTACTAACCGAAGGCCCAGCCCGTATTGTTGTTTTTTTGCCTATTTCAGTATTTCGAAGGAAAGGAATATCAAACGGACTCCAAATGGAATGAAACCTTCGGGGGTGTGATTTTTGGAACGAACATGATCCAGAGGACTTGGAGTACAAGTCAAGAAGCAAACGAGGCGGCCAGGAGATAGGAGGGTGCACCCACCCCTCCTGGGCGCGCCCCCTGTCTCCTGGGCCCCACAGGCAGCCACCAACGTACTTCTTCCTCCTATATATACCTACGTACCCCGAAAACATCCATGAAACCAATGAAAAACAATTTCCACCGCCATAACCTTCTGTATCCGTGAGATCCCATCTTGGAGCCTTCGCTGGCGCTCCGCCGGAGGGGGAATCGACCACGGAGGGCTTCTACATCAACACCATAGCCCCTCCGATGAGTTGTGAGTAGTTTACCACAGACCTTCGGGTCCATAGTTATTAGCTAGATGGCTTCTTCTCTCTTTTTGGATCTCAATACAATGTTCTCCCCCTCTCTTGTGGAGATCTATTTGATGTAAACTCTTTTTGCGGTGTGTTTATCGAGATCTGATGAATTGTAGGTTTATTATCAGGTTTATCTATGAGAAATATTTGAATCTTCTCTGAATTCTTTTATGTATGACTGAGTTATCTTTGCAAGTCTCTTCGAATTATCAGTTTGGTTTGGCCTACTAGATTGACTTTCTTGCCATGGGAGAAGTGCTTAGTGTTTGGTTCAATCTTGCGGTGTCCTTACCCAATGACAGAAAGGGTTGCAAGGCATGTATTGTATTGTTGCCATCGAGGATAAAAGATGGGGTTTATATCATATTGCTTGAGTTTATCCCTCTACATCATGTCATCTTTCTTAATGCATTATTATGTTCTTATGAACTTAATACTCTAGATGCATGCTGGATAGCGGTCGATGTGTGGAGTAATAGTAGTAGATGCAGGCAGGAGTCGGTCTACTTGTCGCGGACGTGATGCCTATATACATGATCATGCCTAGATAATCTCATAATTATTCACTTTTCTATCAGTTGCTCGACAGTAATTTGTTCACCCACCGTAATACTTATGCTATCTTGAGAGAAGCCACTAGTGAAACCTATGACCCCCGGGTCTATCTTTTATCATATAAGCTTTCAATCTACTTTTATTTGCATCTTTACTTTTTGCATCTATATTATAAAATACCAAAAATATATTTATCTTATCATACTATCTCTATCAGATCTCACTTTTGCAAGTGGCCATGAAGGGATTGACAACCCCTTTATTGCGTTGGTTGCGAGTTCTTTGTTTGTTTGTGTAGGTGCGTGGGACTTTTGAGGAGCCTCCTAATGGATTGATACCTTGGTTCTTAAAAACTGAGGGAAATACTTACGCTACTATTGCTGCATCACCCTTTCCTCTTCAAGGAAAACCAACGCAAGCTCAATACGTAGCAAGAAGGATTTCTGGCGCCGTTGCCGGGGAGGTCTTCTCTCAAGTCAAGACATACCAAGTACCCATCACAAACTCATCTCCCTCGCATTTACATTATTTGCCATTTGCCTCTCGTTTTCCTCTCCCCCACTTCACCCTTGCCGTTTTATTTACCCTCTCTTTCCCAACCTCTCTCCTCTCTTTTTCGCTTGCCTTTTTCTGTTTGCTTGTGTGTTGGATTACTTGTTGCCATGGCGCAAGATAATACCAAATTGTGTGATTTCTCCAATACCAATAATAATGATTTCCTTAGTACTCCAATTGCTCCAAATAATGATGTTGAGTCTTGTGAAATCAATACTGCTTTGCTGAATCTTGTTATGAAAGATCAATTCGCCGGCCTTCCTAGTGAAGATGTCGCTACTCATCTAAAAAACTTTGTTGATTTCTGTGATATGCAAAAGAAGAAAGATATGGATAATGATATTGTTAAATTTAAGCTATTTCTATTTTCACTCAGAGATCGTGCTAAAGTTTGGTTTTCATCTTTGCCTAAAAATAGTATTGATTCTTGGAACAAGTGCAAAGATGCTTTTATCTCTAAGTATTTTCCTCCCGCTAAGATTATCACTCTTAGGAACGATTATGAATTTTAAACAACTTGATCATGAGCATGTTGCCCAACCTTGGGAAAGAATGAAATTGATGATTCGCAATTGCCCTACTCATGGTTTGAATTTATGGATGATCATACAAACATTTTATGCCGGTTTGAACTTTGCTTCTAGAAATCTTTTAGATTCGTCCGCGGGAGGCACGTTTATGGAAATCATGTTAGGAGATGCTACAAAACTTCTTGATAATATTATGGCTAATTATTCTCAATGGCACATCGAAGGATCTTCTAGTAAAAAAGTGCATGTTATAGAAGAAATCAATGTTTTGAGTGGAACGATGGATGAACTTATGAAGTTGTTTGCTACTAGAAATACTCCTCTTGATCCCAATGATATGCCTTTGTCTACTTTGATTGAGAATAATAATGAATCTATGGATGTGAACTTTGTTGGTAGGAATGGAAACAATGCTTATAGAGGAAACTTTAATCCTAGACCGTTCCCTAGTAATTCCTCTAATAATTATGGAAATTCCTACAATAATTCTTATGGTAATTTTAATAAGATGCCCTCTGATTTTGAGAATAGTGTGAAAGAATTTATGATTTCTCAAAAGAATTTTAATGCTTTGCTTGAAGAATAATTTCTCAAAGTTGATGATTTGGCTAGGAACATTGATAGACTTTCGCTTGATGTTGATTCTCTTAAACTTAGATCTACTCCTCCTAAGCATGATATCAATGAGTCTCTCAAAGCCATGAGAATTTCCATTGATGAGCGCAAGGAAAGAACCGCTAGATTGCGTGCTAAGAAAGATTGCTTTGTAAATGCGTGTTCTTCTAGTTTCAATGAAAATAATGATGAAGATCTTAAAGTTATTGATGTGTCTCCTATTAGATCTTTGTTTTGCAATATGAATCTTGATAATAATGGGACTGGAGATGAGTCAACTTTAGTTAGAAGGTGTCCCAAGAATTCGGAGTTTTTAGATCTTGATGCTAAATTTGGTAAAAGTGGGATTGGAGAGGTCATGACTTTAAATAGTATTGAACCCACTATCTCGGATTTCAAGGAATTTGATTATGATAATTTTTCTTTAGAAGGTTGTATTTCCTTGTTGCAATCCATTGTTAATTCTCCTCATGCTTATAGTCAAAATAAAGCTTTTACCAAACATATTGTTGATGCCTGGATGCAATCTTATGATGAAAAACTTAATTTGGAAGTTTCTATACCTAGAAAAATTAATTATGAGTGGGAACCTACTATAAAGATTAAAATTAAAGATCATGAGTGTTTTTCTTTGTGTGATTTGGGTGCTAGTGTTTCCATGATTCCGAAAACTTTATGTGATATTCTAGGTTTCCATGATCTTGATGATTGCTCTTTAAATTTGCACCTTGCGGATTCCACCATTAAAAAGCCAATGGGAAGGATCAATGATGTTCTCATTGTTGCAAATAGAAATTTGGTGCCCGTAGATTTTATCATTCTTGATATAGATTGCAATCTTTCTTGCCCTATTATTCTTGGTAGACCTTTCCTTAGAACGATTGGCGCGATTATTGATATGAAGGAAGGGAATATTATATTCCAATTTCCATTAAATAAAGGCATGGAGCACTTTCCAAGAAAGAAAGTCAAATTACCATGAATCTATCATGCGGGCTACTTATGAATTTAGTGCCAAAGATGGCACCACTTAGATCTATCTTCGCTTATGCCTAGCTAGGGGCGTTAAACGATAGCGCTAGTTGGGAGGCAACCCAATTTTATTTGTGTTTTTTGTTTTTGTTTCTATTTAGTAATAAATTTTGCATCTACCTTCTGTTTATATGTGTTTTTATGTTAGTGTTTGTGCCAAGTAGAACCTATAGGATAACCTATGATGATAGTTAATTTGATTCTGCTGAAAAACAGAAACTTTGCACGCACGAAATTAGTTTTGTTAAATCACAAAAACATGCTTTTGTGTTGATTCTTTTTTATGCTGATCAATAGATAAATTGTACAGTACTTCCTATTTCAGTGGATTTTTAAAGTTCCAGAAGTTTGCGTTAGTTACAGATTGCTACAGACTGTTCTGTTTTTGATAGATTCTGTTTTTCGTGTGTTGTTTGCTTATTTTGATGCATCTATGGCTAGTAAAATAGTTTATAAACCATAGAGAAGTTGGAATACAGTAGGTTTAACACCAAATTAAATAAATAATGAGTTCATTACAGTTCCTTATGTGGTGGTTTTGTTTTGTTTCACTAACGGAGCTTATAAGATTTCCTGTTGAGTTTTGTGTTGTGAAGTTTTCAAGTTTTGGGTAAAGCTTTGATGGACTATGTAATAAGGAGTGACAAGAGCCTAAGCTTGGGGATGCCCAAGGCACCCCAAGATATTCAAGAAAAGCCAAAAGCCTAATCTTGGGGATGCCCCGGGAGGGCATCCCCTCTTTCGTCTTCGTTCATTGGTAACTTTACTTGGAGCTATATTTTTATTCGCCACATGATATGTGTTTTGCTTGGAGCGTCGTGTATTATATTAGTCTTTGCTTTTTAGTTTACCAAAATCATCCTTGCTGTACACACCTTTTGGGAGAAGCCCACTTGATTGAATTTGCTAGAATACTCTATGTGCTTCACTTATATCTTTTGAGCTTGATAGTTTTTGCTCTAGTGCTTCACTTATATCTTTTAGAGCACGACGGTGGCTTAATTTTCTAGAAATAGCTAGTCTCTCATGCTTCACTTATATTATTTTGAGAGTCTTTTAGAACAGCATGGTATTTGCTATGGTTATAAATTGGTCCTAGAATGGTAGGCATCCAAGTTGGGTATAATAAAAACTATCATAGGAAGTGAAATGGATGCTATGATCAATTTGATACTTGATAATTGTTTTGAGATATGGAGGTAGTGATATTAAAGTCATGCTAGTTGGGTGATTATGAATTTAAAGAATGCTTGTGTTGAATTTAGCAAGTCCCGTAGCATGCACGTATGGTTAAAGTTGTGTAACAAATTTGAAACGTGAAGTGTACCTGGCTTGTGCATCCTTATGAGTGGCGGTCGGGGACGAGCGATGGTCTTTTCCTACCAATCTATCCCTCTAGGAGCATGCGCGTAGTGCTTGATTTTTGATGACTTCTAAATTTTTGCAATAAGTATATGAGTTCTTTTGACTAATGTTGAGTCCATGGATCATACGCACTTTTACCTTTCCACCTTTGCTAGCCTCTTCGATACCGTGCATTGCCCTTTCTCACCTTGAGAGTTGGTGCAAACTTCACCGGTGCATCCAAACCCCGTGATACGATACGCTCTATCACACATAAACCTCCTTATATCTTCCTCAAAACAGCCACCATACCTACCTATTATGGCATTTCCATAGCCATTCCGAGATATATTGCCATGCAACTTTCCACCGTTCCGTTTATCATCATGACATACTTTACTTTTGTCATATTGCCATTGCATGATCATGTAGTTGACATCATATTTGTGGCAAAGCCACCATGCATAATTTTTTATACATGTCACTCTTGATTCATTGCACCATCCCGGTACACCGTCGGAGGCATTCATATAGAGTCATATCTTGTTCTAGTTTCGAGTTGTAATTCATGTGTTGTAATCAATAAAGGTGTGATGATCATCATTATTAGAGCATTGCCCAAGAAAAAAAGAAGAAAAAAGAAAGGCCAAAAGAAAGAAAAAAAGAAAGGCCCAAAAAAAGAAAAAAAAAAGAAAAAAGGAAAACAAAAAGAAAATAAATAAAAGGGGTAATGTTACTATCTCTTTTTCCACACTTGTGCTTCAAAGTAGCACTATGTTCTTCATGTAGTGCGTCTCATATCTTGTGCTTCAAAATAGCACCATGTTTTTCATATAGTGAGTCTCATAGGTTGTCATTTTCATATACTAGTGGGAATTTTTCATTATAGAACTTGGCTTGTATATTCCTACGATGGGCTTCCTCAAATGCCCTAGGTCTTCGTGAGCAAGCAAGTTGGATGCACACCCACTAGTTTTCTTTTGTTGAGCATTCATTTATAGCTCTAGTGCATCTGTTGCATGGCAATCCCTACTCCTTATGTTGACATCAATTGATGGGCTCCATAGCCCGTTGATTATCCTCGTCAATGTGAGACTTTCTCCTTTTTTTGTCTTCTCCACACAATCCCCATCATCATATTCTATTCCACCCATAGTGCTATATCCATGGCTCACACTCATGTATTGCGTGAAGGTTGAAAAAGTTTGAGATTATTTAAGTACGAAACAATTGCTTGGCTTGTCATCGGGGGTGTAGAATTTGGGAACATCTTTGTGTGACGAAAATGAAGCATAGCCTAACTATATGATTTTGTAGGGATGAACTTTCTTTAGCCATGTTATTTTGAAAAGACATGATTGCTTTGATTAGTATGCTTGAAGTGTTACTATTTCTTTTATCAATATGAACTTTTATTTTGAATCATTTGAATCTGAACATTCATGCCACAATAAAGAAAATTACATTGAGAATTATGCTAGGTAGCATTCCACATCAAAAATTCTGTTTTTATCATTTACCTACTCGAGGACGAGCAGAAATTAAGCTTGAGGACGAGCAGGAATTAAGCAGGAATTAAGCTTGGAGAATTATGCCCAATGAATGCTACAATCTGGAAGATGTGGGCTCCTCCGAAGTGTAAACTTTTTGCTTGGTTGATCTTCCAAAATCATGTTTGGACAGCCGATCGTTTGTTGCGCCGACGTTGGCCAAGCTGTAATTTGTGCCCTCTCTGCAAGCAAGTGCAAGAATCTGCTACTCACCTCCTATTCCAATGTAGGTTCACTGTCCGGATTTGGACTGAAATTTGCACTTGGCTTGGCATTCTTGACTCCTCACCAATGATTTGGCGTCATGAAGACTCAGTTAAAGATTGGTGGCTTAAGGCGGTTAGTGGGGGAGGTGACCACAGGAAGGCCACCGCCTCCTTGATGATGCTTGTCTCATGGGAAATTTGGAAGGAGCGCAACGCAACAATTTTTCAGAATGTCTCCGCTCCGACCTCTATTGTTATCGCGAAAATCAAGGAGGAGGCCCATCTTTGGACTTCGGCAGGAGCGAAGCAGCTTAGTATTGTTATGTCGCGAGAGTAGACCTTTTCGTTTTTGCCGCCCTGCGGCTTATGTCTAAACCTTCTTCTTAATCAATGAAAATGGCAAGTCTTTTGCCTTATTTCAAAAAAAAAAGCATGCAAAGGCGCAGCATACAGTGTCGAGTGTCGACACTGCCATCCTCGACTATTTCGAACCGGAAGTTTCTTTCCACACCAAGATGCGGAAAATTGCACCGGCCGATCGATAAAGGAGTCAATAAGAACACATCAGACTCTCCAGAATTCATTCACGGTCGCGCCAAGTTTCCAACATTAAAAACATCTACAGACGTAATGGGCAAATCCGGGCCCTCAAACGCGTCCGCGGACACTGACCGGTCAAGCCTTAAATAATGAAAAATTCATATTCGGATATCTTAAATTAGAAATCTTAAATCCATATTATTACATGCAACGTGGCGATCTTTAAGCGGAGCTCGTCCGGACGTCGTGGCGATGTCCTGCGGCCAGCTACGCTCCCTAGTGTTGCTCCGGTCGCCGGCGAGGTAGAGTAAGGCATGGGACAAGAGCCGGCTCATGATACAGCCGTCTCTCATGCCCTACTCTTCCTCGTCGGAGCCCGTAACCCATTGGGTGCCAGTGGGCGTCAGATCGATGATGGATTCGTCCTGGGACGAGCCGACGACATCCACCATGACGTGTTTGCGGCGCCTGGACTGGTGCAACATACGGGGCGCCGGAGAATGCGACTCCGCATCGCCAACGTCCACCGCCGCGTCGGCTGTCGCCGCCTCCCGTGCCCGCTACCCACAGTACGTCCATGGAATTGGCGCGCCATCCGAGGGATTGTGTGTTCGCCACCGTGTTCGGACGCCAGATGACCGCACCGCCTCCAGTGAGGGACCGACGGCTGCCCTAGCGCCGGATCCATGCGCCATTTGGGCAGACGGAATGGATTCCGACGGAAGGAGTCTGAGGGCTGTCGTGCACATGCCTCCTCCCGGGAGCGGCGGAGCGCAAGCCGGACGGCCATCTCTTCCTCGGGGCATCAAGATGAGCTCACCGTCGGCGGATCTGAAGGTGAAGGACTCGGATCCGCTGCCCGCCATGCTGGAGACTGCCGGACGCCGCTGGAGGTGAGCTTGGGCGACAGAGGGGAGTGGAGTGAAGTGGCTAGGGTTTGGGCCGCCGAGCAGATGAGGAGATGGACCAGTGTGGGCAGGATCCAACATGACGGGCGGGCACCCCATATCCGCCCAATATTTGTACTGGATATGAGGGGTGCCGGTCAATCCAGGCGTTTGAGATCCGTTTAAGGCATCCAGCTGGGTCAAAATTTCTTTAAGTGTGTGACCGGCAGTCCGTCTGGGCGTTTGAAAAGGATTTAGGATGCCCGGCTGTAGATGTTCTAACACGCCAACGCAAACACGTCAACCACAAGACTAGAATATTACTACTAGTTTCAACACGCAAAGTTAGATCAAATGAATGAGCACAAAGATGCCAAATTATCAGAGATTCGAGTCCAATCGAGACAAAAGGTTTAGCAATATATCATGTTAAACCTTGTATTAATATTAACCTTGTATTTTGAGCAGAAACGCGGCAAAAAAAAGAACTGAAGAAATACCAAGGACGTACTACAAAGAACTCTGGCTTCATCTTTATCCCCTCCGACGCTCTACAAATCGAACCCACCGTCGGCGTCGTCGCCTCCGGCCGAGTCGGAGATCATGTCGCGGCAATAATCTCACACCAGAACATGGCCAGCCTACTTCATCATCCCAAACTTGCGGAGGTAGTACTCGTGCTCATCATCCGAGTGGGACGACGCGTCGCCGGTGCGTTGCTCAGGGAGGCAGACCTGGTGCTTGTTGTTCGGGTCCTACTTCTGGTCAGGGAAGCGAGCCTCCTCCTCCTTCATAAAGATGTCCCACCGCGCCACAATCCTGGCCATGATCGTCTCGTGGTCTTCCTCCGCGTCCGAGTCGTGGTACACCTTGTCGTACGGCACATCGTCGTCGTCCGAGCCGCAGCAGCAGGCCTTGACGACCCCCGCCTCCTTCGCCGCCTCCGCCTTGGCCCTGCGGACCGCCGCCTCCGCCTCCGCCTTCGCCCTGGCCTTGAGGACCACCTCCTCCTTGTGCGCCTTGGACTTGGCCTTGGCCTTGGCCTTGAGGATCGCCGCCTCTGGTTTCCTGACCATGGAGAACGCCTCCTCCTCCGGCTCCGCGCTGCCGACGGTGAACGACCCGAGGCGGCTCTTGGTGGATTGGGGGTGAAAACTGAAAAGCCGGGTTTCTCTGAGGAGGAAGCGGCGGCTGGCGTATATATATCGAGGCGAACAACCCAGGAGCCTCTCTTTCTCGGGTCGGAGTCGCCTCTCGTCTCCGGACCGGCCTCTTCCATCATACTCGTTCAATGGGCCCCCATCACTACTTTCTTTCTTTCTACTAGCTGGTGCGTATCGCGGAAGAAGAAAAAAAATCTACTACCGCTCTAAAACAAAAGTTGAAAGGATGAATCTTTTTTTGAACACAACACAATCGAAGTCGCTCGTATACACGAACATACACTTACCCATATGTACGCACGTACACCCTACCCTATGAGCACCTTTGAAACATTGAGCCGGCATATCATCTTTAGATTGACGAAGAAACAAAATCTACTATAGAGTTTTGCCAGCCGTTTTTTGGCTCGATTTTGTTGTTTCCTATGGTTTCTGTTAAAATATATTGCAAAATATATGTAAGAGCATTAGACGTTTGTGGATTTCAAAACACGTTCATTAATTCACAAAAAAATGCAGATGTTTAAAACTATCTGTGAATTTAAAAACTATGAATTTAAAAAACTCTTGCAAGCTAAAAAAAATCGAATTTCAAAAAATGTTGGCTCCGTAAATGTTTAAGATTTATTATTTCCTTAGTTTAGAAAAATATAAATTTTCAAAAAATGTTCATAAATTTTTTAAACATTCCTGAATTTCAACAAATCTCCATGATTTTAAAATATATGGTCACAAATATTGAATATGTTCATAGATTCAAAAAAATCTCGGATATGGAAAAATGTTCCTAAATCCAGAAAAAAAATGTTCACAAATTCAAAGAATGTTCATGAATGGCTTTCAAAAAATATTAAATGAAATTTAATATTTGCAAAATAAAGGAAAATAAAAGGGAGAAACATATAAAATCAGAAAAAGGGAACTATCGCTGGAAGGAAGATTCTAGAAGCAAACCTTCCCAAAACTGATGGAAGAAAGAATAGTGGACGGGCCTACGAACGCCCAGCGGGGGCATGTTGTCGGTATCCAGCAACCCACACGTGGAATAGAAATCCCATCGACTCTCTACTTGGACTTTCCAATAAAAAGAAAAGAAAAAACACTACAACTTTCAAACTTATGTTGTCAAGTGTAAAAAAACACTTGGTCTCCACCACTACGGGCATGAGACCTTTGCTAGACATGTATAATTCCCTAGTTTTCCTTACTAACTTTGTAACATGCTCTATGTTACACCATTGTACATTGCCACTACTAATTATAAATGAAAAAGACTCACATTAGGGGTTTCCCTACTGTTTTTGGTCGAAAAAAGAACGTTCAAGGACGAATATCTCTCTCTTTTCTACTATGATTGTTTGCTCCCTACTGTGTAGTATATAGTATAAGTTTAATGGTTATGTCACAATAAAATTGATTCATATGCCGACAAAGAAAATGAAGACATCAAAGGTCAAAAGGAAAAGTAGGGAATAAGACTACTCTATTTCCTCAAATAACATGGGAACTGCTAAAAAAATCAATACTTAAGCTCCTACTAAAAAATTAGCATTGGAAGTGAAAGATTGGGCCTAAATCTTGGGTCATGCAGGGCCTATAATCAGCCGTCAAATGCACGCGCCAAGGCGGAGGGGTTGCGGGGAGGGTAGGAAACAGTAGGAGGTGGAACGACCGAGCAAGAAGAACAAGACTGCATGTAAATTAACCAATGATTAAGAAAAGATTGGAGCCCCTTCCCTCCATCCCCCGTCGCCGCTCCCGCGAGCGACGCGGGGGAAACCCTAGCCGCCGGCTCTCCGCGCCCTCCCTCCCTCCTCCTCCCCTCGCCGCCGCCGGCAAGGGCCAGCGGGCGAAGCCCGGCTGGCCTCGGCGGCGGCGGGGCCTCGTTTCCCCTCCTCACGCCTTCCCCCGGGCGCGTGGAGGCGCTGCGCTGGCGCGGGGTGCAGCAGTGCGGCGGCAGGGGCTCTGTTCGGCGGTGCGCGTGGTTGGTGGCGTCACGCGTGGGGTCTCCTCTTGCGGCGCGGCGGCCTCTGGTGGTGCCGCACCTGTCGGATCCGGCCAGATCTGGCGCCGGCGACCCGGCGGGTGGCGGGGACTGCGTGTGGCCTGGACCACGGGCGACCTCCCTATCGTGGCCGGTGGCTGGCGGGGCAGGTGGTGTGGCGGCGGGGCCTCCAGTTTGGTTGGCGCATGTGCGGCGGCGGCGGCCTCCTCCGACGAGGGCGCTCCTCCCTGGCGACGGGGGGAGGTACTGCTGATGCTTCCGGGCACTGGACTTGGCCATGTGGGCGGCAAGTCGGCGGTGAGCTCGGTTCTCGATTTGAAGACGGCGACCTCTGCGTTCTATGGCCGCCCACGCCAACTCGGTTGTCGGTGACCTCGTGTGCCTGGTTTGGTGGTTGGTCGGAGTGGGCTATGGATGGGGGACCCTTGGCGCGCTGCGGCGGCCACGATGCCGGCGGCGCTCCATCACTATTCTACTTCTTGGGGTCGGCATCGAGTCCTAGCCCATGCTCCTCCTCTCTTGGTCCCGGGTGAAAACCCGAATCCCCTTGGATTTGGCGGCGACGACGTCTTGGCGTCGCTTTCTTCTTGAAGACGCCGCCTTTGGGACGGGTGCATGGTGGTCGCGGCTTTGGCGTGGTCGGTTGCCGGTCTTCAGTTGGTCCTGCTCGACAATGTTCGGTGTTCTTCGTGGCGTGGCCCGAGTCGATGGCGTTGATCGGAGTTGCTTTGCCGGCGTGGTAGCGTGTTGCCATCCTCTCCTAGTCCATCCGGGATCAAGCGTGCTCTCGGATGGCCGGCAACGGTATGGGAGTTGACGGTTGTGCGCTTCCTCCGACGGCGGGCCACACCATTAGCGTGAGCGTATCGTGGGCATGTCCTGAAGTTTCCGGGGTCCTCGATGTCGTAGCTTCTTGGGTGGTCAAGACTGTTGTTGTCCGGTTGCATCTTGTATCCTCTGTTGCCTTCTTTTTTCTTCTTCTTCTTTCTTTTTGTGGAATCAGTGGTTGTATGCTCTTTCTTAAATTAACCAATGGTCATTG
Source organism: Triticum dicoccoides (assembly GCF_002162155.2). Taxonomy (NCBI): domain Eukaryota; kingdom Viridiplantae; phylum Streptophyta; class Magnoliopsida; order Poales; family Poaceae; genus Triticum; species Triticum dicoccoides. Next base: position 764,281,068 of record NC_041385.1, read on the forward strand.
TACAAGCCCTAAGATGAAAACATGGGGCAACCATTTTAGTTTTCTTAAAAAGTATCATTGAGCAACGTTGACACAACCTACTGAACTAGTAGTATTGATGACGGCGGAGCAAGAAGAACAAGGTTACATGTAAATTAACCAACGGTCATTGTACAAACCCTAAGATGAAAACATAGGGCAAACCCATGTTAGTTTTCTTAAATAATACTCTATCTGTCTCAAAATATAAAAAATGTTTCTGATACTAGTCTAGTGTAAAAAACGCTCTTATATTATGAGACGACGGAAGTATCATTGAGCAACGTTGACACAAACATACTGAACTAATTGTATGACGGCAGAGTAAGAAGAACAAGGCTGCATGTAAATTAACCAACGGTCATTATACAAGCCCTAAGATGAAAACATAGGGCATCCATGTTAGTTTTCTTAAAAAATATCAGTGAGCAACATTGACACAACCTACTGAACTAATTGTATTTGGTTGACGACATGCACACTTTTTTACCAACAAAATTACGCACGAACAAATGGAGATACCCTAACAGGACTGTCTTTTTTTCGGAAATGTTAAAGCCCACACGTGTGGGCTTTGCATCTCGCCCACACGCGTGGATCCACGTCCGTTTGTGAGCGCACGAATCTTGGCATGTTTTTAGTGCCACGTAGCACTGGTCTGGTGTGTGGGCGTTCACCCGGTCGCCCACACGGCCGTTTCACCACACGGGAGGGGCTGATGTGTGGGCGTTCAGCAGTTCGCCCAGACGCCACTTTCCACGCACGCATAAGGGCTACTGTGTGGGTATTTGCCATCTCGCCCACATGCCCGTCTCCTCTTCCACACCCAAGCTGCTAGTTGCCACATGTTCTGCAGCGCACATGGCAACTGCCCTAGTGTGCTTTATAAGCAGGTGACAACTCTCTTTTTACCCGAGTTGCCATGTGTTTTGCAGGGTACACGGCAACTGCCTAGTGTGCACGTAAGCAGATGGCAACTCTCTCTTTACCGAGTTGCCATGTGTTTTTTGCATGATACATGGCAACTGCCCTAACGTGCACGTAAGCATATGGCAACTCTTCCTTTTTACATGGTAACTACCCTAGCATGCTTGTGAGCACATGGAAACTCTCTCAACTGCCTAGTGTTAGTATGTGGCAACTCCTAAAATTTTGAAATTATGGCAACTACAGTAGACCAGATCATACATGACTGTTGGAAATATGCCCTGGAGGCAATAATAAAATGGTTATTATTGTATTTCCTTGTTCATGATAATTGTCTATTATTCATGCTATAATTGTATTGACCGGAAACCGCAATACATGTGTGAATACATAGACCATAACATGTCCCTAGTGAGCCTCTAGTTGACTAGCTCGTTGATCAACAGATGGTCATGGTTTCCTAACCATGGACATTGGATGTCACTGATAATGGGATCACATCATTAGGAGAATGATGTGATGGACACGACCCAATCCTAAGCCTAGCACAAGATCGTGTAGTTCATATGCTAAAGCTTTTCTAAATGTCAAGTATCTTTTCCTTAGACCATGAGATTGTGTAACTCCCGGATACCGTAGGAGTGCTTTGGGTGTACCAAACATCACAACGTAACTGGGTGATTATAAAGGTGCACTACAGGTATCTCCGAAAGTGTCTGTTGGGTTGGCACGAATCGAGACTGGGATTTGTCACTCCGTGTGACGGAGAGGTATCTCTGGGCCCACTCGGTAAGACATCATCATAATGTGTACAATGTGATCAAGGAGTTGATCGCGGGATGATGTGTTACGGAACGAGTAAAGAGACTTGCTGGTAACGAGATTGAACAAGGTATCGGGATACCGATGATCGAATCTCGGGCAAGTACTATACCGCTAGACAAAGGGAATTCTATACGGGATTGATTGAATCCTTGACATCGTGGTTCATCCGATGAGATCATCGTGGAACATGTGGGAGCCAACATGGGTATCCAGATCCCGCTGTTCGTTATTGGCCGGAAAGTTGTCTCGGTCATGTCTGCATGATTCCCGAACCCGTAGGGTCTACACACTTAAGGTTCGATGACGCTAGGGTTATAAGGGAAGTTTGTATGTGGTTACCGAATGTTGTTCGGAGTCCCGGATGAGATCCCGGACGTCACGAGGAGTTCCGGAATGGTCCGTAGGTAAAGATTTATATATGGGAAGTCCTGTTTTGGTCACCGGAAAAGTTTCGGGTGCTACTGGTAATGTATCGGGACCACCGAAAGGGTTTCGGGGGTCCACCGGGAGGGGCCACCAGCCCCGGAGGCTTGCATGGGCCTATAGTGGAAAGGGACCAGCCCCAGAGTGGGCTGGTGTGTTGGAAATATGCCCTAGAGGCAATAATAAATTAGTTATTATTATATTTCCTTGTTCATGATAATCGTTTATTATCCATGCTATAATTGTATTGATAGGAAACTCAGATACATTTGTGGGTACATAGACAACACCATGTCCCTAGTAAGCCTCTACTTGACTAGCTCGTTGATCAATAGATGGTTACGGTTTCCTGACCATGGACATTAGATGTCGTTGATAACGGGATCACATCATTAGAAGAATGATGTGATGGACAAGACCCAATCCTAAGCCTAGCACAAAGATCGTAGTTCGTATGCTAAAGCTTTTCTAATGTCAAGTATATTTTCCTTAGACCATGAGATTGTGCAACTCCCGGATACCGTAGGAATGCTTTGGGTGTACCAAACGTCACAACGTAACTGGGTGGCTATAAAGGTGCACTACAGGTATCTCCGAAAGTGTCTGTTGGGTTGGCACGAATCGAGACTGGGATTTGTCACTCCGTGTAAACGGAGAGGTATCTCTGGGCCCACTCGGTAGGACATCATCATAATGTGCACAATGTGACCAATGGGTTGATCACGGGATGATGTGTTATGGAACGAGTAAAGAGACTTGCCGGTAACGAGATTGAACAAGGTATCGGTATACCGACGATCGAATCTCGGGCAAGTACAATACCGTTAGACAAAGGGAATTGTATACGGGATCGATTGAGTCCTTGACATCATGGTTCATTCGATGAGATCATTGTGGAACATGTGGGAGCCAACATGGTTATCCAGATCCCGCTGTTGGTTATTGACCGGAGAATGTCTCGGTCATGTCTGCATGGTTCCCGAACCCGTAGGGTCTACACACTTAAGGTTCGATGACGCTAGGGTTATAAAGGAAGTTTGTATGTGGTTACGGAATGTTGTTCGGAGTCCCGGATAAGATCCCGGACGTCACGAGGAGTTCCGGAATGGTCCGGAGGTAAATATTTATATATGGGAAGTCCTATTTTGGCCACCGGAAAATGTTCGCGATTTTTCGGTATTGTACCGGGAAGGTTCTAGAAGGTTCCGGAGTGGGGCCCACCTGCATGGGGGGACCCACATGAACGTGGGTAGTGGGGGCAAGGCCCCACACCCCTGGTCAAGGCGCACCAAGACCCCCCCTTAGAAGGAATAAGATCATATCCCGAAGGGATAAGATCAAGATCCCTAAAAAAGGGGGATAACAATCGGTGGGGAAGGAAATGATGGGATTTCTTTCCTCCCACCTTTGCCAACACCCCAATGGACTTGGAGGGCAAGAAACCAGCCCCCTCCACCCCTATATATAGTGGGGAGGCGCATGGGAGCTTCACCCAAGTTCTGGCGCAGCCCTTCCCCTCTCGCAAGTTCTCCTCCTCTCCCGCGGTGCTTGGCGAAGCCCTGCAGGATTGCCACGCTCCTCCATCACCACCACGCCGTCGTGCTGCTGCTGGACGGAGTCTTCCCCAACCTCTCCCTCTCTCCTTGCTGGATCAAGGCATGGAAGACGTCACCGGGCTGTACGTGTGTTGAACGCGGAGGTGCCATCCGTTCGGCACTAGGATCTCCGGTGATTTGGATCACGACGAGTACGACTCCTTCAACCCCGTTCTCTTGAACGCTTCCGCTTAGCGATCTACAAGGGTATGTAGATGCACTCTCCTTCCCCTCGTTGCTGGTTTCTCCATAGATAGATCTTGGTGACACGTAGGAAAATTTTGAATTTCTGCTACGTTCCCCAACAGTGGCATCAAGCTAGGTCTATTGCGTAGATTCTTTGCACGAGTAGAACACAAAGTAGTTGTGGGCGTTGATTTTGTTCAATATGCTTACCGTTACTAGTCCAATCTTGTTTCGACGGCATTGTGGGATGAAGCGGCCCGGACCGACCTTACACGTACTCTTACGTGAGACAGGTTCCACCGACTGACATGCACTTGGTGCATAAGGTGGCTAGCGGGTGCCAGTCTCTCCCACTTTAGGTCCTTATGAAAAGGGTCCTTATGAAGGGTAAATAGCAATTGACATATCACGTTATGGTTTTGCGTAGGTAAGAAACGTTCTTGCTAGAAACCCATAGCAGCCATGTAAAACATGCAAACAACAATTAGAGGACGTCTAACTTGTTTTTGCAGGGTATGCTATGTGATGTGATATGGCCAAGAAGAATGTGATGAATGATATGTGATGTATGAGATTGATCATGTTCTTGTAATAGGAATCACGACTTGCATGTCGATGAGTATGACAACCGGCAGGAGCCATAGGAGTTGTCTTTATTTATTGTATGACCTGTGTGTCATTGAACAACGCCATGTAATTACTTTACTTTATTGCTAACCGGTAGCCATAGTAGTAGAAGTAATAAGTTGGCGAGACAACTTCATGGAGACACGATGATGGAGATCATGATGATGGAGATCATGGTGTCATGCCGGTGACGATGATGATCATGGAGCCCCGAAGATGGAGATCAAAAGGAGCAATATGATATTGGCCATATCATGTCACTATTTGATTGCATGTGATGTTTATCATGTTTATACATCTTATTTGCTTAGAACGACGGTAGTAAATAAGATGATCCCTCATTAAAATTTCAAGAAAGTGTTCCCCCTAACTGTGCACCGTTGCGAAAGTTCATCGTTTCGAAGCACCACATGATCATCGGGTGTGATAGATTCTTACGTTCACATACAACGGGTGTAAGCCAGATTTACACACGTGAAACACTTAGGTTAACTTGACGAGCCTAGCATGTACAGACATGGCCTCGGAACACAAGAGACCAAAAGGTCGAGCATGAGTCGTTAGTAGATACGATCAACATGAAGATGTTCACCGATGATGACTAGTCCGTCTCACATGATGATCGGACACGGCCTAGTTGACTCGGATCATGTAATCATTTAGATGACTAGAGGGATGTCTATCTGAGTGGGAGTTCATAAGATGAACTTAATTATCCTAAACATAGTCAAAAGATCTTTGCAAATTATGTCGTAAGCTCGCGCTTTAGTTCCACTGTTTAGATATGTTCCTAGAGAAAATATAGTTGAAAGTTGACAGTAGCGATTATGCGGACAATAGAAAGCTTATGTCCTTAATGCACCACTCAGTGTGCTGAATCCCAAACGTCGTCTGTGGATGTTGCGAACATCGGACATACACGTTTTGATAACTACGTGATAGTTCAGTTAAACGGTTAGAGTTGAGGCACCAAAGACGATTTCGAAACGTCACGAAACATATGAGATGTTTCGAGGGCTGAAATTGGAAGTTCAGGCTCGTGCCCACGTCAAGAGGTATAAGACCTCCGACGATTTTCTTAGCCTGCAAACTAAGGGAGAAAAGCTCAATCGTTGAGCTTGTACTCAGATTGTCTGAGTATAACAATCACTTGAATCGAGTGGGAGTTGATCTTCCAGATGAGATAGTGATGTTTCTCCAAAGTCATTGCCACAAAGCTGGTAGAGCTTCATGATGAACTATAACATATCAGGGATAGAGATGATGATCCTTGAGGTATTCGCGATGTTTGACACCGTGAAAGTAGAAATCAAGAAGGAGCATCAATTGTTGATGGTTGGTGAAACCACTAGTTTCAAGAAGGGCAAGGGCAAGAAGGGATACTTCATGAAACGGCAAATCAGCTGCTGCTCTAGTGAAGAAACCCAAGGTTGAACCCAAACCCGAAACTAAGTGCTTCTGTGATAAGGGGAACAGTCACTAGAGCAAAATTACCCTAGATACTTGGTAGATGAGAAGGCTGGCAAGGTCTATAGAAGTATATTGGATATACATTATGTTAATGTGTACTTTACTAGTACTCCTGGTAGCACCAGGGTATTAAGATACCAGATCGGTTGCCAAGTGTTAGTAACTCGAAATAGAAGAGCTACGGAATAAACGGAGACTAGCTAAAGGTGAGCTGACGATATGTGTTGGAAGTGTTTCCAAGTTCGATGTGATCAAACATCGCACGCTCCCTCTACCATCAAGATTAGTATTAAACCTAAATAATTGTTATTTGGTGTTTGCGTTGAGCATAGACATGATTGGATTATGTCTATCGCAATATAGTTATTCATTTAAGGAGAATAATGGTTACTCTGTTTATTTGAATAATACCTTCAATGGTCTTGCACCTAAAATGAATGGTTTATTGAATCTCGATCGTAGTGATACACATGTTCATGCCAAAAGATATAAGATAGTAATGATAGTACCACCTGCTTGTGGCACTGCCATTTGAGTCATATTGGTATAAAACGCATGAAGAAGCTCCATGCTTATGGATCTTTGGACACACTCGTTTTTGAAAAGTTTGAGACATATGAACCATGTCTATTGGTATATATGCATGAAGAAACTCCATGCAGATGGATCATTTGGAGTCACTTGATTTTGAATCACTTGAGACATGCAAATCATACCACATGGGCAAGATGACTGAAAAGCCTCATTTTCAGTAAGATGGAACAAGAGAGCAACTTGTTGGAAGTAATACATTTTGATGTGTGCTGTCCAATGAGTGTCGAGGCACGCAGTGGATATCGTTGTGTTCTTACTTCACAGAAATTTGAGTAGATGCTGAGGATATTTACTTGATGAAACACAAGTCTGAATTATTGAAAGGTTCAAGTAATTTCAGAGTGAAGTTGAAGATCTTCGTGACAAGAGGATAAAAATGTCTATGATATGATCATAGAGATGAATATCTGAGTTGCGAGTTTGGTACACAATTAAGACATTGTGGAAATTGTTTCACAACTAACACCGCCTGGAACACCATAGTGTGATGGTGTGTCCGAACATCATAGATGCACCCTATTGGATATGGGGCATACCATGATGTCTCTTATCGAATTACCACTACCGTTCATGGGTTAGGCATTAGAGACAACCGCATTCACTTTAAATAGGGCACCACGTAATTCCGTTGAGATGACACCGTGTGAACTATAGTTTAGAGAAACCTAAGCTGTCGTTTCTTGAAAGTTTGGGGATGCGATGCTTATGTGAAAAGTTTCATCCTGATAAGCTCGAACCCAAAGAGGATAAATACATCTTCATAGGACACCCAAAACAGTTGGGTATACCTCCTAATTCAGATCCGGAAGCAAAAGTGATTGTTTCTAGAAACGGGTCCTTTCTCGAGGAAAAGTTTCTTTCGAAAGAATTGAGTGGGAGGATGGTCTTGATGAGGTTAATGAACCATCACTTCAACCAGTGTGTAGCAGGGCACAGGAAGTTGTTCATGTGGCACCTACACCAATTGAAGTGGAAGCTGATGATAGTGATCATGATGCTTCGGATCAAGTCACTACCGAACCTCGTAGGTCGACAAGGACGCGTACTACTTCAGAGTGGTACGCAATCCTGTCTTAGAGGTCATGTTGCTAGACAACAATGAACCTACGAGCTATGGAGAAGCGATGGTGGGCCCGGATTTCGACAAATGGCTCGAGGCCATAAAATCCGAGAGAGGATCCATGTATGAAAACAAAGTGTAGACTTTGGAAGAACTACTTGATGGTTGTAAGGCTGTTGGGTACAGATGGATTTTAAAAGGAAGACGGACAATGATGGTAAGTGTCACCATTAAGAAAGCTCGACTTGTCGCTAAGATGTTTTCCGACAAGTTCAAGGAGTTGACTACAATGAGACTTTCTCACTCGTAGCGATGCTAAGAGTCTGTTGGAATTATATTAGCAGTTACTGCATGATTTATGAAATCTTGCAGATAGGATGTCAAAATATTGTTTCCTCGACGATATTCTTGAGGAAAGGTTGTATGTGATACAACCAGAAGGTTTTGTCAATCCTGAAAGATGCTAACAAGTGTGCAAAGCTCCAGCAATCCTTCTAAGGACTGGAGTAAGCATCTCGGAGTTGGAATATATGCTTTGATGAGATGATCAAAGATTTTGGGTTTATACAAAGTTTATGAGAAACTTGTATTTCCAAAGAAGTGAGTGGGAGCACTATAGCATTTCTGATGAGTATATGTTGTTGACATATTGTTGACCGGAAATGATGTAGAATTTCTGGAAAGCATATAGACTTGTTTGAAAAGTGTTTTTCAATAAAAACCTGGATTAAGCTACTTGAACATTGAACGTCAAGATCTATAAGGATAGATCAAAAAATGCTTAATAGTACTTTCAAAATGAATACATACCATGACTAGATTTTGAAAGAGTTCAAAATAGATCAGCAAAGAAGGAGTTCTTGGCTGTGTTATAAGGTGTGAGTATTGAGTAAGACTCAAGACCTGACCACGACAGAAGAGAGGAAAAGGACGAAGGTCGTCCCCTATGCTTTAGACGCAGGCTCTATAGTATGCTATGATGTGTACCGCACCTGAAGTGCGCCTTGCCATGAGTCAGTCAAGGGGTACAAGAGTGATCCAGGAATGGATCACAGGACAGCGGTCAAAGTTATCCTTAGTAACTAGTGGACTAAGGAATTTTCTCGATTATGGAGGTGGTAAAAGAATTCGTCGTAAAGGGTTACGCCGATGCAAACTTTGACACTAATCCAGATTATTCTGAGTAGTAAACCGGATTCGTATAGTAGAACAATTGTTTGGAATAGCTCCAAATAGAGCGTGGTAGCTGCATCTAGGAGATGACACAGAGATTTGCAAAGCACACACGGATCTGAAAGGTTCAGATCCGTTGACTAATAACCTCTCTCACAAGCGAGATATGATCAAACCCCACGGGTGTCGATTCATTACAATCACATAGTGATGTGAACTAGATTATTGACTCTAGTGCAAGTGGAAGACTGTTGGAAATATGCCCTAGAGGCAATAATAAAATAGTTATTATTGTATTTCCTTGTTCATGATAATTGTCTATTATTCATGCTATAATTGTATTGACCGGAAACCACAATGCATGTGTGAATACATAGACCACAACATGTCCCTAGTGAGCCTCTAGTTGACTAGCTCGTTGATCAACAGATGGTCATGGTTTCCTGGCCATGGATATTGGATGTCATTGATAACGGGATCACATCATTGGGAGAATGATGTGATGGACAAAACCCAATCCTAAGCCTAGCACAAGATCGTGTAGTTCGTATGCTAAAGCTTTTCTAAATGTCAAGTATCTTTTCCTTAGACCATGAGATTGTGTAACTCCCGGATACCGTAGGAGTGCTTTGGGTGTACCAAACGTCACAACGTAACTGGGTGACTATAAAGGTGCACTACAGGTATCTCCGAAAGTGTCTGTTGGGTTGGCACGAATCGAGACTGAGATTTATCACTCCGTGTGACGGAGAGGTATCTCTGGGCCCACTCGGTAAGACATCATCATAATGTGCACAATGTGATCAAGCAGTTGATCGCGAGATGATGTGTTACGGAACGAGTAAAGAGACTTGCCGGTAACGAGATTGAACAAGGTATCGGGATACCGACGATCGAATCTCGGGCAAGTACTATCCCGCTAGACAAAGGGAATTGTATAAGGGATTGATTGAATCCTTGACATCGTGGTTCATCCGATGAGATCATCGTGAAACATGTGGGACCCAACATGGGTATCTAGATCACGTTGTTGGTTATTGGCCGGAAAGTTGTCTCAGTCATGTCTGCATGATTCCCGAACCCGTAGGGTCTACACACTTAAGGTTTGATGACGCTAGGGTTATAAGGGAAGTTTATATGTGGTTACCGAATGTTGTTTGGAGTCCCGGATGAGATCCCGGACGTCACGAGGAGTTCCAGAATGGTCCGGAGATAAAGATTTATATATGGAAAGTCTTGTTTTGATCACCGGAAAAGTTTCGGGTGCTACCGGTAATGTACCGGGACCACCGAAAGGGTTCCGGGGGTTCACCGGGAGGGGCCACCAGCCCCGGAGGCTTGCATGTGCCTAGAGTGGAAAGGGACCAGCCTCAGAGTGGGCTGGTGCGCCTCCCACCAAGGCCCAAGGCGCAGCTAGGAGGGGAGAGGGGAAACCCTAGGCACAGATGGGCCTAAAGGCCCACCCTAGGGCGCGCCCCGTCTCTCCCCCTCTTGGCCGCCCCCTCCAAGTCCCATCTAGGGCTGCCGCACCCCTAGGGTGGGAACCCTAGATGGGGGCGCAGCCACCTCCCCTTCTTCTATAAATAGTGGGGGGTTTGGGGCTGCCAGGGACATGAGTTTTCACCTCTCCTAGCCCTACCCCTCTCCCTCCTCGTCTCTCGTAGTGCTTGGCGAAGCCCTGCTAGAGTGCCACGCTCCTCCATCACCATCACACCGTTGTGCTGCTGCTGGACGGAGTCTTCCCCAACCTCTCTCTCTCTCCTTGCTGGATCAAGGCATGGGAGACGTTACCGGGTTGCACGTGTGTACGCGGAGGTGCCGTCCGTTCGGCACTAGGATCTTCGGTGATTTGGATCACGACGAGTACGACTCCTTCAACCCCGTTCTCTTGAACGCTTTCGCTTAGCAATCTACAAGGGTATGTAGATGCACTCCCCTTCCCCTCGTTGCTAGGTTACTTCATAGATTGATCTTGGTGATGCGTAGAAAATTTTGAATTTCTGCTACGTTCCCCAACAATGGCAACTGCAGTTGAGCAACCATGGCAACTGCAGTTGTCCGACATGGCAACCGTAGTTCAGCGACATGGCAACTGCAGTTAAATGAAAATGGACAAGGGTCTGGACCATGGCAAGTGCGGACGCGCGGTGACTCACGCGTGGCGTGCGGGACCAGAAGGTACGAGGCCTGACATATGAGGCGTGTGGGCGTTATCTACTTCGTCCACACGCACGCGTGTGAGAGGGACCGGAAGGAAAAAAAAAGTGTGGACATTACTTGTTTTGCCCACACGTAAATGTGTGGGCTGTTCTTCTTATACAACACACAAAATGTGTGGACAGTCTTCCTAACGCCCACACGTGTGACACTTATCGGCATCCTTTCTTTTTTGCAGAAACTCCAATAGGTCTGTCTATATTCGCAGCATTTTTCTGAATGGACAGTTCAGATCTTTTTGAGATTTGTTGCGAAGCTCAGAGAGATTGTTCACATCATTATTTTTTGACATTGTTGCGAAGAACAGGGCCAGCAGTTGAGGTCTGCAAGACTGCAACTGTACTACAGCTTGCTGGGATCATTTCTTAATGACATTATTGCCCAGATCAGTTCTGGTCTGCACGAATAAGACTGCACCAGACACCGTCATAAGCACAATGTTGGCAGTTGGCCTCCACCAAACAGTGTCATTAGCATGGAAAGGCGCAGCATACAGTGCCGAGTGTCGACACTGCCATCTACGACTATTTCGAACCGAAAGTTTCTTTCCTGAACCCACTCTTCCACTAACCCAGAGCAGAAATTTCCTCACAAGATGCGGAAAATTCCACCAGCCGATCGGCAAAGGAGTCAATAAGAACACACCAGACTCTCCGGAATTCATTCACCGTCACGCCCAAGTTATCCAACATTAACGCGCCAACGCAAACACGTCAACCACAAGACTAGAACATTACAGTTCCAACACGCAAAGTTTGATCAAACGAATCGAATGAATGAGCACAAAGACAATACGGCCAAATTATCAGAGATTCGAGCCCAACAGAGACAGAAATTTACAGAATATATCATGTTAAAACTCATATTTACATTACCATATCATACTAGCAGCGCCCAGAGGCGCCGGCGATTTTGAGCAGAAAATCCGAAGACAAAAGAACTGAAGAAATACCAAGGACGTACAAAAGAACTGTGCTGCTGCATATCTTATCCTCCCAACCATCTAGAAATCGAAGCCACCGCCGTCGTCGAACCCGGCGTCGTAGCCGGCGTCATACCCTCCGGCGGAGTCGGAGATCATGTCGCCGATGAGGAGCCCGCCGAGCGCGCCTCCGAGGAGCCCCGCGCCCAGGCCCATCCCCATGCCGCTCTTCTTCGGCGGCTTCACGGCCTGCTGCTGGTACCCATACCCGGCCGGCTGCTGCGGCGGGTAGCCGTAGCCGCCGTACCCTCCTTGCGGCGGCGGGGGCGGGTAGCCGTACCCGGTCGGCTGCTGCGGTGGGTACCCGTAGCCGTACTGCGGGGGCGGGGCGCCGTAGGGAGCGCCGGTGCTGGGTCCCGCGGCGGCCGCTGGGTAGGCCGTCACTGGCTCGCCTGCCTTCGCTGGCTTTCCTGACGGACCAGCGGGTGGGTAGCCGGCGGGTGCGGGGTAGGCGGTGGATGGCTCGCCTGTCTTTCCGGCAGGTGGGTAGCCGGAGGGAGGTGGGTAGGCACCAGCGGTTGCTGCTCCGTCGGCCTTCGCAGCCTGCGGGTACGCGGACTGCGGCGGGTACGCGGACGGAGCCCCGTAGGCGTCAGCCTTGCCGGCCGGGGGATACGCGCCCTGCGGCGGGTAGGCGGCGGCCGGGGGAGGCTGGGCGTACGCGGCCTGCGCACCACCGTAGGCGCCACCGGCCTGGCCCTGTGTCACCTCGCCGAGCTTGTACGAGAAGTTGAGCACCCCCTGGGGCTTCCCGGACCCGATCTTGCGGACCTGGTAGGCGACGAACTTGACGGGCACAGGGCCATCCGGGGCGCCGGAGAGCAGCTCGGAGAGCGGGATGTGGACCTCGCCGACGTCGCGGTCGCCGAGGGCGCGCTCGGCGCGGAGCAGCACGTGGACGGACCCCGCGGCGCTGGCGGGGACGGTGAACCGGACCGTGGCGTTCCAGGTCGGGTTGCGGCCGCCGGAGCGGTCGGTGGCGACGCGCTGGCGGGAGCGCGGGTCGCCGGAGAGCGAGACGACCGCGTACACCTCCATGGCCGAGAAGAGGTTCACGTCCTTGAGGTCCTTGCCCGATATCAGGGTCAGCTCCAGCGCCCTCTGCGCCATGGCGACGACGACGGCGATCTTCCTGCCGATTTGCCTTGGGGGATCGGGTGCTTCTTGCGCGGTTTCTGTGGATCGAGAGGAGAGGAGGGGGGGGGAGCAGATCTGGCTGTGGATGTATCCGAAGACTTGGTGATGGGATCGTTGGGAGGGCAGAGGGCTGCGCGTATTATATGGCGGGGAGGGAGCGGAGGAGGTTGCGGGGGTGCTTCTCCCACGCGGATACTTGGCCTCTAAGGCTGATGCGTGGGGCAGGACGGGTCGCGAACCCGCATGTCAGTGAGTGCGGTGTGGTTTCCGTAGGTCCATGGCGAATGCGCGTCGTTCTCAGGTGGTTCGTTCGCGACACGGGGGGCGCGCGGCATGCATGACGCGTGGTCCCCGGCGTGCGGTGGAGCCCACGTGTCATCGAGGGGCGTGTTCTAGGCGGCGGCAGTTGCGTCACGAATCTTCGGCCCGTCCCCACAGTTGAGGGTGAATGAATTGAACTTGTCGTACTGTTCAGGTTAGTGGGGCGGGGCCCACGCGTCGGCCTCGTGGGCGGGGCTCCGCTCAACGGATACGACGTCCTTGGGTAGGCCATCGTCTCTCCCAAAAAAGTGGAGCCTACGCACGCGCGTTGACGGGGTGACCGGCGCCCGTGTGGGTGGGGCGGCGCAGCCTCGCGACGAATCTCGGCCGTCATTAGTGGCGGCGGCGGCAGGTCAGGATTCGTATTCCCTTCTGTTTCCTCTTTCCTGTGCAGTTGCACTTGCAGGCTAAGGAAAAGTGAGTGCGTGTGACCGGAAAGAGAGAAAGAGAAGGCCTCCCTCTCGACGCGGGCACGACGCGGCTGCTCCGTCGCCGTAGCTTTCCGCGCATTGCGCTGCAGTACTACTGCACACGGAAGCAAGGAGGGATTCGTTCGGCTTTGGTTGGGGCCCTGCATCTGCTGCATGGTGTGGCTCGCCGCGCCGGGCACCGCTCGAGTAGAGTAGACGTCTTACGCGCTATGATTTGATTTCCTCCTGCGTGCCTCGCAGAGGTTTTTCTTTTCCGCGATGAAGAGGACCTCATACATACGTTGATTTTTTTAAAAACATGCAAGCACTCATACAAACGCGCATATGTTGAGTTTAAACAGCGGTACAACACACACCTCAAAAAGATACAAAATTACAAACATGTACCTGGGACCAATTCACCGCCCCGCCGTCGCCACCGCTCCCCCCTGGCCAGCAAGTACCCTTGGGCATGCGCACAGATCAGTGGTGAATCTACAAAGAAAATGGAGGGTGGGCTGGGTTGTCTATGTCACGAGAATGTATGTTGAGCTGGATTGACAAATTGTTGTGTTGGGCCTTTAGACAAGTGGCAAAACTAATTTTGCAAAGCTGGAGGGGAGCGCTTGAGCCTGTTAAAGCCTCCGTAGTAGATTTGCCACTGTCACAGATTGATGACGGGCGGGAAGTCTGCACCTTCGATCCAAAAGGAGTAAAGGACCAACAGTCCGAGAGAGGATTAACCAATAGAACAACATTACATGTGCCTGCTTAAGACGTCTCGACCACGTCGAGACATTGCCGCCGGCAAAATCCAATAGATTTGAGGTTCCACATACCTTAGCAGCCCCACATCGCCATTGTATGGAACGTCATATGACGACAACAGGGCCCAAGGATATGATCACCACATCACACGGCCATCGTCATCGCCCCTGTCGACCGCGCAAGGAGCACTAAACCTCGCCGGATCTCCAGATCTGCGGGCAACAACAACCAACAGCTCCTCGATGAAGCTCGACACCATGGCGTTGCTTGTCATCAAAATGGACAAAAAAGATATATCTAGAACTAAAATACATCTAGATACATCCCCTTTTATTCATTTTGATGAGAAGTATTTTCGGACAGAGGGAGGACATCATAGTGTCGCTGATATGCGGGGTCAAGGGTCCTCCATAGATGCCATAAAGTTGTGCAGAAGTTCTGATGTCACCGATTGATTCGTTTTGTCTGTTTCCCTAAAACAACCTGTCATTGTATTTCGTTTTGTTGGATAATTTACTCTTATACTTTTTTTTGCGGTGTGGATAATTTTACTCTTAATCCCTGGTGGCTCGTGCCAGACTGATTGTTGCTGTGATGCACGACAGGGTGTCATTGGGTGCTAGTCCACTACTCAAGCGGAAGTCAGCTCATGTATATATTTTTGTTGGCGAAATAAGTCAACTAATGGTTTGGATTGTTGTTTTTAGAATAATATATGTGGGACTGGTAAGGATCCAATTACAAGAAAACAATGTTCTTGCTAACCAGCCACTGCTAACGGGCTTAAAAAAAATTCAGTCATTGCTAACGGGCTTCAAATACTCACTTTTTTGTATTTAGTCCGCACACTACTTTTATAAAAAACAATATAAATATTTACAATATCAATTATATATGATATACTACTTAAAAATATTATTTATGATATAAAAATATATTTAATAATGAATGTAATGGTATCAATTTGACGTTGTAGATGTTAATATTTTCCCATAACTATGGTCAAAAGTTTACATAGTTTGATTTAAGACAAACATAAAATGCACAATAAATAAAACAGATTCGTGAACTTTTCTGTTTTAATCAATATTTTCCTGTCTTCAATTCGCAATTATTGTCCTAATTTGTGAACTTTTATTCAAACTTGTGAACTTTTTCAAATTCATGATCTTTTCAAATTCATTAACTTTTCATTTTAAAATTCATGAACTTACCTTGATTCGTGAATTATTTTTCCAATTAATGAACTTTTTTTCATATTTTTGATTCGTTTTTTCAAATATGTGAACTTTTCATATTCGTGAACTTCTTTCAATATCCACGAACGTTTTCGTGTTAAAATACATTTTTAAAGTTTATGAACAATTTTGTATTTTCAAACATTTTTAAAATTCGTGAATTGTTTTTGTATTCACGAACATTTTTCAAATTTGTGAACTTCTTTTGTATTTTGTGAAAAAAATCAACCTATGAACTTCTTTCTGTATTTGAGAAGTTTTTCCAAAATTTTGAAAACAACGGTCAATTGGGGTAAAATAGTTAGTGGTGAAAGGTCAAATGGTCAATCGCCGAATGTAACGGGCTGGCAAAGATTGAGCGAGCGTCCAAATCCTATTTGGCGCCCGTTTCGCCGGCTAAAGACATTGACGCGAACGCCCCCCCCCCCCACCTCCATCGATGTTGCATCTAAGAATTCTAGATTGAGCATAATTCTAGATTCTTGTTCAAAACATCTTTTTTTTAGTGAAGATGATGTATAATTCTAGATTGAGCATAACGAATTTGGACTCCCAGTTTATTAGTAGATTAATTAAGAAACCATCTAAGAATTTTTCAGAAGATACTTACTCTTAAGATTATAAATGATGTATTATATACACGTTTAGGAAGATACAAGGATGTTGTCAATACAAAATCTTATTTGTCATTATTTTCGAAGAAAGAATTGTTGTCATCTACTCACTCCTCTGTCCCATAATAATAAGACCGTTTTTGTCGGTCTAATGTAAAAAACGCTCTTATATTATGGGACGGAGGGAGTATGTACTAGTGGGCATGTCACGTGAGATATCCGCTATCTTGTTTGATATTTTTGATTTATGGAAAAAGTCCAAAATAAACCTTGAACTTGTAGATCAAAGCTAAATCAAACCCCGAACTTCAAATCCTTGAAATCAGCACACCGAACTATATAATCCCGGTCTAAATTAAACCTTGTGCGTTTTTCCGGAGGGATTGTCGACGTGGCAGCTGGTCAAAGAAAAATACAAGTGGGGAATCGAACCTGAGATCCGGCGCTACTAAACTCACGGCGTAACCTCTCCACCTAATTACCGTTAGTGACAAGTGAAAGGAGCGGACATATTTAATCAGAGTAATTAGCATCGAGATTCGAAAACATTTAAAATTTTTGAAAACATTTTCTTTAAAATAATCAACGATTTTGAAATCCGGATATTCTTAAAAGCAAAATACAGTTTTTTAAAATTCCGAACATGTTTTGCAAAAGTGTAAACAAATTTTGGAATTATGATTTTTTTAAAACACAAACACATTTTCAAACGTGACCATTTTGAAATCCCTGAATATATTTATGCATGAACCATTTAAACGTGATTTTTTTTTCAAATCAGTAACAATTTTAAACCTGATTTTTTTGAATTGAGACAATTTTGGAAAGCATGAATTTTTTTAAACATAATCATATTTTTAAAAAATCGGAACAAATTTTGGATCCTGAATAATATTTTAGAATGTGAACATTTTCTAAAAAACTTAATAATGGGGAAGGAATCGTATTTTTTTCAGGTTTCAAAATTGTTTGTGTTTTCAACAATTTTTCCTTTTTTTGCCAAAAAGGGTTCACACTTTAAAGAATGTTCGGGGCTTTTAAAAAATGGTTCATGTTTAGAAAAGTCATGTCTTTCTAAAACTGCTCGTAATAAAAAAAATGTCATTTTTTTTGGAAAAATTGTATTTAAAAAATTGGTTTTTTATTTCAAGAATATTTGGATTGCGAAATTGTTTAAAATTTTCAAGAAAATGTTTCAGACAATTGTAGAATTTTTTTTTCAAATCTCCACGCTGCATTGGTTTAAATATTTTCACGCTTTACTTGTCTCAGCAACGGCAATTAGTTAGAGTGGCTAGCAGGAGAACTGTACTAGCGTCTGGTCGGAAGTTCGATTCACAATTCTCTTCTTTTTCAACGTTTTTATGTGGCACGGTTCGGAAAAAATGTTGCAAAAAAAAACATGCTTTGCCCTGCCTGATCGGCCGGCCCAGTCTGGCCGCAGCCAACCATCCCGGGTTCTGGATGATCCCTGTTTGGGAAGGCACTTAAGGTTTAAAATAGACCGGGATTAGATAATTCAGTGTACTAATTTCAGGAATTTAAAGTTCAGGGTTTGATTTAGCTTTGGTCTACAAGTTTAAGGTTTGTTTTGGACTTTTTCCTTGATTTATATATGCACGATACGTGTAGAAATGATATTTATTACAGTTTTGCTAAAACACGTCTAGATGTGCAATAAGTTTTATTTTAGGGATTATTATAAGGTAATACGTGTAAAAATGATGTCTACATCAGTACACCCTCAAAAAACGATGCGTGGTAGATGTTGCCGAGGTTCACGACCCATCATACACGAGGTCCATGACCATTCACCGGGGGAGGTGGGTGCGGCAACAAGCAAGAAACGACGGCACATTCGACGGTGCGCGGCTGAAGATCGAGCGTTGGGCACTATAATAACGTCCGTTCGTTGAGCAGAAAAGTCGGCTAAAGCAACCCGATGAAACGCCCGAATTTGGCAAACCACGTGCAAGCCGCGGCAGATGTCGCCGAGGTTCCGGTGTACAGTATGTAGCAGCGCAAATCGGTGGACCTGCCGGAGAGTGACACGTACCTATATTATGTTTTGGACCATGCGGCCCCATCCCCTTGGAAGTTTGGCACGCGACGCGAGCGCCATCGCCCAGCACCAGCATCCGCAGCCAGGCAGGCACACACGTCGCCTCCAGAATATCTCATCTCATGCATCCTCCCTCAAAAGAATTGAAAAATCGCACGAACGAGACCACGAGGTCCACGACGCTTCCGTCATACACGAGGTCCACGCCCCGTCGTCTGCCTCTCACGAGCATTTGCCTGATGTAATCCTCCTCATCAAGAAAAAAAAAGAAAAAGGAAAAACGAGCGTTTGCTTGAGCCGTTTTATGTGGGAAGGTGGCACTCCGCACTCAACAACAGAGATAATACCGACGCACTTCCTTTTTGGAGGGGGATAAGGCACACTCCTTTTTCTCTATTTTTTTTGCGGAAACTCCTTTTTCTCTATTAAACAGTGAATATAAACCTTTTTCTTTTCTAGCATGACCAATCAGAGAGAGAGTGCAATGCGTCTGTTGTCACACCCCACGACCAATCAAATTTCACTAAAGGGACGACGGTGAGAGATTCTGCATCAGAATTTTGATTGAAAGGGACCAAAAGTCAACAATAATAGTAATATTCTTTCCGTTCCTAAATATAAGTCTTTTAAATATTTTAATATATACAACTCCATCTGTTTCATAATATAAGAGCGTTTTTTACACTAGTGTAGTGTCAAAAACGCTCTTATATTATGAGACGGAGGGAATACATACAAAACAAAGTGAGTGTTTTTTTTTTCTGTAGGAACAAAATTAGTGAATCTACTCTTTAAAATATGTGTATATACATGCACATGTAGTACGTATGTATTTAAACCTCTAAAAAGAAGGGTAGGGAATAATATATGGGTCTGTTTAGGACACATCTAGATGTGACATGGTTACGTCACTTCTAACCTGATGTCCATTATGTTTGTGGTCGATTTTTTTTGTCCCAGTTTATTTTGTTGTTTTTTATTGCTGTGTTATTTGTGGGAGGTTAGATGTGACAGTCTTAGAAAACATCTAGATGTGAATTAGACAAACTGATAATATGTATATAGACGCCCTACGTACCCCGCATATAAATAATATGGACGCCTTACTTCAACGACAAGGCTCGGCTGGGGTCAAAATTAGAGACCACTGATTGACATAAGCTCGAGCCAAAAGGGGGTCAGAAATGTGGAAACTGAAAAGAAAAGAGCGCGATTTATGGATCAGTACAAAGATACCGCCTTCGGCCGAGAGGAAACGGAAACGGAAACCTGGCCCGCTCGCCCGCCCGCCCACCACCGTCCGAAGAGCCAAAAGGGAGAGAGGCGACAGACCTGGCCTGGCCGCCTCCTTCCCAGAAGCCAGAATCCGGAAGCCGCCCCTGCCCAGGCCCGCCCCCTCGTCCCTCTGCGCGCCGCCGTCGCCATGGGCGCGGGCGCGGGCGCGGCGGAGGAGCCGTCGCAGACGCGGCGGGCGCTGGTCGACACGCTCGCGGGCGCCATCTCCGGGGGCATCTCCCGCACCGTCACCTCCCCCCTCGACGTCATCAAAATCCGGTTCCAGGTCCCCTCCCCCTCCCCCTTGAACCCACCCTCCAATTTCGGTTGCTTCCCCGTCGCTCAATTCGGGAGCCGGTAGCCTCGAATTCGTCGGGCCGCCAGGCTGGGGATGTTTGGGAGAATTTCCGTGGTTTCGGGTATGAGGAAGCCGTGTGGATTGCGCGTGCGCTGGATGGATGCGGCTGTCTCCGCGTCTTCACGCGTGCATTTGTTTGTCTCCGGGAAATCGGGGCCGAGGGGCTTCAGTAGGCCCCGGGTGTCCGCGTCTGCGTGGATTCGCGACGGGCGTGGGGGAGCTGCCTGGTTTGGGGAATTTTGCGGGTGCATTTGGTCCATTTGGTACTGCTTGAAGGAACGGGTCACTGTTTGAATCCTTTAGTGCTCAGTTTGATGTGTCAGAGCTGCTGTTGAATTATGATGTGACTGCGAGAATCGGTATTTCTGGAGCATCACTTCGGTAAACCGACTTATGACGAGCTTACCTAACGCTGACACTCCATACTCGTAAGGATTTCCTTGGAGGGATAATGTAGCATTCTGGCAGCTCCCTTAACACTTTGGGATGCTGAAGAGCTGCCTCCTGTTATGTACCTTCTTAATACCACTTCTTATTACCGTCCTATTTGTGGTTTGTTCACCCTTGATTCCACACAGAGCTGCCTATTCGTTTGCAAATGTTTCGTGTTACATCACCATTTTTGGTTTGAACACTGTTACATAAACTCAGATGATCATTTTGTGGGAGTTTTGGTTGATTTTGTTTTAGGGGTCTTATTTGTCAGACCATTGCAATATGGTGGAATCTATTTTAGTTGGATACCTACTGATTACGCTCTTTATACAGCAGAATAGTATTTTCCGACGTGTTTTCTTCACTAGATTGATGACTTCTTTTCTAAATCTTGACCGTTGTATTGAAGCACTCATAACTGCGTTGGGTGCAGCCTAACTGTAGCAATCTATAATCATATTTTGGTTACTGATATGCTCTTCAATGGCTTTTTCAGGTTCAATTAGAGCCGACGGCAAAATGGGGTGTACTTCGGAGGGATGTCTATGGACCTTCCAAGTACACTGGACTTATGCAAGCAACTAAAGATATTCTGCGAGAGGAAGGTTTGCCGGTATCTGCTTTTCTTCAAACACTCAGCTCATGCTTTATTTAGAGAAACTTGTCCATGGACAGTGATCATTAACTTGTTTTCTCATGCTAAATCTCAGCCTTAATATTTGTCTGTGAGGTTTGTTCTGTGAATCTTACCAGGCTGAACATGGGCCTAGAATTGAGGGTTACAGTCATGTTAGTTCTTAGTTGTAAATTATGCTTGGGGAAGGGAGTCCAATGCTATAGTCGGTATAGAACAATGCTAACTGCTATGATCAGTATTTAGTGGACTGGTCCAATTCTTGGTGGGGTCTTAATTTAACGAGTAAATTACAAAAAACGACCACATTCAGGAAAGCGGTAACAAAGAAATACCGTTTTGGGGGCTGGGTCATGAAATAACACTGTTCCTGGGCTGAGAGCGTTTTGACAGTGAATCTGATTACCTGGGCCTGTATGTCCGGGCCGATGTGGCGTTTCTGGTGCCACATGAGTTTTTTACTAGTCTACCTGTACGTCCCAACTGCCATGTACTCTCCTGTCTCTCTCTCGAGACGACGTGCAGCCGTGGCTCAGCGAGGCGCAGAAGTCTCTCTCTCCCTCCCTCCCTCTCTCTCTCTCTCTCTCTCTCTCTCTCTTGACGACGTGCAACCGTGGCTCAGTGACGCTCAGAAGACCTCATCATTGCTGAATTGCTTCACGTCTCCTGAGGTGGGGCGCCCGAAATGTTGTCTGGCTGCTTGTGAAGAATCTTCAATCCATCAGTTCTCCACGAATATATCAAATGGCTGACATGTAGTGTTAATATTGCTTTTACTTATGAGGTGATGTCATTGGTTGCTGCCTTTTTTGGGAAGTGTTTATTCCCTAGATTTCTATTCTGATATCTACTTTGCTTCTTTTTCACCCCCGGCACTTCTTTTGGTTTATCTACCTTGGGTTTATGCATGCTCTATGTTTGATTTAAATAGTCCATCTAAAACAATTCCGTGAAATATGCTCTTACTGTGCAAGATGCTGATGTTTCAGGGATTCTGGAGAGGAAATGTTCCAGCCTTGTTTATGTATATGCCGTATACTGCTATACAATTCACAGTTCTACACAAGCTAAAAACATTTGCATCAGGTTCATCGAGAACAGGTATGCCCTTTCAGCTTGGTTTTCAGTCTATATTTTAAAATCGATTACAAATGTCATCCTAGAACCTTGTAAGTGCTTGCAGTAGATAATAGTTTTTTACCCAAACTTTTAATTTATACAATTGATACATTATGAAATTTGATACTCCCAGAATTATATTGCTATTTGGGATTCTCATCTCAGTGCAATGATAAATGTTCAAATCCATGTTTCAGAACTGAAGCTTTAATATGATTTTTCACATCTCTTTAGTACTTATCTGGTCTATTGTTTCTTCGCAGAGGATCATCTGCACTTAAGTCCTTACTTATCTTACGTAAGTGGGGCTATCGCAGGAAGTGCAGCAACTGTAGGGTCATATCCATTTGACCTTCTCAGAACTATTCTTGCCTCACAGGGTGAACCGAAGGTAAATCTGATCTTATTTGTGATTTCTGGAACTGTTTGTTTCCTTGGAGTGTGAACATTTAAACTTAGTTGCAAACTTATGGTGCCACTAGTTTGGTTTTGCAAAATTGTAGTTAGATCCCTGGTCATCTTTCTTTACATTGAGTACTTGCAGTGATTTGTAGTACTTCTGTACTTTACTTCCATGCCGATAGTTAGTACTCACTTTACTCATAATATGGATATATCATTGTTAGATTGCATTAAGTTGAATCCTTTTGTTTTACAGTAGAGTTTGATTCAGTTTCATTTTGAACACAACGGACTTCCCCTTGCACCTTTTTTGGTTTTGTCATGAAGCCCAGGCTTCATTTTTTTTCTTATTTTCTTTTCTGATCTTTTTTTAGTTTTGTGTTCCATCAAGTGTCAACAATCTGCACAAAAAAATTGTTGTTAAGTTATACTCCCTCCGTCCCAAAATAAGTGGCTCAACTTTGTACTAGCTTTAGTACAAAGTTAGTACAAAGTTGAGTCACTTATTTTGGGACGGAGGGAGTACATGGCAAATCATTTTGTGTTAGCAACAGTTCAAGTCTTCAAGGTAGCCTTGAACAGAGAATTTATCTTCTGTATAGAACTTGATAGAACATTGATAAATTATTAAATGAGAACACCTAGGAGCAAAGATATTATTATTCTTTCCTTGAGAAGAAATATCACCCAATTCTGAAGTAGAGAGGACTGCAACCTGAGTTGGGAGTGTATACCCACACCTCCCACCAACCGAGCTAGGCTCAGTGTACAATGTTGATTTGTTTATGTGATTCTAAAATAGAAACCGATATTGTTAATTCATAATATGAGCTGTTTTCATTCATAAATGTATTCACAATATGGAATACAATAAATCTTATAACTTCAATATACAAAATACAAGTACACTCCTTGTCTTTTTTGGACTGTGCGTGATCTTGCTCTTAAATGTTTTTTGCAGCTGTGTGTGTTCTATAATTTTGTATTTTGAGATGCACATGTGAATACAAATCAAGTGCACACATTATATTACTATGCACTTATTCCCTGTGATTGATTTTTTGCACAATCATTGTAAGCCAACTGCTTGATGGATACTCTTGAGTTGACAATTCTATCATGATGCTTTCTTGTTGATTCACACAAAGTTTTATTTTTCTCTCTAGGTTTACCCCAATATGCGGTCTGCACTTGTTGATATAGTTCAAACTCGTGGTGTTCGAGGGCTGTATGCTGGTTTAACTCCAACTCTTGTTGAAATTATACCATATGCTGGCTTGCAGTTTGGTTCATACGACACTTTCAAACGTTCAATGATGGTAACAAAGCTAAACTCACAGTTTTACATGTACCCTCCAATGATTTTGAGATGATCTATAGATGATCTCAGCTGCGAGTTTTATCATATGATCGTATTAGATGTTGTACTCTTTCCTTAGTTTGTTATCCTTCTAGAATATGGGATATTGAGGTACCAAGAAATGCATTTTTTATGAAACATAAAGTATATAGCATGCTCATATAGGTAACAAGAAACTACTGGTGTTGTAACAATTTATTCAAGACAAGCTTGTTTCTTCATAAGAAAATTACACTTGATTTTTGTTCTCAACTTTGATTAGTATGTGTCTCTGAATTTTGGTTACGCCATGCTTCCCTGACCGCCATTTTTTCCCATATAGTCATGGAATAGATACAGATATGGAATTGAGGAGGATGACTCGGCATCAAGCTTCCAGCTATTTCTTTGTGGATTCGCAGCTGGAACATTTTCAAAAGCTGCATGTCACCCACTTGATGTTGTTAAGAAGAGATTCCAGGTAATGTGCATGTCTATTTTGTGGTGGACACTCTGTTCCAGTTCAGTACTAGCCTATTTAGATGTGCCTATGAATCACTTGGGTATGATTGTGAGACAATGCCGAGCCCTTTGTATATTTTGGAGCTAATATTTCTTCCAACATTTTGCAGATTGAAGGATTAAAACGTCATCCTAGGTATGGGGCGCGGATTGAGAGCAGCACATACAAGGGCATGTACCATGCCCTAACAGAGATAGTTGTTAAGGAGGGGTTTGGAGGCCTCTATAAAGGGCTTTTCCCATCGGTGGTGAAATCGGCTCCTGCTGGTGCAGTGACATTTGTGGCCTACGAATACATCTCGGACTGGTTAGAGTCATTACTCATGTGAAAGATCGCCATGCAGTATTCTTTCTCTCCTCGATTTGTTTTGAATTGTCCATAGTCCTTCTCGGCATCTGTATTAGTAAATGGATTTGTGTCTGGAAGAGGCTGCATTTCCCTTGGATCTTGCAGCCAATTCAAGATTTTGGGAGCCTACAAAACCAGCCGGATCATTTATGCTTGTAAGCTTCTTTCATGCAATTTTGAAAACAACCTAAGTTACTCAAAATAAGCAGTCAAATCCATGATTAAGCATTTGCCTTGCTAAGTATCTACTCAGCCAGGCATGCTGTTACTCCCTCCGTTCCTAAATATTTGTCTTTTTAGAGATTTCAAATGGACTACCACATACAGATGTATATAGACATATTTTAGAGTGTAAATTCACCCATTTTGCTCCGTATGTAGTCACTTGTTGAAATCTCTAGAAAAGACAAATGTTTAGGAACGGAGGGAGTACAATTTAATTGCCTGTGCATCATGTCACACATGCAAGTTACTGAATCTGAAATTGTTTTACAGGATAGGGGCCAAGGCCGGAGTTGAGTGAGTCCTTCAATTGGATAAAGGAGCTAACAGCACCCGCATTCTTGTCATCAGCGGGAACTTTCAGTTGTTTGGAGACCGCAAGGTCGATGGAGAAAGAAAGTGCATACGATCATTCGTTGAGAGTTGATACCTGTAAAGCCTTACACAGAGAGCGAGCTATTTTCCCGTTTTCTCTCCCTTAATTTTTTTTGCCCCCCATCGCCTAATGTTGTGATAGTGCATTCCTTGAGCTGTAACAGTGAGGCTGAGTAAAACTGATATAGAGCCTGTGACATGTGATAAATGTCAAGAGCAGCAGGCATTTTTGTTGAGATGCGATCATCGTACGCTTGACTGCTTTTCACTTAACTGTTATCTTTGTCGGTCTGTGGTTGCATTTGTATCTGTTTAAGCCATTTGCTTGCTTTGTTGCGTTGGTTATGTTTTTGCATATGGCTCGGTACAGTGGAAGACTGTAAGTGAGTCGCTATGAATACACAAGCCTGCGCGCTGCCAAGAGGTTCACTGCTGAAACCTGCATTTCGTACCGGTCATGACCTGTCTCTTAAGGCTAATGCGGCAGGAGGACGAATGAATGGGCAGCGATGTGGCGATTTATATGCAAATCATGTGCAATACAGGCTTTCAGCTATCTGTTCACTGCATCACAATGGTGGCAATGCAGGATTTCACATCTCATCAAACTTTTATTTTCATTCAAACTTACGCTCTGCATAAGTGACTATCTTCGGCAGACTTGAATTCTTCAGTCTGTATTCAGATACATACAGTAATTTTTACCTGTCACTTAAAACTTGTGAAAATCCCAATGCCAAATTCAGATGGTTTTTATATTCAACTTAGCTATAGTTATTTGTCAGTTGCCTAAGTAATAAAGAAACCTGTGTTTAATTTAAGATAAACCCAATGAAAAATTGATCTATTGCAGGATCTGTATCATCGATTCCCAAACCGCGTTGTAACACATCAATGCTAGTGCGGATTGTAAATGTGCAACGGTGTTGAGCACATAAGAGCATCCCTAACCGATCCCTAATTTAGACGACCCCATATAATTTAGAGGGGCAAACGTTTGAGTATCCTTCATAGTAGTATATTTGCTCCTCTAAAAATGCGGCTTCTAACTGATCCTTTAAACTTAACTCCCTAATAACTTTTGCCAAATCTTTTTAGTATTAGTTTAAATACTACATTTCAACTACATATCTGCACACATATTAAATTCAAATATGATACTCCCTCCATTCCCTTATACAAGGCCACAAACTTAAATTACAGGCACCAAGGTAAAATTTAATGACTGCTTCGCAAACCAACTTTTTTTATTAACCGGGGTCATTAATACGTCCACATGCATGCAAGGAAGGAATGTGAAGGAAGTACTACAGTGTCATTGCGACTACATGCTGCAAGTATTAAACAAGTTGCTAGTATGAGGAAACATCATTAATTTCAAATGCATGCACTTTTTTCACCACGGGAATGAATGTCTGGTCATGCTCTCCTCTGCTCAGTTATGTTTTGCATAAGTCACCCAGGGTTGGTGTCGGGTTGATGACCCACAAGTATAGGGGATCAATCGTAGTCCTTTCGATAAGTAAGAGTGTCGAACCCAACAAGAAGCAGAAGGAAATGACAAGCGATTTTCATCAAGGTATTCTCTGCAAGCACTGAAATATCGGTAACAGATAGTTTGATAGCAAGGTAATTTGTAACGAGCAACAAGTAGCAACGGTAATAGAGGTGCAACAAAGTGGCCCAATCCTTTTTATAGCAAAAGACAAGCTGGAAGGCCTCTTATAATAAGCAAAGCATTCTCGAGGACACATGAGAATTATCATCTAGTTACTTTCATCATGTTTATTTATTCGCGTTCGCTACTTTGATAATTTGATATGTGGGTAGATCTGTGCTTGCGTGCCGCTCTTACTTAAACAAGCCTCCCACTTATGATTACCCCCTCTCACAAGCATCCGCAACTACAAAAGAAGTATTAAGATAAATCTAACCATAACATGAAACATATGGATCCAAATCAGCCCCTTACGAAATAACGCATAAACTAGGGTTTAAGCTGTTGTCATTTTAGCAACCCATCATCTACTTATTACTTCACAATGCCTTCCCTTAGGCCCAAATATGATGAAGTGTCTGTTGGGGAACGTAGCATGCAATTTCAAAAAAGTTCCTACGATCACACAAGATTTATCTAGGAGATGCATAGCAACAAGAGGGGGAGAGTGTGTCCACGTACCCTCATAGACCGAAAGCGGAAGCGTTAGTTAACGCGGTTGATGTAGTCGAACGTCTTCACGATCCAACCGATCCAAGTACCGAACGTACGACACCTCCGAGTTCAACACACGTTCAGTTTCGATGACGTCCCTCGAACTCTTGATCCAGCAGAGGGTCGAGGGAGAGTTTCGTCAGCACAACGGCGTGGTGATGGTGTTGATGATGTGATCCGCGTAGGGCTTCGCCTAAGCACTACGATGATACTATCAGAGGAGTAAACGGTGGAGGGGGGCACCGCATACGGCTAAGACAATGTTGTGCCTTTGGGGTGCCCCCTGCCCTCGTATATAAAGGAGGGAGGAGGAGGCCAGCCACCAAGGGCGCGCCAAGGGAGGGGGGAGTCCTACTAGGACTCCACTCCTAGTAGGCTTCGCCCCCTCCCCCTCTTTTTTTCCTTCTTAGGGAGGTGGAAAGGGGGAAGGAGAGGGAGTAGGAGAAGGAAAGGGGGGTGGCGCCCCCTTTCCCTAGTCCAATTTGGCCTCCTCCCTTGTGGGGGGCGCACCAGCCCCTTGTGGGCTGGTTAGCCTCCCTCCCATGGCCCATATGGCCCATATATTCCACCGAGGGGTCCCGTTAACCTTTCCGGTACTCCGATTTGTACACGATACACTCTGAAACCCTTCCGATGTCCGAATACCACCTTCCAATATATCAATCTTTACCTCTCGACCATTTCGAGACTCCTCGTCATGTCCGTGATCTCATCCGGAACTCCGAACAAACTTCGGTCACCAAAACACATAACTCATAATACAAATCGTCATCGAATGTTAAACGTGCGGACCCTACGGGTTTGAGAACTATGTAGACATGATTGAGACACATCTCCGATCAATAACCAATAGCGAAACAGGGATGCTCATATTGGCTCCTACATATTCTACAAAGATCTTTATCGGTCAAACCTCACAACAACATATGTTGTTCCCTTTGTCATCGGTATGTTACTTGCCCGAGATTCGATCGTCGGTATCTTCATACCTAGTTCAATATCATTACCAGCAAGTATCTTTACTCGTTCTGTAATGCTTCATCCCGCAACTAACTCATTAGTCACATTGCTTGCAAGGCATATAGTGATGAGCATTACCGAGAGGGCCCAGAGATACCTCTCCGATACATGGAGTGACAAATCCTAATCTCGATCTATGCCAACCCAACAAACACATTCGGAGACACCTGTAGATCATCTTTATAATCACCCAGTTACGTTGTGACATTTTATAGCACACAAGGTGTTTCTCCGGTATTTGGGAGTTGCATAATCTCATAGTCAGAGGAACATGTATAAGTCATGAAGAAAGCAACATCAATAAAACTTATCGATCATTATGCTAAGCTAACGGATGGGTCTTGTCCATCACATCATTCTCTAATGATGTGACCCCGTTCATCAAATGAAAACACATGTCTATGGTCAGGAAACATAACCATCTTTGATTAACGAGCTAGTCAAGTAGAGGCATACTAGGGACAGTTTGTTTTGTCTATGTATTCACACATGTACTAAGTTTCCGGTTAATACAATTCTAGCATGAATAATAAATATTTATCATGATATAAGGAAATATAAATAACAACTTTATTATTGCCTATAGGGCATATTTCCTTCAGTCTCCCACTTGCACTAGAGTCAATAATCTAGTTCACGTCACCATGTGATTTACCACCAATAGTTCACATCTGTATGTGATTAACACCCATAGTTCACATTGCCATGTGACCAACAACCAAAGGGTTTACTAGAGTCAATAATCTAGTTCACATCGCTATGTGATTAACACCCAGTACTAAGGTGTGATCTTGTTTTGCTTGCGAGAGAAGTTTAGTCAATGGGTCTGCTAAATTCAGAGCCATATGTATTTTGCAAATTTTCTATGTCTACAATGCTCTGCATGGAGCTACTCTAGCTAATTGCTCCCACTCTCAATATGTATCCAGATTGAGACTCAGAGTCATCTGGATTGGTGTAAAGCTTACATCGACGTAACTCTTTACGACGAACTCTTTATCACCTCCATAACCGAGAAATACTTCCTTAGTCCTCTCAGGTAACTAAGGATAACTTTGACCGCTATACAGTGATCCACTCCTGGATCACTATCGTACCCCCTTGCCAAACTCATAGCAAGGCACACAGACTTTCATTCTCTTTCTATCTTCTGCTGTGGTCGGGCTTTGAGTCTTACTCAACTTTACACCTTGTAATATAGGCAAGAACTCCTTCTTTGACTGATCCATTTTGAACACTTTCAAAAACTTGTCAAGGTATGTACTCATTGAAAAATTCTTACCAAGCGTCTTGATCTATCTCTATAGATCTTGATGCCCAATATGTAAGCAGCTTCACCGAGGTCTTTCTTTGAAAATCTCCTTTCAAACTCTCCTTTATGCTTTCTAGAAAATTCTACATCATTTCTGATGAACAATATGTCATTCACATATAATTATCAGAAAGGTTGTAGGCCTCCCACTCACTTTCTTGTAAATACAGGCTTCACCGCAAGTCTATATAAAACTATATGCTTTGATCAACTCATCAAAGCGTATATTCTAACTCCGAGAGGCTTGCACCAGTCCATAGATGGATCGCTGGAGCTTGCACACCTTGTTAGTACCTTTAGGATCGACAAAACCTTTTGGTTGCATCATATACAACTCTTCTTTAAGAAATAACCATTTAAGGAATGCAGTTTTGACATCCATTTTCTAGATTTCATAAAATATGGCAACTGCTAACATGATTCAGATGGATTTAAGCATCGCTACAGTTGAGAAAATCTCATTGTATTCAACACCTTGAACTTGTCAAAAACCTTTTGCGACAAGTCAAGCTTTGTAGATAGTAACACCACTATCAGTGTCCGTCTTCCTCTTGAAGATCCATTTATTTTCTATGGCTTGCCCATCATCGGGCAAGTCCACCAAAGTCCACACTTTATTCTCATACATGGATCCCATCTCAGATTTCATGGCCCCAAGCCATTTCGCGGAATCTGGGCTCATCCTCGCTTCCTCATAGTTCGTAGGTTCATCATGGTCTAGTAACATGACTTCCAGAATAGGATTACCGTACCACTCTGGTGCGGACCATACTCTGGTTGACCTACGAGGTTCGGTAGTAACTTGATCTAAAGTTTCATGATCATCATCATTAGCTTCTTCACTAATTGGTGTAGGAATCACTGGAACTGCTTTCTGTGATGAACTACTTTTCAATTCGGAGAAGGTACAATTACCTCATCAAGTTCTACTTTCCTCCCACTCACTTCTTTCGAGAGAAACTCCTTCTCTAGAAAGGATCCATTCTTAGCAACGAATATCTTGCCTTCGGATCTATGATAGAAGGTGTACCCAACAGTTTCTTTTGGGTATCCTATGAAGACACATTTCTCTAATTTGGGCTCGAGCTTATCAGGTTGAAGCTTTTTTCACATAAGCATCGCAGCCCCAAACTTTAAGAAACGACGGCTTAGGTTTGTTGCCAAACCGTAGTTCATACGGTGTCGTCTCAACGGATTTTGATGGTGCCCCGTTTAACGTGAATGCAGCTGTCTCTAATGCATAATCCCAAAACGATAGTGGTAAATCTGTCAGAGACATCATATATCACACCATATCTAATAAAGTACGGTTACGACGTTCGGACACACCATTACGCTGTGGTGTTCCAGGTGGCGTGAGCTGTAAAACTATTCCACATTGTTTTTAATTGAAGGCCAAACTCGTAACTCAAATATTCACCTCCACGATCAGATAGTAGAAACTTTATTTTCTTGTTACAATGATTCTCCACTTCACTCTAAAATTCTTTGAACTTTTCAAATGTTTCAGACTTGTGTTTCATTAAGTAGATATACCCATATCTGCTCAAATCATCTGTGAAGGTCAGAAAATAATGATACCTACCACGAGCCTCAACACTCATCGGACCGCATACATCGGTATGTATTATTTCCAATAAGTCATTAGCTCGTCCCGTTGTTCCGGAGAACGGAGTTTTATTTATGTTGCCCATAAGGCATGGTTCGCAAGTATCAAATGATTCATAATCAAGTGATTTCAAAAGCCCATCAGCATGGAGTTTCTTCATGCGCTTTACACCAATATGACCTAAATGGCAGTGCCACATGTATGTTGCACTATGATTATCAACTTTGTATCTTTTGGCATCAATATTATGAATATGTGTATCACTACGATCGAGATTCAATAAACCATCAACATTGGGTGTATGACCATAGAAGGTTTTATTCATGCAAATAGAATACCAATTATTCTCTGTCTTAAATGAATAACCGTATTGCAATGAACATGGTCTAATCATATTCATGCTTTAACGAAAACACCAAATAACATTTATTTAGGTTCAACTCTAATCCCGAAAGTATAGGGGGTGTGCGATGATGATCATATCAATCTTGGATCCACTTCCAACATACATCGTCACTTCACCCTCAACTAGTCTCTATTTATTCTGCAACTCCTGTTTCGAGTTACTAATCTTAGCAACTGAACAAGTATCAAATACCCAGGGGTTACTACGTGCACTAGTAAGGTACACATCAATAACATGTATATCAAATATACCTTTGTTCACTTTGCGATCCTTCTTATCCACCAAATATTTGGGGTTGTTCCACTTCTAGTGACCATTTACTTTGCAGTAGAAGCACTCAGTTTCAGGCTTGAGTCCAGTTTTGGGCTTCTTCCCGGGAGTAACAACTTGCTTGCCATTCTACTTGAAGTTCTATTTCTTTTCCTTTGCCCTTTTCTTGAAACTAGTGGTCTTGTTAATCATCAACACTTGATGCTCTTTCTTGATTTCTACCTTCGTTGATTTCAGCATCACGAAGAGCTCATGCATCATTTTCGTCATCCCTTGCATACTATAGTTCATCACGAAGTTCCATTAACTTGGTGATGGTGACTAGAGAACTTTGTCAATCACTTATCTTATCTGGAAGATTAACTCCCACTTGATTCTAGCGATTGTAGTACCCAGGCATTCCAAGCACAAGCTCGCTAACTGAGCAATTCTCCTCCATCTTTTAGGCGAAGTACTTGTCTGAGGTCTCATACCTCTCAACATGGGCATGAGTCCGAAATACCAATTTCAACTCTTTGGAACATCTCATATGCTCTGTGGTGTTCAAAACGTTTTTGAAGTCTCGGTTCTAAGCCGTAAAGCGTGGTGCACTAAACTATCAAGTAGTCATCATATTGAGCTAACCAAACGTTCATAACGTCTGCATCTACTCCTGCAATAGGCCTGTCACCTAGCGGTGCATCAAGGACATAATTCTTTTGTGCAGCAATGAGGATAAACCTCAGATCACGGATCCAGTCCGCATCATTGCTACTATCATCTTTCAACTTAGTTTTCTCTAGGAACATATAAAAAACATAGGGAAGCTACAACGCGAGCTTTTGATCTACGACATAATTTGCAAAATACTATCAGGACTAAGTTCAAGATAAATTAAAGTTCAATTAATCATATTACTAAAGAACTCCCACTTAGATAGACATTCCTCAAGTCATCTAAATGATAAGTGATCCAAATCAACTAAACCATGTACGATTATCACATGAGATGGAGTAGTCATTAATGGTGAACATCTCTATGTTGATCATATCTACTATATGATTCACGTTCGACCTTTTGGTCTCTAGTGTTCCGAGGCCATGTTTGTACATGCTAGGCTCGTCAAGTTCAACCTGAGTATTTCGCATGTGCAAAACTGTCTTGCATCCATTGTATGTGAACGTAGAGCCTATCACACCCGATCATCACGTGGTGTCTCCGCACGAATAACTGTCGCAACGGTGCATACTCGGGGAGAACACTTATACCTTGAAATTGAGTTAAGGGATCATCTCATAACGCTACCGCTGTACTAAGCAAAATAAGATGCATAAAGAAAAACATCACATGCAATCAAAATATGTGACATGATATGGCCATCATCAGCTTGTGCTTTTGATCTCCATCTCCAAAGCATCATCATGATCTCCATCATCACCGGCTCGACACCTTGATCTCCATCATAACATCGTGGTCATCTCGCCAACTATTGTATCTACAACTATTGCTAACACTTAGTGATAAAGTAAAGCAATTACATGGCGTTAGCATTTCATACAATAAAGCGACAACCATAAGGCTCCTGCTAGTTGTCGATAACTTTTACAAAACATGATCATCTCATACAACAACGTATATCACATCATGTCTTGACCATATCAAATCACAACATGCCCTGCAAAAACAAGTTCGACGTCATCTACTTTGTTGTTGCAAGATTTACGTGGCTGCTACGGGCTTCTAGCAAGAACCGTTCTTACCTATGGCACAAAACCACAATGGTGATTTATCAAGTTTGCTGTTTTAACCTTCAACAAGGACCAGCCACGGTCAAATTCGATTCAACTAAAGTTGGAGAAATAGACACCCACCAGCCACCTTTATGCAAAACTAGTTGCATGTCTGTCGGTGGAACCGGTCTCATGAACGTGGTCATGTAAGGTTGGTCCGGGCTACTTCATCCAACAATACCGCCGGATCAAAATAAGACATTTGTGGTAAGTAGTATGACGATCACCGCCCACAACTCTTTGTGTTCTACTCGTGCATATCATCTACGCAAAGACTTGGCTCTGATACCACTGTTGGGGAACATAGCATGCAATTTTAAAAAAATTCCTACGATCATGCAAGATCTATCTAGGAGATGCATAGAAACAAGAGGGGGAGAGTGTGTCCACGTACCCTCGTAGACCGAAAGCGGAAGCGTTAGTTAACGCGGTTGATGTAGTCGAACGTCTTCACGATCCAACCGATCCAAGTACCGAACATACGGCACCTCCAAGTTCAGCACATGTTTAGTCTCGATGACGTCCATCGAACTCTTGATCCAGCAGAGGGTCGAGGGAGAGTTTTGTCAGCACGACAGCATGGTGACGGTGTTGATGATGTGATCCGCACAGGGCTTTGCCTAAGCACTACGATGATACTATCGAAGGAGTAAACGGTGGAGGGGGGCACCGCACATGGCTAAGACAATGTTGTGCCTTTGGGGTGCCCCCTGCCCTCGTATACAAAGGAGGGAGGAGGAGGCCGGCCACCAGGGGCGCGCCAAGGGAGGGGGGAGTCCTACTAGGACCCCACTCCTAGTAGCATTCGCCCCCCCTTTTCCCTTCTTACGGAGGTGGAAAGGGGGAAGGAGAGGGAGTAGGAGAAGGAAGGGGGTGGCGCCCCCTTTCCCTAGTCCAATTCGGCCTCCTCCCTTGTGGGGGGCGCACCAACCCCTTGTGGGCTAGTTAACCTCCCTCCCATGGCCCATATGGCCCATATCTTCCACCAGGGGGTTCCGGTAACCCTTCCGGTACTCCGTTTTGTATCCGATACACCCCGAAACCCTTCCGGTGTCCGAATACCACCTTCCAATATATCAATCTTTACCTCTCGACCATTTCGAGACTCCTCATCATGTCCGTGATCTCATCCGGGACTCCGAACAAACTTCAGTCACCAAAACACATAACTCATAATACAAATCCTCATCGAACGTTAAGCGTGCGGACCCTACGGGTTTGAGAACTATGTAGACATGATCGAGACACATCTCCAATCAATAACCAATAGCGGAACCCGGATGCTCATATTGGCTCCTACATATTCTATGAAGATCTTTATCGGTCAAACCGCACAACAACATATGTTGTTCCCTTTGTCATCGGTATGTTACTTGCCCGAGATTCGATTGTCGGTATCTTCATACCAAGTTCAATATCGTTACCGGCAAGTCGCTTTACTCATTCCGTAATGCTTCATCCCGCAACTAACTCATTAGTCACATTGCTTGCAAGGCGATGAGCATTACCGAGAGGGCCCAGAGATACCTCTCCGATACAAGGAGTGACAAATCCTAATCTCGATCTATGCCAACCCAACAAACACATTCAGAGACACCTGTAGAGCATCTTTATAATCACCCAGTTACGTTGTGAAGTTTGATAGCACATAAGGTGTTCCTCCGGTATTTGGGAGTTGCATAATCTCATAGTCAGAGGAACATGTATAAGTCATGAAGAAAGCAATATCAATAAAACTTATCGATCATTATGCTAAGCTAATCGATGGGTCTTGTCCATCACATCATTCTCTAATGACGTGATCCCGTTCATCAAATGACAACACATGTCTATGGTCAGGAAACATAACCATCTTTGATTAACGAGCTAGTCAAGTAGAGGCATACTAGGGACACTTTGTTTTGTCTATGTATTCACACATGTACTAAGTTTCCGGTTAATACAATTCTAGCATGAATAATAAACATTTATCATGATATAAGGAAATATAAATAACAACTTTATTATTGCCTCTAGGGCATATTTCCTTCAGTGTCATGTAGTCGATGTTCACATGACACCATTAAAGGAAGCAACAACATACATATCATTAAAATACCGAAGGAATACCAAATTCACATGATTAGTTATAACAAGACTTCTCCCATGTCAAAAGTAACTACTCACAAATCATATTTACACTAGTAGAAAACGGGGCATACGTTCGGGCCAGATAAGCCCATTAGTCCCGGTTCGGTCACGAACCGGTACCCATGGGCCCATTGGTCCCGGTTTGTGAGGCCAGGGGGCCTGTTGGGCCTCATGGGGCCATTGGTCCCGGTTCGTCTGACCCCTTTGGTCCCGGTTGGTGGCACAAACCGGGACCAATGGGCCTCGCTCCTGGCCCACCACCATTGGTCTTGGTTGGTGGCCTAAACTGGGACCAAAGGAAGGTCTCTAGGACCGATCAAGCCACGAACCGGGACCAATGAACCAGCCAGGGGAGAGGGCTTTTGTGTGTAAAAAATTAAAAGCAAGAAGAATTTTCATAAAATAAATAAAAAAGCCAAAACAGAAAAGAAAATAAATAAGTAGAAACAAAATAAAATAAATAAGTACAAATAGAAAAAACTTTAATAAATAAGTAGAACAAAATAAACTTTAATAAAGTAAAATAAATGAACTATAATAAAGATAAATTAAAATAGCAATAGTAAGTAGAAACAAAATAAAATAAATAAAGCAAAAAAGAAAGAATTTTCATAAAATAAATAAAAGAAGAAAAAAGAAAAGAAAATAAATAAGTAGAAACAGAATAAACTTTAATAAATAAGTAAAAAACAAAATTAACTTTTATAAAACCTCTAGTATTATTGAAACTAAAATTATATAAAATTTATGCAACTAAAATTATCAAAGTATTTTTTGTTCAAAACATTAAAAGAAAAAAGAATTTTCATAAAGAAATTTTTTGTTAGAAACTTTAATAGCAAAAAGAATTATCATAAAGAATTTTTTGTTAGAAAGTAAAATAACAAAATATTTTTTGAATATAATGATAAGACACAGTAATATTAAATAGCAGAAAAAATCACTAAAAAAATCTATTTTTATAGTAAAGCTATTCAAAAACTAGTGATTCACACAAATATCCAAAAATTCAAATTTAAACTATTCAAATTAGAAAACAAATGGCACTAACATAAAGTTTATAATTTTTATTACCTAAAAGCAAAAAGAATCACTGAATAATAGCAAGTATTTTGTTGTAAGTAGAAACAAAATAAAATAAACAAAGCAAAAAATAAAACAAAAAAAATAAAAAAAGTGCCACCTAAAGGGCCACCACGGCCTGAATACGACTAGAAACCCAACAATGGGACATGATTCAGGCTAGTAGTAGGCCGAGTAGGCCCACAGTTACATAGAGACAGATTAGGCCCGAAAGCCTGCTTTAGAGAGGAGCTCAAGAGGGTTGGTGCACCGCACCTTATAAACATGTGCGACTCTCTCTCAGCTAGCAAGGTGGGACTAAACTCCCACCACCACGCCGTTGTGCAAGGCCCATTGGTCCCGGTTGGTGGAACCAACCGGGACTGAAGGGGTGCATTGGTCCCGGTTGGTGCTACGAACCGGTACCAATGCCCCCCTTTAGTCCCGGTTGGTGCCACCAACCGGGACCAAAGCCCTCTGCTTCCCGCCCTTTGGGCTGCTGAAAAGAGGCCTTTGGTCCCGAAAGAGGCCTTTGGTCCCGGTTGGTGGCACCAACTGGGACTGAAGGGGGCATTGGTCCCGGTTGGTGCCACGAACCGGGACCAATGCTCAGTGTATATAAGCAACACTTGTGAAAATTTTCTGTTTCATCACGCATTTGACCCCGACGATGCCGAGCTCATCGACGCCGCCAGGCTTCCCATGCTCGCCATCGCCGCCCTGCGGTCGCCGTCACCGCCCGCACCTCATCGTCGTCGCCCTGCACCCCGACACCACGCCCTTCGCCCCGGCGCCGATGCCCTGCTCCTCGTCGCTGTCACCGCATCCGGGCCCGCTGTGAGCGCCGCCCTGATCCCCTCCTCCTCCTCCCTGTACTGGCCGCCGTCACCGCCGCGCACTGCCGCCGCGCCCCTGCCCTATGCTGCCGCCGCGCGCCGCCCCTGCCCTGCGCGGCCGCCGCGCGTCGCCCCTTCCCTGCGCCGCCGCCCTTGGCTTGCAATTTTTTTATTTTTTTGTCATATATATGTATTTTTTGTCAATTTATATGTATATGTGTATATATATGTGTGTATGTGTATAAATGTGTGTATGTGTGTGTATGTATATGTATTTTTTGTCATATATATGTATTTTTTTGTCAATTCATATTTAGAAGAAAAAGAATAAGAGGAAAAAAGGAAAATAAGAAGAGGAAGAAGGAGAGGAAGAAAGGAGAAGAAGAGGAAAAATAAATAAGAAGAGAAAAAAAGAAAAAAAAGAGGAGAAGAAGAAAGGAATAGAAGAGAAGAAGAAAAAATAGAGTAATTTCTATTTTTTTCTTCTTCACCTCTATTCCTTTCTTCTTCTCCTCTTTTTTTCTTCTTTTTTTTCTTTGATCTTCTCCTCTCTCTATTCCTTTCTTCTTCTCCTCTTTTTTTCTTCTTCTTCCTCTTCTTACTTTTTATCGGGTATGTCATTGTCGATATACCACCTCCCCGATAACTTCGACATGAGGAGGGGGGTCGATATACCCCCTCCACGATAACTTCGACATAAGGAGGGGGAGGGGGTTGTCGAGGGTTCGAGGGTTTCCAGGGTTCGAGGGTTCAAGGGTCGAGGGTTCTATGGTCGAGGGTTCGAGGGTCGAGGGTCGAGAGTTCGAGGGTTCTAGGAATATGCAAAAGTTAGAATTTTTAATGTTAACTCCATAGAATTTTTTTAGTGATATTATTGTCGAATATGCAAAGAATATGTCAACTTTTTTTGTAGTAGATGATGATGATTTTTAAGTGTATGATATTATTGTCGAATATGCAAAGAATATGTCAACAGAATTTTTTTTGTAGTATATGAAAACTTGGTAATTTTTTTCTGTTGTAATTTTGTTCGATGAATGTTTTCTGTTAAAACTCATATTAAGTTTGTTCGATGAATGTTTCATGGGAGAGAGGGAGTAAAAACTATTTAGACACGAGGGGGGAGGAGTCCCCCTCCGGTTCCTAACTCTCTCGGGAATTCAACAAGAGGGGAGGGGGTCGATATACCCCCTTCCCGATAACTTCGACATGAGGGGGGGGGGTGTGGGAGTCCTGGATTAAGGGGTCCTCGGACAGCCGGACTATATACTTTGGTCGGACTGTTGGACTATGAAGATACAAGATTGAAGAATTCGTCCCGTGTCCGGATGGGACTCTCCTTTGCGTGAAAGGCAAGCTTGGAAATTCAGATATGTAGATCTCCTTCTCTGTAACTGACTCTGTGTAACCCTAGCCCCCTCCGGTGTCTATATAAACCGGAGGGTTTAGTTCGTAGAACAACAATCATAATCATAGGCTAGCTTCTAGGGTTTAGCCTCTACGATCTTGTGGTAGATCAACTCTTGTAATACTCATATCATCAAGATCAATCAAGCAGGAAGTAGGGTATTACCTCCATCGAGAGGGCCCGAACCTAGGTAAAACATCGTGTCCCCTGCCTCCTGTTACCATTAGCCTTAGACGCACAGTTCGGGACCCCCTACCCGAGATCCGCCGGTTTTGACACCGACATTGGTGCTTTCATTGAGAGTTCCACTGTGTCATCGCGATAAGGCTTGATGGCTCCTTCAATCATCTTCAACGACGCAGTCCAGGGGAAGGTTTTCCTTCCCGGACAGATCTTCGTATTCGGCGGCTTCGTACTACGGGCCAACTCGCTTGGCCACCTGGAGCAGATCGATAGCTACGGCCCTGGCTATCAGGTCAGGTTTGGATGCTTGAACTATATTGCTGATATCCGCGGAGACTTGATCTTCAAGGGATTCGAGCCCATGTCAGGTACGCCGAATAGTCATGACGAGCATGACTTAGATCTGCCATCAGACAGTGTTCGGGAGATCGTACCTGTGGCGGCCCCGGGAATCAATCCGGAGCGGATCGCTTCCTCCGAGGACGGGTGGATAGACCCGGCCACGGAGGCCGAACACTCATCGGCGTTGGAGCCGAACACTGAAGCCACCTCCTGTGAGGATGGTATCCTCGGACCCTCGGACTCGTCTCCGGCTACAGGATCCGAACCGCGTACGACCGTGCGTATCGAATCTGATTGGGCACTAGTCATGGAGTTCACCTCCACAGATATTTTTCAGCACTCGCCCTTGGGTAATGTGCTAAATTCATTAAGGTGTCTTTCCTTGTCGGGAGACTCTTGGCCGAACTATGTCCGGCTTGAGTGGGAAGCGGACGATGAAGAAATTCGTCCCCCATCTACCACCCACTTAATAGCCACTGTCGATGACCTAACCGACATGCTCGATTTCGACTCCGAAGATGTTGACGGTATTTACGACGATGCAGGAGAAGAACAGGAACCACCGCCACTGGGCGCTGGACTGCCACCTCATCATATGATATATATATGGTGGACACACCAAAACAAGGTGATGATTACAATGCAACAAAGGATAATCCCCTCAATAAGCCACCAAAGGGGCGCCGTAGGTGCCGCTCTAAATCCCGCCACAATAAAAACACCCACAACAACGCAAGAAATAATAATACCCCGGTTGACTCCAAAGGAAACGATGACCCCATGGTGAAGGAAATATTCCCTAGAGGCAATAATAAAGTTATTATTTATTTCCTTATTTCATGATAAATGTTTATTATTCATGGTAGAATTGTATTAACCGGAAACATAATACATGTGTGAATACATAGACAAACATGGTGTCACTAGTATGCCTCTACTTGACTAGCTCATTGATCAAAGATGGTTGAGTTTCCTAACCATGGATATGAGTTATCATTTGATCAGTGGGATCACGTCATTAGAAGAATGATGTGATTGACTTGACCCATTTCGTTAGCTTAGCACTTGATCGTTTAGTATGTTGCTATTGCTTTCTTCATGACTTATACATGTTCCTATGACTATGAGATTATGTAACTCCTGCTTACCGGAGGAACACTTTGTGTGCTACCAAACGTCACAACGTAACTAGGTGATTATAAAGGTGCTCTACAGGTGTCTCCGAAGGTACTTGTTGAGTTGACGTATTTCGAGATTAGGATTTGTCACTTCGATTGTCGGAGAGGTACCTCTGGGCCCTCTCGGTAATGCACATCACTATAAGCCTTGCAAGCAATGTAACTAATGAGTTAGTTACATGATGATGCATTATGTAACTAGTAAAGAGAATTGTCGGTAATGAGATTGAACTAGGTATTGGGATACCGTCGACCGAATCTCGGGCAAGTAACATACCGATGACAAAGGGAACAATGTATGTTGTTATGCGGTTTAACCGATAAAGATCTTCGTAGAATATGTGGGAGCCAATATGAGCATCCAGGTTCCGCTATTGGTTATTGACCGGAGACGTGTCTCGGTCATGTCTACATAGTTCTCGAACCCGTAGGGTCCGCATGCTTAAAGTTCGATGACAGTTATATTATGAGTTTATGTGTTTTGATGTACCGAAGGTAGTTTGGAGTCACATATGAGATCGGGGACATGACGAGGAGTCTCTAAATGGTCGAGACGTAAAGATCGATATATTGGATGACTATATTCGTACTTTGGAAAGGTTCCGAGTGATTCGGGTATTTTCGGAGTACCGGGGAGTTACGGGAATACGCGGAAGAGTATTGGGCCTTAATGGGCCTTAGTGGGAAGGAGAGGCAGCAGGCAGCATGTGGCGCGCGCCCCTCCCAAGCCCAGTCCGAATTGGACAAGGGGTTTGGGGCGCGGCCCCCCTCTCCCTTCCTTCTCCCTTCCCCTCCTTTCCCTCCTTCTCCTAGTTGGACTAGGAAAGGAGGAAACCTACTCCTACTAGGAGTAGGAATCCTACTCCCTTGGAGCGCCCCTCCTAGGGCCGGCCTCCTCCTCCCTTGCTCCTTTATATAAGGGGGCAACGGGCACCCCATAGACACAACAATTGATCCCTTGGATCTCTTAGCCGTGTGTGGTGCCCCCCTCCACGACAATCCACCTCGATAATATCATAGCGGTGCTTAGCCGTAGCACTGCGTTGGTAGAACATCATCATCGTCACCACGCCGTCGTGCTGATGGAACTCTCCCTCAAAGCTCGGTTGGATCGAAGTTCGAGGGACGTCATCAAGTTGAACGTGTGCATAACTTAGAGGTGCCGTGCATTCGGTACTTGCTTGGTTGGATGGTGAAGACGTACGACTACATCAACCGCGTTGTGCTTTCGGTCTACGAGGGTACGTGGACACACTCTCCCCTCTTGTTGCTATGCATCACCATGATCTTGCGTGTGCGTATGATTTTTTTTTTGAAATTACTACGTTCCCAACAGTGGTATCAGAGCTAGGTTTTATGCGTAGATGTTATATGCATGAGTAGAACACAAGTGATTTATGGGCGATACAAGTCATACTGCTTACCAGCATGTCATACTTTGGTTTGACGGTATTGTTGGATGAAGTGGTCCGGACCGACATTACGCGTACGCTTACGCGAGACTGGTTCTACCAACGTGCTTTGCACACAAGTGGCTGGCGGGTGTCAGTTTCTCCAACTTTAGTTGAACCGAGTGTGGCTACGCCCGGTCCTTGAGAAGGTTAAAACAACACTAACTTGACGAACTATCGTTGTGGTTTTGATGCATAGGTAAGAACGGTTCTTGCTCAGCCCGTAGCAGCCACGTAAAACTTGCAACAACAAAGTAGAGGACATCTAACTTGTTTTTGCAGGGCATGTTGTGATGTGATATGGTCAAGGCATGATGCTATATTTTATTGTATGAGATGATCATGTACTGTAACCGAGTTATCGGCAACTGGCAGGAGCCATATGGTTGTCGCTTTATTGTATGCAATGCAATCGCCCTGTAATTGCTTTACTTTATCACTAAGCGGTAGCGATATTCGTAGAAGCAATAGTCGGCAAGACGACAACGATGCTACGATGGAGATCAAGGTGTCGCGCCGGTGGCGATGGTGATCATGATGGTGCTTCGGAGATGGAGATCACAAGCACAAGATGATGATGGCCATATCATATCACTTATATTGATTGCATGTGATGTTTATCTTTTATGCATCTTATCTTGCTTTGATTGACGGTAGCATTATAAGATGATCACTCACTAAATTTCAAGATAAAAGTGTTCTCCCTAAGTATGCATCGTTGCCAAAGTTCGTCGTGCCCAGACACCACATGATGATCGGGTGTGATAAGATCTACGTCCATCTACAACGGGTGCAAGCCAGTTTTGCACACGCATGATACTCAGGTTAAACTTGACGAGCCTAGCATATGCAGATATGGCCTCGGAACACTGAGACTGAAAGGTCGAGCGTGAATCATATAGTAGATATGATCAACATAGTGATGTTCACCATTGAAAACTACTCCATTTCACGTGATGATCGGTTATGGTTTAGTTGATTTGGATCACGCGATCACTTAGATGATTAGAGAGATGTCTATCTAAGTGGGAGTTCTTAAGTAATATGATGAATTGAACTTAAATTTATTATGAACTTAGTCCTGGTAGTATTTTGCAAATTATGTTGTAGATCAATAGCTCATGTTGTTGCTTTCATATGTTTATTTTGATATGTTCCTAGAGAAAACTGTGTTGAAAGATGTTAGTAGCAATGATGCGGATTGGATCCGTGATCTGAGGATTGTCCTCATTGCTGCATAGAAGAATTATGTCCTTGATGCACCGCTAAGTGACGGACCTATTGCAGGAGTAGATGCAGACATTACGAATGTTTGGCTAGCTCAGTATGATGACTACTTGATAGTTTAGTGCACCATGCTTAACGGCTTAGAATCGGGACTTCAAAGACGTTTTGAACGTCATGGGCCATATGAGATGTTCCAGGAGTTGAAGTTAATATTTCAAGCAAATACCCGAGTTGAGAGATATGAAGTCTCCAACAAGTTCTATAGCTAAAAGATGGAGGAGAATTGCTCAACTAGTGAGCATGTGCTCAGATTGTCTGGGTACTACAATCGCTTGAATCAAGTGGGAGTTAATCTTCCAGATAAGATAGTGATTGACAGAATTCTCTAGTCACCATCACCAAGTTAGTAGAACTTCGTGATGAACTATAGTATGCAAAGGATGATGAAAACGATTCCCGAGCTCTTCGCGATGTTGAAATCAACGAAGGTAGAAATCAAGAAAGAGCATCAAGTGTTGATGATTGACGAGACCACTAGTTTCAAGAAATGGGCA
The DNA here is from genome assembly GCF_002162155.2 of Triticum dicoccoides. NCBI lineage: Eukaryota > Viridiplantae > Streptophyta > Magnoliopsida > Poales > Poaceae > Triticum > Triticum dicoccoides. Next base: position 764,325,714 of record NC_041385.1, read on the forward strand.
AAGGGAAAGAAAGGGAACTTCAAGTAGAATGACAAGCAAGTTGTCACTCCCGCGAAGATGCCCAAAGCTGGACCAAAGCCTAAAACTGAGTGCTTACACTGCCAAGGAAATGGTCACTGGAAGCGGAAATACCCTGAATATTTGGTGGATCAGAAGGATGGCAAAGTGAACAAGGGTATATTTGATATACATGTTATTGATGTGTGCCTTGCTAGTGTTTATAGTAGCCCCTGAGTATTTGATACTTGTTCGCTAGCTAAGATTAGTAACTCGAAACAGGAGTTACATAATAAACAGAGACTAGTTGAGGGGAAGTGACGATGAGTGTTGGAAGTAGTTCCAAGATTGATATGATCATCCTCACACACTCCCTATACTTTCGGGATTAGTGTTAAACCTAAATAAATGTTATTTGGCGTTTGCGTTGAGCATGAATATGATTTGATCCTGTTTATTGCAATATGGTTATTCATTTAAAGTCAGAGAATAATTGTTGTTCTGTTTACATGAATAAAACCTTCAATGGTCATACTCCCAATGAAAATAGTTTGTTGGATCTTGATCATAGTGATACACATATTAATAATATTGATGCCAAAAGATGCAAAGTTAATAATGATAGTGCAACTTATTTGTGGCAGTGCCATTTGGGTCATATCGGTGTAAAGCGCATGAGGAAACTCCGTAAAGATGGATTTTCGGAATCACTTGGTTATGAATCATTTGATGCTTGCGAACCGTGCCTTTTGGGCAAGATGACTAAAACTCCGTTCTACAGAACAATGGAACGAGCTACTGACTTGTTGAAAAAATACATACTGATGTATGCAGAACAATGAGTATTAAGGCTCGTGGTGGGTATCGTTATTTTCTGACCTTCAGAGATGATTTGAGCAGATATGGGTATATCTACTTGATGAAACCTAAGTCTAAAATAGTTGAAAGGTTCAAAGAATTTCAGAGTGAAGTGGAAAATCATCGTAACAAGAAAATAAAGTTTCTGCGATCTGATTGTGGAGTTGAATATTTGAGTTACGAATTTGGCCTTCAGTTAAAATAATCTGGAATAGTTTCACAAACTCATGCCACCTGGAACACCATAGTGTAACGGTGTGTCCGAACATCATAACCGCATTTTATTGGATATGGTGCGATCTATGATGTATCTTAACGATTTACCACAATCGTTTTGGGATTATGCATTAGAGACAACTGCATTCACTTTAAATAGGGCACCATCAAAAATCCGTTGAGATGACACCGTATGAACTATGGTTTAGCAATAAACCTAAGCTGTCGTTTCTTAAAGTTTGGAGTTGTGATGCTTATGTGAAAAAGTTTCAACCTGATAAGCTCGAACCCAAATCGGAGAAATGCGTCTTCAGAGAATACCCAAAGGAAACTGTTGGGTACACCTTCTATCACAGATCCGAAGGCAAGATATTCGTTGCTAAGATGGATCCTTTCTAGAGAAGGAGTTTCTCTCGAAAGAAGTGAGTGGGAGGAAAGTAGAGCTTGATAAGGTAATTGTACCTTCTCCCGAATTGGAAAGTAATTCATCATAGAAATCAGTTCTAGTGATTCCCACACCAATTAGTGAGGAAGCTAATGATGATGATCATGAAACTTCAGATTAAGTTACTACAGAACCTCGTAGGTCTTCCAAAGTACAGTTCGCACCAGAGTGGTACGGTAATCCTGTTCTGGAAGTCATGTTACTAGACCATGATGAAACCTACGAACTATGAGGAAGCGATGATGAGCCCAGATTCCGCGAAATGGATTGAGGCCATGAAATCTAAGATGGGATCCATGTATGAGAACAAAGTGTGGACTTTGGTGGAGTTGCCCGATGATCGGCAAGCCATATTGTATAAATGGATCGTCAAGAGGAAGACAGACGCTGATAGTAGTGTTACTATCTACAAAGCTCGACTTGTCGCAAAAAATGTTTTCAACAAGTTCAAGATGTTGAATATGATGAGATTTTCTCACTCGTATCGATGCTTAAGTCTGTCTGAATCATGTTAGTAATTGCCACATTTTATGAAATTTGGCAAATGATGTCAAAACTGCATTCCTTAATGTATTTATTAAAGAAGAGTTATATACGATGCAACCAGAAGGTTTTTGTCAATCCTAAAGGTGCTAACAAAGTGTGCAAGCTCTAGTGATCCATCCATGGACTGGTGCAAGCATCTCGGAGTTGGAATATACGCTTTGATGAGTTTATCAAAGCATATAGTTCTATATAGACTTGTGGTGAAGCCTATATTTACAGGAAAGTGAGTGGGAGTACTACATCCTTTCTAATAAAGTATATGTGAATGACATATTGTTGATCGGAAATAATGTAGAATTTTCTGGAAAGCATAAAGGAGTATTTTGAAAGGAGTTTTTCAAAGAAAGACCTCGGTGAAGCTGCTTACATATTGAGCATAAAGATCTCTAGAGATAGATCATGACGCTTGATAAGATTTTTCAATGAATTCATACCTTGATAAGATTTTGAAGTAGTTCAAAATGGAATAGTGAAAGAAGGAGTTCTTGCCTGTGTTGCAAGGTGTGAAGTTGAGTAAGACTCACAACCCGAACATGGCAGAAAAAAAGAAAGAGAATGAAAAATCATTCCCTATGCCTCAGCCATAGGTTCTATAAAATATGCTATGCTGTGTACCAGACCTATTGTATACCTTGCTCCGAGTTTGGCAAGGGAGTACAATTTTGATCTAGGAGTAGAACACTGGACAACGGTCAAGAATATCCTTAGTGAGGACTAAGGAAATATTTCTCGATAATGGAAGTGATAAAAGAGCTCGTCGTAAAGAGTTACAATGATGCAAGCTTTTACATCGATCCAGATGACTCTAAGTCTCAATCTGGATACATATTGAAAGTGAGAGCAATTAGCTAGAGTAGCTCCGTGCAGAGCATCGTAGACATAGAATATTTGCAAAATACATACGGTTCTGAATGTGACAGACCCGTTGACTAAAATTCTCTCACAAGCAAAATATGATCACACCTTAGTACTCTTGGTTGTTAATCACATAGCGATGTGAACTAGATTATTGACTCTAGTAAACCCTTCGGGTGTTAATCACATGGCGATGTGAACTATGGGTGTTAATCACATACATATGTGAATATTGGTGTTAAATCACATAGTGATGTGAACTAGATTATTGACTCTAGTGCAAGTGGGAGACTGAAGGAAACATGCCCTAGAGGCAATAATAAAGTTATTAATTATTTCCTTATTTCATGATAAATGTTTATTATTCATGCTAGAATTGTATTAACCGGAAACATAATACATGTGTGAATACATAGACAAACATGGTATCACTAGTATGCCTCTACTTGACTAGCTCATTGATCAAAGATAGTTGAGTTTCCTAACCATGGATATGAGTTATCATTTGATCAGTGGGATCACATCATTGGAAGGATGATGTGATTGACTTGACCCATTTCGTTAGCTTAGCACTTGATCGTTTAGTATGTTGCTATTGCTTTCTTCATGACTTATACATGTTCCTACGACTATGAGATTATGTAACTCCCGCTTACCGGAGGAACACTTTATGTGCTACCAAACGTCACAACGTAACTGGGTGATTATAAAGGTGCTCTACAGGTGTCTCCGAAGGTACTTGTTGAGTTGACATATTTCGAGATTAGGATTTGTCACTCAGATTGTCGGAGAGGTATCTCTGGGCCCTCTCGGTAATGCACATCACTATAAGCCTTGCAAGCAATGTAACTAATGAGTTAGTTACGGGATGATGCATTACGTAACGAGTAAAGAGACTTGCCGATAACGAGATTGAACTAGGTATTGAGATAACGACGATCGAATCTCGGGCAAGTAACATACCGATGACAAAGGGAACAACGTATATTGTTATGCTGTTTGACCGATAAAGATCTTCGTAGAATATGTGGGAGCCAATATGATCATCTAGGTCCCGCTATTGGTTATTGACCGGAGACGTGTCTCGGTCATGTCTACATAGTTCTCGAACCCGTAGGGTCCGCACGCTTAAAGTTCGATCGGTTATATTATGAGTTTATGTGTTTTTATGTACCGATGGTACTTCGGAGTCTCGGATGAGATCGGGGACATGACGAGGAGTCTCGAAATGGTCGAGACGTAAAGATCGATATATTGGACGACTATATTCGTACTTCGGAAAGGTTCCGAGTGATTCGGGTATTTTTCGGAGTACCGGGGAGTTACGGGAATACGGGGAAGAGTATTGGGCCTTAATGGGCCTTAGTGGGAAGGAGAAGCAGCAGCGAGGAGGTGGCGCGCGCCCCTCCCAAGCCCAGTCCGAATTGGACAAGGGGTTTGGGGTGCGCCCCCCTCTCCCTTCCTTCTCCCTTCCCCTCCTTCCCCCCTTCTCCCAGTTGGACTAGGAAAGGAGGAAACCTACTCCTACTAGGAGTAGGAATCCTACTCCCTTGGCGCGCCCCTCCTCGGGCCGGCCTCCTCCTCCCTTGCTCCTTTATATACGGGGTCAGGGGGCACCCCATAGACACAACAATTGATCCCTTGGATCTCTTAGCCATGTGCGGTGTCCCCCTCCATGATAATCCACCTCGATAATATCGTAGCGGTGCTTAGGTGAAGCCTTGCATCGGTAAAACATCATCATCGTCACCACGCCGTCGTGCTGAGGGAACTCTCCCTCAAAGCTCGGCTGGATCGGAGTTTGAGGGATGTCATCGAGTTGAACGTGTGCAGAAGTCGGAGGTGTCGTGCATTCGGTACTTGATCGGTTGGATCATGAAGACGTACGACTACGTCAACCGTGTTGTGCTAACGCTTACACTTTCAGTCTACGAGGGTACGTGGACACACTCTCCCCTCTCGTTGCTATGCATCACCATGATCTTGCATGTGCGTAGGATTTTTTTTGAAATTACTACGTTCCCCAACACATGGACCCAGCGATGGAGCAGGATGAGCCAGGGGACGATGAACACAGTCCGGAGCCGACGTCAGATGACGTCGATCTCGTGGGTAAAATTCACCAACCCGCCTCCGGAGAGGAGAACAGTCCGGACGATGATGCACTCATTATCCCAGAAAAACTCTTGGAACAAGAGAACCTCCACAGAAGGCTTATTGCCATCGCCAGGAGCCTAAAGAAGCAGAAGCAAAGGCTTAAGGCCACACAGGATACTCTCAACCGCAGGTGGAATAAAGTGCTCGACACAGAAGAAAAATACAGCGGCGATCGTCACACAAAGAGCTATCCAAAGCACAAGCTGCTGCCCGAATTCGATGACGAGGCCATAGAGCCCATTCAGCCAAAAACTACCGATCAGCCAGACCGACCACCCCATGGCCGTGACAAGACGGCTAATGATGCCGCACACAAGTCAGCACACGATTTACGTGAGCTCCTGGACAAAAAGTCCGGTATGGCCAGGTCCATCTGTGGATCTAGGAAGCGCGCTTCAGGACAGGATTAGAGCTATCAAAACGATCACATTGATCGAATACCAGCTAGGAACCAGCACCGAACACAACAACCGTCGACAGTATGCCATGACACATCCAAATGCAAGTGTGCCGCACACCCCCTGTGCTTCACCGATGAGGTGCTGGACCATGAATTTCTGGAAGGATTTAAACCCGTGAATATAGAGGCATACGACGGAACGACAGACTCTAGGGTCTGGATTGAGGACTTTATCCTTCATATCCACATGGCTTGCAGAGATGATCTCCACGCCATTAAATACCTACCCCTCAAATTGAAAGGACCAACTCGGCACTGGTTGAAAATCCTTCCTGAAAACTCAATTGGAAGTTGGGAAGAACTTGAGGATGCTTTTAGGGCCAATTTTCAAGGGACCTATGTCCGACCTCCGGACGCAGACGACCTAAGTCACATAGTTCAACAGCCCAGAGAGTCAGCCCAAAAACTCTGGAACAGATTTCTTACTAAGAAGAATCAAATCGTTGATTGCCCGGATGCCGAAGCCTTAGCGGCCTTCAAACACAGTATCCAGGACAAATGGCTTGCCAGACACCTCGGCCAGGAAAAGCCGAGGACAATGGCAGCCTTAACAAGCCTTATGACCTGATTTTGCGCGGGAGAGGACAGTTGGCTGGCCCGTAGCGGCACCAGTGACCCAGGCACATCCGAAGTCAGGGCTGGCAACGGGAAGCCGCGATGCAACAAAAACAAGTGCCGAAACAATGATGACAGCCCAGCGAACACGACAGTCAACGCCGGATTCAGGGGCTCTCGACCTGGTCAACAGAAGAAGCCATTTAAAGGCAGCAGAGATGGACCGTCCAGCCTAAACAAGATTCTAGACAAATTATGTCAAATTCACGGCACCCCCGAAAAACCTGCAAATCACACCCACAGAGAGTGTTGGGTTTTCAAGCAGGTTGGCAAGCTAAATGCCAAACACAAGGGGAGGGAGACGCCAAGTGAAGACGAGGATGAGCCTCGCCAGCCGAACACTGGAGGACAGAAAAAATTCCCACCAGAAGTCAAAACAATGAATATGATTTACGCAACTCACATTCCAGAGAGTAGGCGCAAACTCGCACTTCGAGACGTATACGCTGTGGAGCCCGTCGCCCCCAAATTCAATCCCTGGTCGGCCTGCCCGATCACCTTTGATCGCAGGGACCATCCGACTAGTATCCGGCATGGAGGATCGGCTGCCTTGGTGCTCGACCCAATAATCGATGGATACCATCTCACCCGAGTCCTTATGGACGGCGACAATAGTCTAAACCTGATATATCAGGACACTGTACGCAAAATGGAGATAGACCCGTCAAGAATCAGCCTAAGCAACACTACCTTTAAAGGAGTGATACTAGGCGTCGAGGCCCACTGTACGGGCTCTCTAGTACTACAGGTTGTATTCGGTTCTCCCGACAACTTCAAAAGCAAGGAACTAACCTTCGACATCGCTCCATTCCGAAGCGGCTATCACGCACTACTCGGAAGAACGACCTTTGCTCGTTTTAATGAAGTACGACACTACGCCTACCTTAAACTTAAGATGCCCGGTCCATGTTGTGTCATCACAGTTAGTGGAAATACAGAGCGTTCCTTACGCGCGGAAGAATAGGTGGCGGCTCTAGCAGCCGAACACTGAGCGGCCCCTACTACAAGAATAAACGGTCGTCAAGACCACGAACATGGTTAGACGAGTCCTGCACCCCACCAGATATAACAGCCTAGATAAACCTGAGCTGGGGATACCCCCATAAGTGGTGCTAGGGGCTGCTCGCAAAAAAAGAAGCCCTTAGTTTGGCTCGACCCTATTAATACAATAGCATATTGAATTTTCATGGTTCATTCAGATTAACCAACTATTCACATGAAGTCTTTCACCCGGGTTTTCCCCTTTTTTACAGACGATCATCGTGCTACACCCTTCCAGAATAGGCACAACGGAGATAAAGGCACAAACGTGCATCAGGGCCCCGCTCAAAGGTTTCTCTTTAGATTAAGACCCTACGTAAACCTTTTTTAATGTCTCTTGTTGCTTCTTCCCCTCCGGACACTTAACACAACTAGGAGGGATACTGGCGTTCTAGAGACTTCGTCACGCCAGACTAATGCATGTACCTAGAAACACATGGCTCATTATCGAGGGCGTTATTCAACCCAGTATATGTTGTAAAGTCCGAATACCTTAGGGAGTGTTCGGCGTCGCGAGTTTGGCCTTATATGCATCAGCTCCGAATCATGTCTTTGGTCAAATGTTGGGTTTGCCCGGCTCCCGTGTTTTGCTACCTTACGTTCCGTTCTATTGGCTAAGGTGGCACCGGGAGAACTACTGCGATTGTGCCCTAGTTCATCTGGATGGGCACCTCAGTAGAGAAAGCTGAAAACTGACTATCATGATATAGTGTGAGATTGGTCAACCACTCGATGACTCAGCGGAATCTTCCGATTCCTCCGCATTAACGAAGGTCCGGTTTCCCGGTCACGTACATACGCGCACCATATTCAGATGAACGCGGAAGTACCAGGGGCTATATAGTAGCCCCATCATCAAACTCCTATGGCTAAGTGAAAGTGTTAAAGCTATATAGTCCGATTGCCTGGTTCGCTGCGCTATCACCTCCTTAACGGACCAAGATGTTGGATTAAGTTTGACTACGCGATTCCTCGAACACCCCCGCATTATGTGTGTGGGGGCTGAAGCTGACGGCTGCAAACTTTCAGGTTATATACATACATAAACGGCCGCACATGAGGCACTATAATACTTTCGGGAAAAAGTATAAACACAACCTTTATAATCAAAATAGCATTGTTTTTACAATGGAGATACATGTCACTCGAACATGGCACTCTTTGAGCACTGAGCCTCTATTAAACAGGGGCCTTCTAGGACTTCTTCAAAATAGTGCTCGGCTGGGTCCTGGCCTCCCGTCGGACCCCGGGTTGCAATAGCGGTGGTTCCCATCCCTGCCCAGTATGTTTTAACACAGGCAAGAGCCATCCATACACCCTCTATGCATGCCGACCTCTTCACAGCATCGATATGCGACACAACACCAAGGAATTGTTGCACTAATCCAAAATAATTGTCCGGCCTTGGTCCCCGTGGCCAAAGATGATCCACGACAGACCTCATAGCAAGCCCGGACAACCTATGGAGCTCGGCCCATGCGGCCATCCTTTCATTCAATAGAACTGCGACCAGAATAACCTTTCCACCTTATGGTCTTTTCGATCTTTGTAAAATTCGGTCGCATCAGCAGCACTCTTTGCCAGGTCCGCATACGCGTCCGCAGCGCTCCACAACTGATCTAGAGGGGCATACTCCGGATCTTCGAACTTCATCCGCAACAAATAGGGCTTCCCAGCTGTGATATCTCTGGCATCACGAAGCTCCTCCCTTATCCCTCTCATTTCAGAGCGGGTTTCCTTGGCTGCCTCCAGGGCCTTCTTTAGGTCAGCTGCTTTCACTTGGTTTTCCTTTTCAAGGAGCTCATGGCGGTCGGCGGCATCCTTCAGCTCGGCAGCCATCTGGGCTATCTTTTCTTCGCTACCTGTTCGGCTCTTAACTCTTCGACCGCCTTTAGAGCGGCTGCATCACTTACTCGGGCTTGCTCCTTGGCTCGGGCAAGCTCCGCCCGAAGGGACTCTACGGCAACAGCTCCATCTGCAGTCACAACATATTATAGATATTAGCATCATGCTCCTCTTAAATATTTGCTGAGAAGTTAAAACATACATACCCTGGGCCTCGTCAAGCCGCTTGTTAACAAGCGCGATGTCGGCATCGGTCACATCAAGCTGCCGCTTCAGTTTGGCAAAATCAGTAGTCCGGTCAGCCACCGGACCCTCAGCTGCCTGCACATAAAGCAGCGCGATTATTACCAGAGATTATGATCGGTTCGCCACCTTTGGATAGCAAACAGAGTCTCAGGGGCTACTATCTATACAGAGCACATCTAGCATGTGCGGTACCGTCAAAAATACATATATTATTTTTTGCGTACCTCAAAGCCTCTCAGCAAACTCGTAAAAGCTTCATTCAAACCGCTCTTGGCGGATGAAACCCTCTCAGCCACCGTACCCATTAAGGCACAATGTGTCTCTGAGACGGCCGCTCGCTCCAGAAGACCCATCAGTGTGTCCGGCGGTGTGCCGGACAATCCCAGACTCCTCTTGGTGCTCTCCTTGGGAGACGGATATTCCGGACTATGGGCAGCCGAAGTGTCAACTTTTGGCCTTGGCGGATCAGGAGAAATCCTCCGTGACGACACCTCGGGGTCATCCGCCCCATGTGGCGGGGAGGCAGGAGGAGGCGTTTCACTCTCCATCATCTCCGAAGGAAGATCCCCCAAAGACGAGCTCTGTGGAGAAGGGCTACAAGCCGGAATGCAACAAATATGTCTCAGTTATTATTCTCAGAGACAAAACAGGATATACTTACCAAAGTACCTTTTTCACTTACAGCTCGGTTGAGAGCTGGCCCCCTTGCGGGCGCTGTATGGTAAGGACGCCCTCTGGGGCAAGGCCCCCTGGCGAGGGTTTCTTCCCTCGCTTAGAAGCCTCCGTTTCCAAGTCTTCGAAGGCAGCCCTTTTCTTACCATGGGAGAGGGGATTTCGGATTCACCTCCCCGATTATCCTCCTTCGTAGAGGCGCTATTTCCCCCGATTTGGATGTGCAAAGTATGAAGCCCATCGGTGGCTTCTCTATTCCTCCCCTCATCTTCTCCTGATGGCACCTGATGCGGTGCGTGCTCAAGCATCCTGGTCAATAGAGGATCCGCGAGCCTTCGGGAAGAGGGGCCGAACACCTAATCCTCTCTGCCTTCCTTACCAGTCCTGGCAGGGAGCAATTTTTTAGAATAATGTTATAACAAACATAAAGGACGGTGTGTTTCGGTAGCGGAATTACTTACCTGGGTATCCGGACAGTTGCAGTTGAGACCCACGTCCTCGGTGGTGTCCAGACACTTTATTCGTGATCCGAAGAACGACCCATACATCTCTTTGAGCGTCATGCCGAAGAATTGTTTAATGGTTCGCGGTCCTTCTGGGTTGAACTCCCACATGCGGAGAGGTCGACGTTGGCAGGGCAGGACCCGACGAAATAGCATCACTTGCATTATCTTGACAAGGCTGACGTCCTTCTTAAGAAGGTCTCGGATGCGGCTTTGCAACGTCAGCACATCGTTAACTGGCCCCCAGTCCAGCCCCTTGTTGACCCATGATGCCAGTTGCGGCGGAGGGCCCGGGCGGAACGCTGGAGCGGCCGCCCGCTTTGTACCTCGAGAGCTGTGATGTAAAACCTCTCCCGTTGCCATAAGTTAGAAGTTTCTGTGAAGGAACCCTTTGTCCATGGGGCATCGGCGCCTTTGCTTATTATGGCGCCTCCGCACTCCGCGTGACGCCCGTCAATCACCTTCGGCCTCACATTAAAGGTCTTGAGCCATAGGCCAAAGTGGGGGGTAATGCGGAGGAAGGCTTCACACACGACGATAAACGACGAGATGTGAAGGATGGAATCCGGAGCTAGATCATGGAAATCTAGCCCGTAATAGAACATGAGCCCTCTCATGAAGGGATCAAGACTAAAACCTAGCCCCCGGAGGAAGTGGGAAATAAATACTCTCGTTGGGTTCGGGAGTGGGGATGACTTGCCCTTGAGTGGGCAGCCTGTGCGGGATTTCGGCGGTAAGATACCTGGCCTCCCTAAGCTTCTTGATGTCCTCCTCTTTGACAGAGGAGTCCATCCACCGGCCTTGAAGGTTGGATCCGGACATGGTTGAGGGTCTGAAGTGCTTAAGCTTGAGCCTTGGGTGTTGGAACTTGAGGTGCGGGAGGGGAAGGATCGAGCGTGGGAAGAAAAGGACAGGCCTTGGCCCCCTTATAAAGAGGACGAACATCAAGCATCCCCCGTGTGACAGTTTGGGACTTGCCTAAAAACGAGGAGTCATATTAAACAAACACGATTGGGTTACCCATACCTGTATTGATGAGAATCCCGTGATAAGGGGGACACGATCTCTGCTTCGACAAGACGTGCCAATAAAACCGCCTCGCAGCACGTGTAGTGGCTGGTTATGAAAAATGGTTCGAATAAAGACCGGGCCATGGTGTGACGTCACACTATGAAAAGTTGTCAGTAGATTAGATTCGTGGGATATTGTGCTCTCTACGGTGGTATGTGGAATTTGTTTTGCAGAGCCGGACATGATTCTTGTGTTCAGAATCTTCTATGGACTATTCGGAGAAGGAACCCGCCTTGCAATGCCGAAGACAATCTGCGCGCCGGACTCATCGTCATTGAAGCCTAGTTCAGGGGCTACTGAGGGAGTCCTGGACTAAGGGGTCCTCGGACAGCCGGACTATATACTTTAGCCGGACTGTTGGACTATGAAGATACAAGATTGAAGACTTCGTCCCGTGCCCGGATGGGACTCTCCTTTGCGTGGAAGGCAAGCTTGGCAATTCAGATATGTAGATCTCCTTCTCTGTAACCGACTCTGTGTAACCCTAGCCCCCTCCGGTGTCTATATAGACCGGAGGGTTTAGTCCGTAGAACAACAATCATAATCATAGGCTAGCTTCTAGGGTTTAGCCTCTACGATCTCGTGGTAGATCAACTCTTGTAATACTCATATCATCAAGATCAATCAAGCAAGAAGTAGGGTATTACCTCCATCGAGAGGGCCTGAACCTGGGTAAAACATCGTGTCCCCTGCCTCCTGTTACCATTAGCCTTAGACGCACAGTTCGGGACCCCCTACCCGAGATCCGCCGGTTTTGACACCGACAGGGGGGTCGATATACCCCCTCCCTAATAACATTTTTTCCATGTATGTATGTCGTCGTTGTCAATACACCCCCTCCTTTACCAAGTTAAAAGAGTGTTGTCATCGAGGCCACCCCGAACCCTCTAAGCGTTGGCGAGGCCACCCCAAACCCTAGAGAAGCGTCGAGGCCACTAATTAATATAATTCCTTGTTGTGAATAGCTATAGCTAGGTCGACGTTTGCCACTAATATATCCATCTGTCATGTTTGTATAATAATTGCCATGTTGTAATATTTGCAGAAACTAGGGAGCATGGCCGAGACGAGGAAGCAGAACGGGTGTTGGGGGACATAATCGCAGCCGGAGCTGATGTCATGTCGTATCTCAACGAAACCGATGGTTGATACGTCTCCAACGTATCTACAATTTTTGATTGTTCCATGCTATTATATTACCCTTTTTTTGGATGTTTATGGGCTTTATTTTACACATTTATATCATTTTTGGGACTAACCTACTAACCAAAGGCCCAGCCCGTATTGCTGTTTTTTTGCCTATTTCAGTATTTCAAAGAAAAGGAATATCAAACGGAGTCCAAATGGAATGAAACATTCGGGAGCGTGATTTTTGGAACGAACGTGATCCAGAGGACTTGGAGTGCAAGTCAAGAAGCAGCCGAGGCTCCCACGAGATAGGAGGCCCCCCCTATAGGACACGCCCCCTGTCTCATGGGCCCCTCGAGCATCCACCGACGTACTTCTTCCTCCTATATAAGCCTACGTACCCCAAAAACATCCAGGGGCAAGACGAAACACAATTTCCACCACCGTAACCTTCTGTATCCGCGAGATCTCATCTTGGAGCCTTCGCCGACACTCTGCCGGAGGGGGAATCGATCATGGAGGGCTTCTACATCAACATCCTTGCCTCTCCGATGAGTTGTGAGTAGTTTACCATAGACCTACGGGTCCATAGTTATTAGCTAGATGGCTTCTTCTCTCTTTTTGGATCTCAATACAATGTTCTCCCCCTCTCTTGTTGAGATCTATTCGATGTAAACTCTTTTTGCGGTGTGTTTGTCGAGATCCGATGAATTGTGGGTTTATGATCAAGTTTATCTATGAATAATATTTGAACCTTCTCTGAATTCTTTTATGTATGATTGAGTTATCTTTGCAAGTCTCTTTGAATTATCAGTTTGGTTTGGCCTACTAGATTGATCTTTCTTGCCATGGGAGAAGTGCTTAGCTTTGGGTTCAATCTTGTGGTGTCCTTACCCAGTGACAGAAAGGGTTGCAAGGCACGTATTGTATTGTTGCCATCGAGGATAACAAGATGGGATTTATATCATATTGCTTGAGTTTATCCCTCTACATCATGTCATCTTGCTTAATGAGTTACTCTGTTCTTATGAACTTAATACTCTAGATGCATGCTGGATAGCGGTCGATGTGTGGAGTAATAGTAGTAGATGCAGGTAGGAGTCGGTCTACTTGTTATGGACGTGATGCCTATATACATGATCATGCCTAGATAACGTCATAATTATTCGCTTTTCTATCAATTGCTCGACAGTAATTTGTTCACCCACCGTAATACTTATGCTCTCGAGAGAAGCCTCTAGTAAAACCTATGCCCCCCGGGTCTATCTCTTATCATATTTGTTTCCAATCTACTTTTATTTGCGTCTTTATTTTCTGCATCTATATTATAAAATACCAAAAATATATGTATCTTATCATGCTATCTCTATCAGATCTCACTTTCGCAAGTGGCCGTGAAGGGATTGACAACCCCTTTGTTGCGTTGGTTGCGAGTTCTTTATTTGTTTGTGTAGGTTCGTGGGACTTTTTGAGGAGCCTCTTACTGGATCGATACCTTGGTTCTCAAAAACTGAGGGAAATACTTACGCTACTATTGCTGCATCACCCTCTCTTCTTCGAGGAAAACTAACGCAAGCTCAAGACGTAGCAAGAAGGATTTCTGGCGCCGTTGCCAGGGAGGTCTTCGGTCAAGTCAATACATACCAAGTACCCATCACAAACTCATCTCCCTCGCATTTACATTATTTGCCATTTGCCTCTCGTTTTACTCTCCCCCACTTCACCTTTGCCATTTTATTCACCCTCTCTTTCCCAATCTTCTTCCTCTCTCTCTCGCTCGCCCGTTTTCTGTTTGCGTGTGTGCTTACCTATCCTCATGGCTTTGCCTAAGAGTACCGACCTCCTTCTTAGGAGGTTCGAAGAGATTGAGTCCAATATTAGAAACTTTATGAATTTGCAATTTGAGCATAATAATTTTTTTCAGAAAAGAGTTTAAAGAACAAAGTGATTTTTTGGGTCTTATGAATAAGGAGCTTGATGATATGAATAAAGAATTTTATGGCGTAAACTCTCAAATAATCTGGCTTGAGAAGGCTATAGCTCAAATTTCTGATAAGCAAGCCACCTTAGTCAATAAGATGGCTGCCAAACCAGAAAAGTTAGATGAAAATAATGATGAGGATCTTAAAGTTATTGATGCGTCTCCTATTAGATCTATGTTTTGCAATATGAATTTTGATGATTATGGGACTGATGATGAATCAACTTTGCCTAGAAGGCGTCCAAAGAATTCGGAGTTTTTAGATCTTGATGTTAATTTTGGTAAAAGTAAGATTGGAGAGGTCATGACTTTAAATAGCATTGAACCCACTATCTCGGGTTTCAAGGAATTTGATTATGATAATTGTTCTTTAGAAGGTTGTATTTCCTTGTTGCAATCCGTTGTTAATTCTCCACATGCTTATAGTCAAAACAAAGCTTTTACCAAACATATTGTTGATGCCTTGTTGCAATCTTTTGATGAAAAACTTAATTTGGAAGTTTCTATACCTAGAAAACTTAATGATGAGTGGGAACCTACTATAAAGATTAAAATTAAAGATTATGAGTGTTTTGCTTTGTGTGATTTGGGTGCTAGTGTTTCCACGATTCCGAAAACTTTATGTGACATTCTAGGTTTCCATGATCTTGATGATTGCTCGTTAAATTTGCACCTTGCGGATTCCAACATTAAAAAGGCAATGGGAAGGATCAATGATGTTCTTATTGTCACAAATAGAAATTTGGTGCCCGTGGATTTTATCGTTCTTGATATAGATTGCAATCTTTCTTGCCCTATTATTCTTGGTAGACCTTTCCTTAGAATGATTGGCGCGATTATTGATATGAAGGAAGGGAATATTAGATTCCAATTTACATTAAAGAAAGGCATGGAGCACTTTCCAAGAAAGAAATTCAAATTACCTTATGAATCTATCATGCGGGCTACTTATGAACCAAGTGTCAAAGATTGCACTCGTTAGATCTATCTTCGCTTTTATGCCTAGCTAGGGGCGTTAAACGGTAGCGCTAGTTGGGAGGCAACCCAATTTTCTTTGTGTTTTTTGTTTTTGTTCCTGTTTAGTAATAAATTTTGCATCTAATTTCTGTTTAGATGTGTTTTTATCTTTTAATTAGTGTTTGTGCCAAGTAGAACCTATAGGATAAACTATGATGGTAGTTGATTTGATTCTGCTGAAAAACAGAAACTTTGCGCTCACGATAAAAAATTAAATAAATCACAGAAACGTGATTTTGCATTGATTCTTTTTGCTGCTGATCAATAAACAAATTTTCCAGTACGTCCTATTTTGGTAGGATTTTTAGAGTTCCAGAAGTTTGCGTTAGTTACAGATTGCTACAGACTATTCTGTTTTTGACAGATTCTGTTTTCCGTGTGTTGTTTGCTTATTTTGATGCATATATGGCTAGTAAAATAGTTTATAAACCATAGAGAAGTTGGAATACAGTAGGTTTAACACCAAAATAAATAAATAATGAGTTCATTACAGTACCTTATGTGGTGGTTTTGTTTTCTTTCACTAACGG
The DNA here is from genome assembly GCF_002162155.2 of Triticum dicoccoides. Lineage (NCBI taxonomy): Eukaryota > Viridiplantae > Streptophyta > Magnoliopsida > Poales > Poaceae > Triticum > Triticum dicoccoides. Next base: position 764,341,897 of record NC_041385.1, read on the forward strand.
AGCTTATAAGATTTCCTATTGAGTTTTGTGTTGTGAAGTTTTCAAGTTTTGGGTAAAGCTTTTATGGACTATGGAATAAAGGGTGGCAAGAGCCTAAGATTGGGGATGCCCAAGGCACCCCAATATATTCAAGGATAGCAAAAATCCTAAGCTTGGGGATGCCCCGGGAAGGCATCCCCTCTTTCGTCTTCGTTCATTGGTAAGTTTACTTGGAGCTATGTTTGTATTCGCCACATGATATGTGTTTTGCTTGGAGCGTCGTTTATTATATTAGTCTTTGACTTTTAGTTTACCACAATCATCCTTGCTGTACACACCTTTTTGGAGAAGCCTATTTGTTTAGAATTTGCTAGAATAGTCTATGTGCTTCACTTATATCTTTTGAGCTTGATAGTTTTTCCTCTAGTGCTTCACTTATATCTTTTAGAGCACGGTGGTGACTTGATTTTATAGAAATTGCTAGTCTCTCATGCTTCGCTTATATTATTTTGAGAGTCTTTTAGAACAACATGGTATTTTCTATGGTTATAATCCGGTCCTAGAATGGTGAGCATCCAAGTTGGGTATAATAAAAACTATCATAGGAAGTGAATTGGATGCTATGATCAATTTGATACTTGATAATTGTTTTGAGATATGGAGGTAGTGATATTAAAGTCATGCTAGTTGGGTGATTATGAATTTAAAGAATGCTTGTGTTGAAGTTAGCAAGTCCCGTAGCATGCACAGATGGTTAAAGTTATGTAACAAATTTGAAACATGAAGTGTACCTGGCTTGTGCATCCTTATGAGTGGCGGTCGGGGACGAGCGATGGTGTTTTCCTACCAATCTATCCCCCTAGGAGCATGCGCGTAGTACTTGGTTTTTGATGACTTCTAAATTTTTGCAATAAGTATATGAGTTCTTTTGACTAATGTTGAGTCCATAGATCATACGCACTTTTACCTTTCCATCATTGCTAGCCTCTTCGGTACCGTGCATTGCCCTTTCTCACCTTGAGAGTTGGTGCAAACTTCGCCAGTGCATCCAAACCCCGTGATACGATACGCTCTATCACACATAAACCTCCTTATATCTTCCTCAAAACAGCCACCATACCTACCTATTATGGCATTTCCATAGCCATTCCGAAATATATTGCCATGCAACTTTCCACCATTCCATTTATCATCATGACATACATTACTTTTGTCATATTGCCATTGCATGATCATGTAGTTGACAACGTATTTGTGGCAAGGTCACCATGCATTATTTTTCATACATGTGACTCTTGATTCATTGCACCATCCCGGTACACCGTCGGAGGCATTCATATAGAGTCATATCTTGTTCTAGTTTCGAGTTGTAATTCATATGTTGTAATCAATAGAAGTGTGATGATCATCATTTTTAGAGCATTGCCCAAAGAAAAAAAAGATGAAAGGACAAAAAAAAGAAAGGCCCAAAAAAAGAAAAAAAAGAAAAAAAAAGAAAATAAATAAAAAGGGCAATGCTACTATCTCTTTTTCCACACTTGTGCTTCAAAGTAGCACCTTGTTCTTCATGTAGTGAGTCTCATATATTGTGCTTCAAAGTAGCACCATGTTTTTCATATAGTGAGTCTCATAAGTTATCTTTTTCATACTAGTGGGAATTTTTCACTATAGAACTTGGCTTGTATATTCATACGATGGGCTTCCTCAAATGCCCTAGGTCTTCGTGAGCAAGCAAGTTGGAGGCACACCCACTAGTTTTCTTTTGTTGACCATTCATTTATAGCTCTAGTGCATCCGTTGCATGGCAATCCCTACTCCTCATGTTGACATCAGTTGATGGGCATCTCCATAGCCCGTTGATTATCCTCATCAATGTGAGACTTTCTCCTTTTTTGTCTTCTCCACACAATCCCCATCATCATATTCTATTCACCCATAGTGCTATATCCATGGCTCACGCTCATGTATTGCGTGAAGGTTGAAAAAGTTTGAGATTATTTAAGTATGAAATAATTGCTTGGCTTGTCATTGGGGGTATAGAAGTTGGGAACATCTTCGTGTGACGAAAATGAAGCATAGCCTAACTATATGATTTTGTAGGGATGAACTTTCTTTTGCCATGTTATTTTGAGAAGACATGATTGCTTTGATTAGTATGCTTGAAGTGTTACTATTTATTTTATCAATATGAACTTTTATTTTGAATCAATTGGATCTGAACATTCATGCCACAATAAATAAAATTACATTGAGAATTATGCTAGGTAGCATTCCACATCAAAAATTCTTTTTATCATTTACCTACTCGAGGACGAGCAGGAATTAAGCTTGGGGATGCTTGATACGTCTCCAACGTATCTATAATTTTTTATTGTTCCATGCTATTATATTACCCCTTTTTGGATGTTTATGGGATTTATTTTACACATTTATATCATTTTTGGGACTAACCTACTAACCGGAGGCCCAGCCCGTATTGTTGTTTTTTTGCCTATTTTAGTATTTCAAAGAAAATGAATATCAAGCGGAGTCCAAACGGAATGAAACCTTCGGGAGCGTGATTTTTGGAACGAACGTGATCCAGAGGACTTGGAGTGAAAGTCAAGAAGCAGCCGAGGCTCCCACGAGATAGGAGGGCGCCCCCCCTGTAGGGCACGCCCCCCTATCTCATGGGCCCCTCGGGCATCCACCGACGTACTTCTTCCTCCTATATAAGCCTATGTACCCCGAAAACATCCAGGGGCAAGATGAAACACGATTTCCACCACCGTAACCTTCTGTATCCGCGAGATCTCATCTTGGAGCCTTCGCCGACACTCTGCTGGAGGGGGAATCAACCATGGAGGGCTTCTACATCAACATCCTTGCCTCTCCGATGAGTTGTGAGTAGTTTACCACAGACCTACGGGTCCATAGTTATTATCTAGATGGCTTCTTCTCTCTTTTTGGATCTCAATACAATGTTCTCCCCCTCTCTTGTGGAGATCTATTCGATGTAAACTCTTTTTGCGGTGTGTTTGTCGAGATTCGATGAATTGTGGGTTTATGATCAAGTTTATCTATGAATAATATTTGAATCTTCTTTGAATTCTTTTATGTATGATTGAGTTATCTTTGCAAGTCTCTTCAAATTATCAGTTTGGTTTGGCCTACTAGATTGATCTTTCTTGCCATGGGAGAAGTGCTTAGCTTTGGGTTCAATCTTGCGGTGTCCTTACCTAGTGACAGAAAGGGTTGCAAGGCACGTATTGTATTGTTGCCATCGAGGATAACAAGATGGGGTTTATATCATATTGCTTGAGTTTATCCCTCTACATCATGTCATCTTGCTTAATGCGTTATTCTGTTCTTATGAACTTAATACTCTAGATGCATGCTGGATAGCAGTCGATGTGTGGAGTAATAGTAGTAGATGCAGGCAGGAGTCGGTCTACTTGTTATGGACGTGATGTCTATATACATAATCATGCCTAGATAACGTCATAATTATTCTCTTTTCTATCAATTGCTTGACAGTAATTTGTTACCCACCATAATACTTATGCTCTCGAGATAAGCCTCTAGTGAAACCTATGGCCCCCGGGTCTATCTCTTACCATATTTGTTTCCAATCACTTTTATTTGCGTCTTTATTTTCTGCATCTATATTATAAAATACCAAAATATATTTATCTTATCATGCTATCTCTATCAGATCTCACTTTCGCAAGTGGCCATTAAGGGATTGACAACCCCTTTGTCGCGTTGGTTGCGAGTTCCTTATTTGTTTGTGTAGGTTCGTGGGACTTGTTGAGGAGCCTCCTACTGGATTGATACCTTGGTTCTCAAAAACTGAGGGAAATACTTACGCTACTATTGCTGCATCACCCTCTCCTCTTCAAGGAAAACCAACGCAAGCTCAAGATGTAGCAATGGTCTGGAAGGAGAGGGTGAAGAAGCAGGCTACGGTCCTCGAACGACGGAGGAGACCCTGACCGGTGACCGAATGTCGGTGCAAGAAGGAGGCCGTGATGACGGCTCCGGTGACCAAACAGAGCCCAGCCAGGTATATATATTATTAAGCATGTGCTGACTATAGCTAATTGATGCATTCATTGTTTTGGTATATACACATATTAACTCTTGTATTTCTTCTTATTTCTAGCCCTCCGGATCGAGCACAACTTCGGTAAAGAGACGAGGCCCGAAGAAAAAGTTGCAATCAGATGAAAGGTTCACGATCACAGCAATCAAGCGCGATGGCCAACTGATCGAACCCCTCGGACCAAGGAGGCATTTACTGCTCAGTGCGGGGTTCTTGTTAGGGACATGATGCCGATCAGCATAGAGCTATGGAATCAGCCTAAGGATGAAGAGCTTCAAGTTTCTTTTGTCGAAGATAGACAGAAAGCTGATCTTTGGAAAGCGCTGAAGGTAAATTTCACCCTACCGGAAGAGGCGGATCCGGAGAATCCAGTTATAGAGCCATTGATCAAGTCCTTTACTCTCAAGAAGATGGTAGATCTATTCAGGAAGTGGAAGAATGACCTGAAAGCAAAGTTTGTCGACAAAGAAAAGACACCAGAATTCATCGGCCAGTATGAGAAGCTCAGAGATCAATGGGACGCATTTGTGGCCAACAAGACATCGGAGAGGAGTAAGAAGATGTCAGCGATAAACAAGATAAATGTTGCGAAGAAGGAGCATCACCATCGCACGGGGTCTGGTGGCTACCTCAAAGCCCGACTGTTGTGGGCCAAGGCTGAGAACGACCTGCTTGATACAGGGGTCAAACCAGAGACATTAAACTGGCTAGGCCATTGCCGGACTTGGTTCTTCGGGGTTGGCGGAACCTTGGACCCTGTAATAGGGAAGTGCATTTGGACGAGGGAGCAACTGCGAATACCCCTCACGGAGCTTCAACACTATATTAACGCAGCGCAGGAAGGGACGTTCGTTCCAGACAAAGAGAAGGACGAGCTCACAATGGCCCTCGGGAATCCTGAGCACCCTGGACGGACACGAGGCATGCCAGGCTCCGTTCCTTGGAAGGCTAGGTTTCCGGACGCAGGCGGTTACAAATGCCAAGAGAGGAGGAGGAAGGTGGAGCAGAGCGAACTGCAGGAGCTGCACAAGGGTACAGAAGCTAGAAGAACGAGATGCAGTTCGAAGCAAGCGACCTGCCGAAGCTAGCCCCCAAAGCTACCCCGCCATCTCAGCGGAGAAGCAGCGTGGCTTCCACCGAGCAGCTTCAGCTGGAGCCTGTCTTCACGGCTCCTGATAGCTACCCCGTGGATGCTATCACGGAATCTCAACATTGCCACCTTATGACGCAATGGCAGAAGTACAAAGTCAAGGTGGCTATCGGCTCTGTTCGACCTCCTGAACCTGATGCAACTTTTCACTGTCGTCCAATTCCAAAAGGATATGGTAGGGTCAACAGATAGTCATGGTTTCCTGACTATGGACATTAGATGTCATTGAAAATGGGATCACGTCATTAGGAGAATGACGTGATGGACAAGACCCAATCCTAAGCATAGCACAAGATCGTGTAGTTCGTTTTGCTAGAGCTTTTCCAATGTCAAGTATCTCTTCCTTAGACCATGAGATCGTGTAACTCCCGGATACCGTAGGAGTTCTTTGGGTGTACCAAACGTCACAACGTAACTGGGTGACTATAAAGGTGCACTACAGGTATCTCCGAAAGTGTCTGTTGGGTTGACACGGATCGAGACTGGGATTTGTCACTCCATATGACGGAGAGGTATCTCTGGGCCCACTCGGTAGTGCATCATCATAATGAGCTCAAAGTGACCAAGTGTTTGGTCACAGGATCATGCATTACGGTACGAGTAAAGTGACTTGCCGGTAACGAGACTGAACGAGGTATTGGGATACCGACGATCGAGTCTCGGGCTTGTAACGTACCAAATGACAAAGGGAATAGTATACGGGGTTGCTTGAATCCTCGACATCGTGGTTCATCCGATGACATCATCGAGGAGCATGTGGTAGCCAACATGGGTATCCAGATCCCGCTGTTGGTTATTGACCTAAGAGCCGTCTTGGTCATGTCTGCGTGTCTCCCGAACCCGTAGGGTCTACACACTTAAGGTTCGGTGACGCTAGGGTTATTAGGAAGACTTGTATGTGATTACCGAATGTTGTTCGGAGTCCCGGATGAGATCCCGGACGTCACGAGGAGTTCCAGAATGGTCCGGAGGTAAAGATTTATATATGGGAAGCTGTCATATGGACACCGGAAGGTTTCGGGGGCATATCGGTATTGTACCGGGGCGACCGGAAGAGTTCCGGGGGTCCACCGGGAGGGGCCACCCCTCCTGGGGGCCCACATGGGCTGCGTGGGGCAGGAGCCAGCCCCTGGAGGGCTGGGCGCGCCCCCCCTTGGGCCCATGCGCCTAGGGTTGGGGGGGGGGAACCCTAGAGGGGGCGCCCCCCTTGCTTGGGGGGCAAGTCCCCCCTCCCTGGCCGCCACCCCCCTCTAGATCCCATCTAGAGGGGCCGGCCCCCCTTGCCCCTTCCCCTATAAATAGAGGGGTGAGGGGAGGGCTGAACACCCCAAGCCAAGGCGCAGCCCCTCCCCTCCCCAACACCTCTCCTCCTCCGTACGTGCTTGGCGAAGCCCTGTTGGAGTGCTCCTGCACCAACAACATCACGCCGTCGTGCTGCCGTTGGAGCTGTCTTCCTCAACCTCTCCTTCCTCCTTGCTGGATCAAGACGGAGGAGACGTCGTCCGTACCGTACGTGTGTTGAACGCGGAGGTGCTGTCTGTTCAGCACTTGGTCATCGGTGATCTGAATCACGGCGAGTACGACTCCATCATCACCATCCCCTTGAATGCTTCCGCACTCGATCTACAAGTGGTATGTAGATGCAAACTCACTCCCTTGACTCGTTGCTTAGATGAACTCATAGATGGATCTTGGTGAAACTGTAGGAAAATTTTTAATTTTCTGCAACGTTCCCCAACACTTCTCTGGCACGTGGCGGCACTTCGCCTCCTTCTCCGCCTACGCCGGCACGCCCGACCAGCCAGCCTCCTCCTTCTCCGCCTCGTCAGCAAGGGCGGAAGAGACCCACCGCCACTCCGGCTGCTCCGGCGTGTCGCAGTCCTTCTCCTCCGCCTCGTAAGCAACTAAAGAAGAAAGCCGGAGCCACCCGTCCTGCTCCGGCGTCTAGCAGTACAGGCGGGAGGTAATACAGATTCAGTCCATCTCTCAAGACTCCAGAGAAGTTACCATACGAGATGACCGAGAAGGAAAACAAGGAGATCTGTCAAGCCCAAGTGAGGGACTACTTCGCAACACAAAGAGCTAAGAGACATCCACCTCTGGAGGAGAAGATAGATCCGGTGAAAGTGAAGTGCACTTTGGATGCCCTGCAGTGAAAACCACCGTCTCCGCCGCAAACCAACTACGAGCGCATTACTGAAAAGACATATAAGGAAGCGAAGTGGTCGGGAAGTACTTGCAGTGACAAAAGGTTACAAGAATGAAGAACTGAGAAAAAAATTCCCCAGCTCGGCGAACAAGCGAACCAATCGTGCCCCCGCTCATGGAGTCTAGCGATATCATCGCTAATCATCTGGGGGTCTTGCCCGGTACCAATCCTGGAGATTACGACGATGCACATCTTGATATAATGGAGCCGAACAAATTCAAATACGAGTACGGGAAGCCTCTCGTCAAAGATGGAACTACTCTAACAACAATGATGCGAAGATTCCATGATTGCTACATGGAAACCTGCAGAAAGGGGCAGTCAGCTGGGAATAAAATTTATACTTTGACGCTGAAAGTTAAAGAGGATCAACACGACCTCGTTGGAATTGAGGAGTTGTCTGTTCCATTTGAGGAGTTCTTCCAGTTTTTCAATCTAAAGGCACTCAATAAATTAACGGTCACTTGCTACTGTCTGTAAGTACTACTTCTGTCACTAAGTCTCTATATATAGCTCAGCTCTTTCATTGCATGTATATATAATTATCCTCACTATATGATGCAGATTGAAGATCGTCAAATGCAGAAAAGCTGAAATGTATAATATTGGGTTCATTAACACAAATCTCATAGATGAATTTACGGTTAAATTTCATGCCAAAGAAACCAAGCAGAACTTGCTACAATCGTTGGTAATAAATCAAAACAAAGATACAATACTCTTTCCTTACAACTTCAAGTGAGTGTTACTGTCTTATGCATATTCGGTTTTCCTTGATTATTACTCGAGGTTATAGTAATTAATGTAACAGATGAGTTATATGCATGCGTGCGCAGTTTCCACTATATTCTCCTAGAGATTAAGCTTGAGCAGGGACTAGTAAGCGTCTTAGACTCGAGACGAAAAGATCGCAAGGAATATGCGGACATGTCTAAAATGCTCGAGAAGTAAGTTGAATCGATCATTATCACACCATATCGGCAACTTTGTTCGTTTCATGATATCAAGTAATTGTTTTCTTTGTCTCGCAGTGCTTGGAAAGTATTCACCACACAAGTTTCGGGACTGCCGCGGGATCTGTGATGGAAATTCCCGAAAGTAAGTACTACTAGCTAGCTAGTTCCGCGCATCTCCCGTTGATTCTAGCTACTTTCATCAATGCCATTTATAATGCTTCATTATCAGTTTGATTGACCTCTATTTCTCGTAAAGTGCTTGTGGCAGGAACCCGGAAATAATTACTGTGGATACTACGTCTGCGAGTTCATCTACAACGCGATGGCCAAGAATAGGCGGGGCTACTCTAAAAGACAATATGAAGTGCGTAAGAAAAAATATTCACAAGTTTATTTTATTACCATCATTTCTGTTAAGTTTCATTCATATATATGTATTGACCCCCTTATTCAAATTAGATGTGGGAGATGCAGAATGAACTCCTACCACAAGATCGCATGCGAGGAATTCAAGAGGAATTGGCTGGATTCTTTCTTGACCACGTCATCAATAAAGCCGGAGAATATCACCATGCATGTGGAAGTTGAGTTCATATGTTAGGGTATTGTAAGAGATCTTACACATTGTATATATATATGTAGCCAGTACCGTCGGTAAGATATACGAAAACTTGTTGTTTGACCAATCTCTCAGAGAAAAGGAGAGGTCGATCACTTCTCTCTGTATATGTTCATGACGATCTTTTGTACTTAATAGTTTCCTTCATTTGCTTACTAGCTAGCTAGCGTGTCGAGTCCTCTCTATACGTAGCGTCGACCAAACATGGAGATAAGAGAGGACACTTCTCTCTATTAGCTAGCTAACACAATATATGAAACCCCTAAATTAACCCTACAACCCCCCCAAACCGACCCCCCTTTCAGAAAAAAACAAAAAACCCAACCCCTGAAATGCTGACACGTGGAAGACTTTTGGTCCCGGTTGGTGGCACCAACCGGGACAAAAGGCCACCCTGCCCGGGAAAGCGGCAGCGGCCACGTGGAGCCCCATTTGTCCCGGTTCCTGGGCGAACCGGGACTAAAGGGACAGGGGTTTAGTGACGACCCTTTAGTCCCGGTTCGTGAACCGGGACAAATGGCCCTCACAAACCGGGAAGAATGGGGTTTTTTCTACTAGTGTTATGTTCAAGATCAGAGGGGTATTGAATATCATCAAGGATCTAAACATATAATCTTCCATCAAATAAACCAACTAGCATCAACTACGGAATGTAATCAACACTACTAGCAACCCCCATGTACAAATCTGTGGTTTTGAGACAAAGATTGAATACAAGAGATGAACTAGTGTTTGATATGAGATTATGCTGGTGAAGATGTTGATGAAGATGGGTCCTCCCACGATGAGAGGATCGTTGGTGATGTCGATGGCTTTGATTTCCTCCTCCCGGCGGAATCGCTCCACCGGAGAGCAAAAGTGCTCCTCCCAAGTTCCACCTTGAGACGGCGGCGCTTCGTCCTGAAAGTTCTCTCTTTATTTTTTCTCTAGGTCAAAACCTTTCATATACAAAAGATGGGGTCGGATGCGAGCTGTGGGCCCCACAAGGCATTAGGGCACGCCTAGGGGATGGTCGCGCCTTGTTGCCTTGTGGGCAATTGGTGGACCCCTCTGGTACTTCTTTTCTCCAATATTTTTTTATACATTTCATAAAAATTCTCGGTGAAATCTCAGATCATTTGTAGTTCTGCAGAATAGGTATCTGTGATGTAGCTTTTCCAGGTCTAGAATTTCAGCTGTCGACAATCTCCCTCTTCGTGTAAATCTTTACAAATTAAGAGAGAAAAGGCATTAGAATTACATCACAATGTGTTATATGGATCAAAAACATTATACATATCAATAGAAAATATGATGCAAAATGGACGTATCACAATCGGGTTCTTCCCGACGATGTTTCACATGGATGTTCTGGTCGGTTCGCTCGGTTTGTTTTGCATGTCTTGTTCCAGGTGGTAAGCTCATGTGGATAAGGCCAGTGCAGGGCCGGTCCTGGGATTTTAGGGGCCTGGGGCGAAACTAAATGTCGGGGCTCCTTAGAGTATGTCGCTGGGACCAGCTCTATGGTCATTTCCCTCTCTTTTTGTTCGATCTAGGGTTCTAACCTTGCACCCGGTGCGACACATAATTATTGAAAGAAAATGAGAAGGCATGATTAGAAGTGCTATCAAATATGACGTGTTTCCAAAAAAAAGTGTTATCAAATTATGCAGAAATCATGAATTGGTTAACGAGTGTTTGCATCCCTGCGCTACAAAAACATATGCTATCCAATCAGATTAATCGGAGAAGCATATGTACATTACAATTAGCACCCAAGGTCCTGACTCATTGACATGGTATGTAATTGGCATTTTCTATATGTTTTCTGCAAGCATCACACAGGGTCTATAAATTAGACTAGTAAATGTGCCCGTGCGTTGCCACGGGTGATAATGCAGTTGAACGAATCAAACAATGATTAAGTTACATGGATAACTTCTTGAGGATGGAATGCATGGATAGTATCATGAGATGACACTAAAACCTACAAAATATTATTCAACCATTGATAATGCATGGATAGTATCATGAGGTGACACTAAAACCTACAAAAAAAATTATTCAACCATTGATAGGGTAGGCGCATCAATCAGTCTTTTCAATTTGGTATGTTCATGTCCAAGAGCAGATTTTTAGTTTAGGGATTGTTCGGATCTCCTTCAACTCCATGCTTCACCAACTACGCGGACCAGAGGCCTCTCATACAATTTGGTGAAGTCGAAATCATAGAGCTTAATATATTTTCGACGACAATGCCATCACCAAGTTGTGTAACACTTAGTTGCGAAACGAACCTGGTCGAAGCGCTAGCCATGACGTCGTCATTGTTCCCTTCTCACAAGCCCGCCAGGGCCGACCGCCATCCCTCCAGCTCATTTTATTCATGTGCTGCCCCGCCATTGCCTCCCATCGACTTCCTCCCTGCCGTCTCAGTCTTCCACACCATTGGCCTCCTCCCCAACATCGCCATCTTCCCCTGTATAGACAACCTCCCCATCGTCGGCCTATGTTATGTTCATGAAAAACCCCTCAACCAACAGAAGCTGACCATCACATCCCAAACGGTGTGGCCCTTCCATGGAAGCTGGAGCACGGCACTGAAGCGTCAACATTTCTAGACATTTCCGAAACCCCGGCACCGCCATCTTCCCTGGTATAGACTACCTCCCCATCGTCGGCCTATGCTATGTTCATGACGAACCCCTCAACCAACAGAAGCTGACCATCACATCCGAAACGGTGTGGAAGTTCCACGAAAGCTGGAGCACGGCGCTGAACCTTCAACATTTCTAGATATTTCTGAATAGGCTTACATGTATGCTTCTTGCCCTGGAGTTGTCACCCAGTGGAATATTTTAGCAATGTTAACTTTAGCTAGAAATATATGTCTCCTCTAGTAATAGCTCATCTAGAAAAATGTTGGTTTTCACTTCTATACTCTGCATGTAATCTTTCATCAAGCTCCCACACATAGATATAAAATCACTGCAAAGTACAGACCTACAACAGTATTTCAAATAGGCACAAGAGAGAAAATATATTGCATTACTTCTATAAGAAATATAATAGTTTGAATAAATTGGTATCCAGGTTTGTCACTTAAAGAAACATGTTTCCTGTAATCTAGACACTTGAAGCGGGCAAGCAGCTAAAATAAACTTAATGTGAAGCTCTAGAATTCTCTCATTGGTTCTGACATACTGCAATTCCCTCGTTGGTCCTGACATATTGGATCCTTCATCATGCATCCTAGGTTAAGATGGTTATACTTTCCAAGAGATTTAAAAAATCTTCTTGCTTCAGTTGCTTGTTACCTGTCATACAATGTGTTATCTCATCTCAACAAATACTGGAGGACTAATAGACACAGTCCTGGGCTAGTTGAAGTGGTTTCTGCAAAAGGAAAATCATAATATTGCAAATTGCAAGCTGTCCAAAGAGAAAAATCAGGTTAAATTGACGATTTGACAGTTACAATACTGGAGAAACTGGGATTTACAAAGTCAACTGGTACTTAAATAATAAAGCAGAATCAAGTTGTACATCCACTTCTTTCTGTTGTGAAAAAACTTATGCATCATGCAAAACACTGAAATAACTACAGAATTTGCATAAATAGAAATAGCAAGCTTGTGACACAGTAATCAGGTTATCCCGATGGTGCTCAGACATGTAATTAGAAAATATTTGACTGGTGCAGACTGAAGCAACCATCTACTAAAGTCGACCATAGCTCCAAGATCAAAATGTAATAATCATAATACAAGTTTCCTTCAAGGAAAAATTGTAACATATTTGCTTGTACTCTGGTAATAGCTATAATCGTTCGTGAGATAACCAACATGTATTTTGACAAACTGATGTATATTTTTTATCCACTTTTTTGCGACCGGATCACCCATCAATGTAGGCAGGCAGACGCATACAGGGACTTTGTGGTGCTGGCCTGATATAATGTAAATGTAGAGGTGCCAACTATTAGTTACCTGGGAAAGACGGTGTGTTCATCAGAGCCTGGACTCCTCTTTTCCCAAATTCTGTAGCTAATTCAGGTTGGAAAATTGATGAAAAATTCTTCAGTCATCATATGCAGAAGTCACTCAGTCTGACATAGTAGAGCATGAGTCATTACCTCAGAAAAAATAAGATGGGTGAACAAAATAATTATTTCTCCTCAATTTGACATAGCAGAGCATGAGTATACCCAAATAGTTATATAATTTGCGTGCTTTTCCATACTACCTAGATAATTAGATTTCCTCGAAGGCAGAATCCGTAAGAAAGGAATATGTAGAAATTAGAAAACCAACATAAAAGCAAACTGACATTGTTGTAACCTTACAAAATCAGTTGCATTAGTAAGAAAACCGAAACTTCTTACCCTGGTGCTTGCAGGTTTGAATCACTCCAAGAGATCAATGGGCAAATCATGATAGCTGCTTTGTTCTGCTGATTGTGCCGACATAGGGACGGATTGCATCGCAAATTTGACAGCCAATAGCGATGGGAGAACATCTTTGACAAAAAACAAATTCATGATGTGATCTCTATGCTCTGATAGCCGGTGGAGAAAGGAGATTGGAGATATAGGAATATAAGGAGGGGGTGGGGGTCCAAGGGGAATTTAGGCCCATCAGATTTAGTTCTAAATACTGGCATTGTGACTGAAAGATCATTTATATTGTTACAGAAAAACTACCGAATGAATGTGGATTTCATAGTTAGAATTGCAAGAAAATTTATATGAATGTGCTATATTTAAAAAAATGCTAGCCTTGAACCCTTTTGCCACAGAACAAAGTAACCACATACATACAAATCTATATGATACTCGTACTACAGGCAGCTAGTTTAATTTATGTATGTGCAACAGTTTCAAAGTCTGGCTATGGATCTTCAAAGAAAGGATTATAAGCTCTAGGCATGATATTGAGAAATCTAGAAAGGTTGTATAACTTAAATGTCAATTATACTACATAGGATAAATAGTTGAACTCTAGGCACCATACCTCTATTTACGCTAGAAGGCAGAAAGATTAGAAACACCCTGCAGATCATCAGAGACTTAGTCTGTATTCGCTAGAAACAATAAAAAATATGCAAATCCTATATCCATATAGAATATCGACTTATTTTGTTGGGTAACACGGGGTATGTAACATAGAAAAACATCTGAAAGCCTCCTGCAAACTCCAAACCAAACTGGCCAGCTGTATCATTTTCTTTGAAGGTCAGGTGTTTCATTGTGTTCATGTAGCAGCTCTGGAATACATGGTGTCGCTCCAGGATGCATAGTAAGGCTACGACAGTCAGCAGAAGAAAATATGAGGAAGATGGGCGAAGCCACACATACCAAAGGAGCACAAGATTGCATGGAGGAGAATTCGACCCAAAGCCATCCCCAAGGTGCAGGAACGCGACGCCGTCCGGCATGTCCCCAAGACCCCAGCGCCATCTTGAAAATAAACCGTGAGGGCACCTTGCATGCCAAGCTTACTTCAGAAAAGGCATTGGTTTCAAGAATCCAAAGAACCGATCGCCCAAGGTTGCAACATCTGAAAAAATGTCAGATAATCAAATTCGGTTAGAGCACAAAAGAACTATAAAAACACAAAATCTCTCAGTTTTGTACAGATCAATGGCATATTTAGGTGGTTTGCCATGTTTCTAACAGAATTCGGATTCAACCAAGGAGGTGCATGACAACTGCATTGGATCCACTTATTAAACTCGGTTGTACTTTCTAAAATATTAAGTGGCATGTTATGACTTGCAGAAGTGAGCTATTGAGGCAGTAGATAAATTGTATTGCTATGGGGCAATATGGATAGCAGTACAGGCAGACTTTGTGCAAGTGGAATCATATATGTCTCCTCCCGTGTGTTGACCAGCTCGTAACAAAGCGGACTTGTGGTGGTAGCGGGATCGACTATCTGCCAGGCCTCCAGGAACAGCAGGTTCTCCTCATGACCGCAGACCCTGCTTGGGTGGGTCTCAAAACCACAAATCAGCAAGGATTGAAGAGCAGATCATTCTGAACCAAAATTTCAAGCGTTGGCTTAATTGAACAGGGGCAGCGAGCGGCAGTAGCCGGCAATTACAGTGACACGCCGAGCATCATCCGCATGATCGCGTGGCGACCGAGATTGGGGGCTGCCGGTGGAAGGTGGCGCTGCAGGTCGAGCGGGGCGGCGCTCCGGTGGCGACGGCGGCGGGGCCCGGTCGGATCCGGGCGGATCTGGCCGGGGTGGATCCAT
Organism: Triticum dicoccoides; assembly: GCF_002162155.2. Taxonomy (NCBI): domain Eukaryota; kingdom Viridiplantae; phylum Streptophyta; class Magnoliopsida; order Poales; family Poaceae; genus Triticum; species Triticum dicoccoides. Next base: position 764,357,133 of record NC_041385.1, read on the forward strand.
TTCCGGCGGATTTGGCGTGGAGGCGGCCAGATCCAGCGAGATTGAGGTCCAGCGGTGCCATGGATGTCCTGTCCAGTGAGAAAGAGGAGGAGAGGTGAGAGGAGATCGAGAAGAAGGAGGAAAGGGAGATGGGCGAGGTGGCGGAGCGACCGAAGATCCAGCGGGGAAGGTCGCCGACGGCGGGGCGTGGCAAAGGTGTGGGGTCGCCGGCGAGGCGGCTTGCGGGCGCGAGGGAAGCTCGCGCGAGAGGGAGCTGCGGGCGGCGGCGTGGTCAGCTTCGGGCCCAGGATTAGAGAGGTTTCTTTGTAAAATTGAAACGTTATCCACACTTTAAGTAGGACTGCGGGTTAATTTCTTAGAAATAGGGGGACTCTTTTGCAAAACAGCCAGCGACGTATGACCAGAAGCGATCGCTGGTTTATTAGTAGGTAAAGATAAAGATATATCCTTAGTAATTGAAAAGTACTCGATAAATCTTATTAAAAATGAAATCAATAATATGCATCGCTAGCAAAACCCAGTCAATCAATTATCAATGCCCTATTATACCGATGAAGACGAAATATTGATTATTGTTTATAATCTATTTTTTATTATCATAGTAAAGTCGCTAGGGTAGGTACCTTCTAAAAAATCAGCTTGTAGTCTCTCGGCGTAGGGATCGGTGATGGGGCATCTCCATATCTCTTGCTGAAGCTTCGCCGGCCACATGTGCGCTTGGTCGTCCGCCGTTGTTCTTGCGGTGAGGGCGTGGCGATCTCTACCGATCCGGCGAGGGCGTGGCTTGACCCGTGAGGCGATAAGGCAAAAACGCATCCGCGGAAGCCGCCGCCATCATGCCTCGTGGGTGAGATCGTAACAGATGCGTCGCTCTGTGCGCCATCGCTGCTGTTTTCTGAACTAGGCCGTGTGATTTTAGCTTCTGTACGCAGTATCTTGGGCCTGCATGGTTGCTTATTTTTCTTTAAGTGCACGTAGCAGCAGCCAGCAGGCCAACGTAACACACATAAGCACACATCCCTGGGTGGGGGCCCCTTCGTTCCCCGGCGTGTGTCATCGAGGTATTCCCATCAAACATGCACCAGCCAGTGTGTGTCATCGAGGTGGCTGGGGCTGGGCTACCGTTGTGCCCGCGAGCCAGTGTGGCGGGCCGACGGTGCGAGTGGCCTGTCTTTTTTCTTCTCCTTAGAGCATCTTCAACAGCCGCGCTTCGCGCCGCGCGTAAAAAACTTGTTTGCCACGCGCGCTTCGGCTGGTTTAGCGCGGCCGTCAGCGCTGGCTCCAACAGTCACGCTAAAATGTAGCGCACGCGCCGCTCCAGCAGCGCGCAAAAAATGCAGCGTGCGCGACTCGTCGGGCATTTTACATATATGGCATTTTGGACATAAAATGAATTTGAAACATTCATCAAAATGCAATAAACATATGAAATTTGACACAAACAAGTTGATGAATAAAAGTTCATACCCACAAGTTCAAAATCATGCCCACAAGTTCATCCAACCAAGTTCAAAATGCAAACTAAAGTTCAAGACACAAATGAAAGACACATCAATCATCATCCTCGTCTTCGTCCTCATCTTTCGAAGACGATTCTTCCGCCTCCGAAGATGAATCTTCCTCCCTCGCCTCATCACGCACCGCATCACGTGAAGCTCCGGCGGTGTTGGCAAGATCTTCAACGGCATCTTCATGGAAATGTGTGTGAGGAGGCACTTCGAAAGAATTCCACCCATGGCGACCGGAGGTGCACCCATGCCTCCCATGAGAGAAGCAAAACTCATGCCTCCCATGGCGGCCATAGCGTCGGAGGATGCTCCAAAGCCACCCATGCCTCCCATGGCGGCCGGAGGTGCACCCATGCCTCCCATGGCGCCTAAACCGCTCATGGTACCTCTGAAGCCACCCATGCCTCCCATGGTGCCAAGGCCACCGCCACCCATGCCGCCAAGGCCACCGCCACCCATGGCGCCGAGGCCACCGCCACCCATTGCGCGGATCATGGCTCTTTTTTGGATCAAGACTTCTTCACGGACAAGGTTGACATACTCCTTTTGCGCATCATTGAACAAAGATGTGTCCAAGAAGAACAAGTGCTTCTCCCATTCCAACAACTTAGCTCGCTCCTCCATGCCCACCTTCCTCTCCTCCAATGCCACTTTTCTCTCCTCGGCGGCCACCCTCCTCTCCTCGGCCGCCAACCTCCTCTCCTCGGCCGCGGCATCTTGGTTCCTTACCATTTTCTTCACCTTGTTGGCTTCTTTTCTTGCCTTCACAATAGCTTCCATAGCATTTTTGAGCTCATCATCTCCTTTCCTCTTCTTCTTTTCGGTTTTGTCTTTCTTGCACCCATCCGGTCGTTTTGGCTTCGAGTATGAAATCGAATTGGGTGTGGGGCTTCTCTTGCCGTCATCACTTGATGCATCATCCTCTTCCTCCTCCTCATCATCATTTAACTCAATTGTTCGCTTGCGTTTGTTGCTCAAATGCAAATCATCCAAACCATCACGCTTCTTCCATTTCGCATCATTCTTCAACACTTCATAGCAATGAGGCAATGTAAAGATCCTTCCTTTCTTGATCTTCCCCTTCTTGGTTGTCCTCTCCTCTTTTTTGAACAAGTTTTGTGCAATGTTGTACTATATGAAAACAAAGCAAGTTAGCACTTCGGACATCAAAAACAAGTATGATGAACATGTATGAAATGCCACTTACTCTATCGTCCTCATTTGTGCCACTTGGGTTCAACTTGTCAACCGACTTTTGTGCGGCCGCCCACTTTTGACAATCCGAGTTGATTGTCGACCATCGGGACCGAAGTGATCTCTCAGAGCGGTCAATTCCACTCACGTTGTGAGCATCAAAGTGTTCTTTCATCCGCTCCCAATAAGCATCTCTACTTTGATCACCTCCAACGGATGGATCTCTCGACACTTGCAACCAAGTATTGCATAGTAAGATGTCATCTTTGTTGGTGTAATTGCCCGCTCTTCCTTTCGGCGCGTCGACAATGCCCTCACCCTCCTCGTCCACCTCAAACTCATGGTCTTCGAAATGGATGTCATTGGTTTGAGACCAATGCGAATTGTTGGAGCCAACACCCATAGTTGACATGTATGCATCATGGTTGAGACTACAAAGTTTTTTGAACAATGCAAATAAGCTATCTATATGATGCATTGAAAAAATAACAAGAAAACAAAAGTTGGAAATTTTTTCACCTTGGGGGCATTTCGTCGAACACGTGGTGCGCGTCAGCGGCCGGCTCAACGAGTGAGCTCGCCGGCGCTTCGGTAGCCGCCGCGCCCGTCAAACGCTCTGCAAGCTTCTTTCCCCTCGCCTTCGAGCTGCCGAAGCCGTCCGCCGCCTTGTTCTTCTTCGCAGATGTTTTGCCCTTTTTCGGCCGCGCCGCATTGGGGAGCTTCGACGGTGCGGCGGCGGCACGAGCGGCGCTGGCGCGACGCCACCCGTCGCCGTGGTCATCTGCGGCGGCAAGAAGAGGCTGCGCGCGAGGCCGATGCTCGGCGGAGCTCCGGCGGTGGCGACGCCAACACTCCCCGCGCTAGGGTTTCCGGTGGCGGCGGCGGCTGCGGCGGCGGGGGGGGGTCGCGGCTGTACAATGGGGTGAGCGGGGTGCCGGTGCACGCATTCATGGGTGCAGTGCGCCGGCACCGGCACGCGCGGGGCGTAGGAGGAGGAGAGGAGAGAGTGCGGCGCAAGCGCTCGAATGTGCCGCGCGCGGAACCGGGTGCCCCAAATACACCGCGCGAGATAGCGTATCCGACCGCGCGCTCAACTCCTTATACAGCGCGCGCTGTTTTTACACGCCCGCTGAGGCCACCCGTCGGATTGCGCGCGCGCTAAAACGCCCACTTTTACGGTGCAACGCTTGTTTAACGCGGCTGTTGGAGATGCTCTTATGCGCCAGCCCCGCGTCGGATGGGACATGTAACATCGGTTGCATCCCGGTCGTCCCGAGGCGGGATGTTTCATGGGCATTTCAGTCTATCCTTTTGGTCAGTTGCTTTCCCTAGCTTCCTCTCGCTTCACACAAAGTCTCCAACCAGTTGCCCGAGGTTCATACGTTGCTTCTTTAATTCTTGTGCGAGATCTCGTATGCCATCTCGTTGTTCATCGTCTTTCTCTTTGTGCGCACAACCATCGTGAGTTTCTTTCGATATTCGGTTGCAGACTCGGTTGCAGACGTTCTTGGTTATTTGCCTGCCAACGTGCGATGGCATGCGTGATGTTCGCAAGGGCGGCGCTCGCTACCGTTGATACCCTTGGGGTATGTTGTGTCAGGTTATGCCGGGTATCTCGCGTGAGGTCTCTCGTGAGGTGTTTCCTGGTCGATGCACTATCCTTACTCCCTGGGTTTGTGTGTCCTCATCGGTCGTAAGCACTCTATGAGGGGTCATGCTGGGTACCTCTCGCGAGCTGTTGCCCGGAGAGCGCTAGCCATTGAGGAGATTAAAGAACTTATATTATAAATAGCAAGATGGTTGTGCTCTGTAGGATGATTTTCGGTGTATTTGAAGCGTATGTACCGCCCATCATGTTTTTGGTGTCAGCCTTCAGTCGCAATGGAGGCTGTTCGACCACTCCCAATCCACTTTTGTGTTGCAATGATGTTGTATCAACCATCCAAAAACGGTGGTCCTTCGCAGAGCGAGCCTGCGGATCCAGGCGGGAACACCGCGAGGCAATGGTGTGAGAACGTTGGAAAGGCAGCAACACATGGAATCAAGAGAGGTGCTATATGTCCTATCCCACGACAACATATATTAGTATTGTAAGGACCAAAAAAACTAGATGCAATTTTCTTACATATGCATTTTTTTTTTGTTTTCTGAGGAAAGCATGCATGTATGAGTTGCCAAGGTTGTCTTGTTCAAAAAAAGGAGTTTCCGAGGAAAAAAGGAGAATGTCAAAGCGGCCGACAATCACCCTCACGAAGGAATTGAGCGTCTGTCGTATATCTAGGTCACTGAAGAGAACCAAATGTGTGGTGTCATGGTGGAGGAGGAGCACACCGTCGGAGAGTCATGGTCTTCGCCGCCTCAAGATCACAAGTGTAGCGAATGTGCCAGCGTGCAACAAACGTCATCTTTTTTGTGGGACAACATCGATTCGTTTCCTACTAAAACGGACATGCTCAAGAAAGATCTCTTGGCGCTAATTCTTACCGAATAAAAACACGCGGTGGTCCCTCAAAGAAAAAAACATGCAGTGGAATGAAACATAGCCATAAAAAATTCTTATTTTAAATACTAGAGCGTACTGGCGGAATTATGCCTATACGCGTGGCAGCTAAGGGACAGAGAATACCGAATAATACCTTTTTTCCAATCATGAGTTGTCAATTGTTCTAATGCCCAGGCCATCCCAGACGAGCGTTCCTCAATCCTCATCCTCTTCTCACGGATTCAATATAAGGACACATGACCCTGAGACGTAGACAGACACAAATCTACCTCCTCTCATCTTCCTTTCCCTGAGCCAGCCAACAAAGGAGAAATGGTGCCGAAGCAGAAGGGTGGTAATGGGCGGCAGAAGATCGCCATCCAGCGGATCGAGAAGGAGAGCGCCCGACGGGTGTGCTTCTCCAAGCGGCGGCAAGGTCTGTTTATCAAAGTCACCGAGATGGTGGTGATGTGCGGCGCTGAGGTAGCCGTCGTCGCCTTCTCACCCGGTGGCAAGGCCTTCTCCTTCGGCCACCCCTCCGTCGAGGCCATCATTGACCGCTTCCTGGCAGGGGGCGGTGCAGAAGTCCTGAGCGTCGCTAATGATAACGAGCTGAAGAAGTTGCACCTTCAGCATGGCGAGTTGCGCATGTTGTTGAAGGAGGTGAAGGGATGCAAAGAGTGCGTGCAGGAGGCCATGGCAAAGGAGCGTGCTACGGGGGACCAGATTGCGATGTGGCTCAACCCCAAACTATGCGACATGGGGGAGAAAGAGATGATAGCCTTCGCCGCGAAGCTGATGGTGGTGCGGGCTGCCATCTTGGAACGCACAAACCAGGCACTCCTGGATAAGCAGAACATCGATCGCATGCTCCAGGCGCTCGCGCCTCCGCTACAGCCGCTCTTCGGTGGCAGTACTTTTGAGTTTGGTAGCAGCAGCAGCGCCAACACAGGGATGGAGATGCAACAGATGCATATGGCGATGCCTCCGATGCAGGAGTTCGCTGCCGGAATGGATATGCACCATATGCCAATGGAAATGCCTCCGCCACTGGGTTCGGCCTACGAGATGGATATGCAGCAGATTCTTATGTCGACTCCTCCGCCATCCAGATTTGACGCCGGGATGGAGATGGAGCAGATGGTTACAGTGATGTCGCCGCAGCTAGAGTTCGCCACGGAGGCAGAGATGCAGCAGATGTTTATGGCGATGCCTCCGATGTCGGAGTTCTCCGCCGGGATGGAGATGCTGCCGCCCGCGAGAATAGTCGCGGGGGTAGAGATGGTGCAGCAGGGGGCCGGGCCGAACATGGGCTTTCTGTACGGAGGAGAAGGAGACAAGATCCATACCGAGTCCGAGTCCGAATCCGAGTGACTTAATCAGTCCGAGTGAGACTATCCATTGATCCATTGCATGCATGGATGGATGCCGATCTATTAGTTCATTGCCACTCTAGTTATATTATTCATCTTGCCTGATCGATCTACCTGGGTGCAAGATTTTTTATCGTGGTATTAATTAAATTAATGGCTTGTAATCTTCGTATCGGTGGCACCATGACAAAAAAGTAAAGAACGAAATACTATTAAGTCTTTTCTTTGGTTCTCTCTGCTGACAATAACACAAGAATGAAATGTGATGTAGTTGTGAATCTTGACCATTCCAAAAAAGAACAATTTATATCCCCATCGTACTTAAACGGTTTCTTAGAATATACTTATTGGACATGTGGATTCTGTTTATTTCAGTAGATTTGGAACATGGAGAAAATTGTGATGGTACATGTTGTATCAACCATCCAAAAACGGTGGTCCTTCGCAGAGCGAGCCTGCGGATCCAGGCGGGAACACCGCGAGGCAATGGTGTGAGAACGTTGGAAAGGCAGCAACACATGCAACCAAGAGAGGTGCTATGTCCTATCCCACGACAACATATATTAGTATTGTAAGGACCAAAAACACTAGATGCATTTTTCTTACATATGCATTTTTTTTGTTTTATGAGGAAAGCATGCATGTATGAGTTGCCAAGGTTGTCTTGTTCAAAAAAAGGAGTTTCCGAGGAAAAAAGAAGAATGTCAAAGCGGCCGACAATCACCCTCACGAAGGAATTGAGCATCTGTCGTATATCTAGGTCACTGAAGAGAACCAAATGTGTGGTGTCATGGTGGAGGAGGAGCACACTCTCGGAGAGTCATGGTCTTCGCCGCCTCGAGATCACAAGTGTAGCGAATGTGCCAGCGTGCGACAAACGTCATCTTTTTTGTGGGCCAACATCGATTCGTTTCCTACTAAAACGAACATGATCAAGAAAGATCTCTTGGCGCTAATTCTTAATCCTTGCCGAATAAAAACACGCGGTGGTCCCTCAAAAAAAACATGCAGTGGAATGAAACATAGCCATCAAAAATTCTTATTTTAAATACTAGAGCGTACTGGCCGAATTATGCCTATACGCGTGGCAGCTAAGGGACAGAGAATACCAAATAATACCTCGTTTCCAATCATAAGTTATCAATTGTTCTAATGCCCAGGCCATCCCAGACGAGCGTTCCTCAATCCACAACCTCTTCTCACGGATTCTATATAAGCACACATGACCCTGAGACGTAGACAGACACAAATCTACCTCCTCTCATCTTCCTTTCCCTGAGCCAGCCAATGAAGGAGCAATGGCGCCGAAGCAGAAGGGTGGTAATGGGCGGCAGAAGATCGCCATCCGGCGGATCGAGAAGGAGAGCGCCCGACGGCTGTGCTTCTCCAAGCGGTGGCAAGGTCTTTTTATCAAAGCCACCGAGATGGTGGTAATGTGCGGCGCTGAGGTAGCCGTCGTCGGCTTCTCACCCAGCGGCAAGGCCTTCTCCTTCGGCCACCCCTCCGCCGAGGCCATCATTGACCGCTTCCTGGCAAGGGGCGGTGCAGAAGTCCCGAGCGTCGCTAACGATAACGAGCTGAAGAAGTTGCACCTTCAGCATGGCGAGTTACGCATGTTGTTGAAGGAGGTGAAGGGGCGCAAAGAGTGCGTGCAGGAGGCCATGGCAAAGGAGCGCGCTGCGGGGGACCAGATTGCGATGTGGCTCAACCCCAAACTATGCGACACGGGGGAGAAAGAGATGATAGCCTTCGCCGCGAAGCTGATGGTGTTGCAGGCTGCCATCTTGGAACGCACAAACCAGGCGCTCCTAGATGAGCAGAACATCCATCGCATGCTCCAGGCGCCCGCGCCTCCGCTACAACCGCTCTTCGGTGGCAGTACCTTTGAGTTTGGTAGCAGCAGCAGCGCCAACACTGGGATGGAGATGCAACAGATGCATATGGCGATGCCTCCGATGCAGGAGTTCGCTGCCGGAATGGATATGCACCATATGCCAATGGAGATGCCTCCGCCACTGGGTTTGGCCTACGAGATGGATATGCAGCAGATTCTTATGCCGACTCCTCCGCCATCCAGGTTTGACGCTGGGATGGAGATGGAGCAGATGGTTACAGTGATGTCCTGATACGTCCATTTTGCATCATGCTTTTGTATCAATATTTATTGCATTATGGGCTGTCATTACACATTATATCTCAATACTTATGGCTATTCTCTCTTATTTTACAAGGTTTACCATGAAGAGGGGGAATGCCGGCAGCTGGAATTCTGGCGGGAAAAGGAGCAAACGTTGGAAACCTATTCTGCACAACTCCAAAAGTCCTGAAACTCCATGAAACAACTTTTTAGATTTATTAAGAATTTATGAGCGAAAGAAATAGGCCAGGGGCCCACACCCTGTCTAGGAGACAGGGGGGCGCCCCCCTTAGGGCGCGGCCCCCTATCTCCTGGGCCCCTGGTGGGCCTCCGGCGTCCATCTTCTGCTATATCATCACTCTTACCCTGGAAAAAATCGTGGGCAAGCTTACGAGACGAAACTCCGCCGCCACGAGGCGGAACCTTGGCGGAATCAATCTAGGGCTCTGGCGGAGCTGTTCTACCGGGGACACTTCCCTCCGGGAGGGGGAAATCATCACCAACGTCATCACCAACGATCCTCTCATCGGGAGGTGGTCAATCTCCATCAACATCTTCACCAGCACCATCTCCTCTCAAAACCCTAGTTCATCTCTTGTATCCAATCTTGTATCAAAACCACAAATTGGTACCTGTGCGTTGCTAGTAGTGTTGATTACTCCTTGTAGTTGATGCTAATTGGTTTACTTGTTGGAAGATCATATGTTCACATCCTTTATGCATATTGTTACTCCTCTGATTATGAACATGAATATGCTTTGTGAGTAGTTACGTTTGTTCCTGAGGACATGGGTGAAGTCTTGCTATTAGTAGTCATGTGAATTTGGCATTCGTTCGATATTTTGATGAGATGTATGTTGTCTTTCCTCTAGTGGTGTTATGTGAACGTCGACTACATGACACTTCACCGTTATTTAGGCCTAGAGGAAGGCATAGGGAAGTAATAAGTAGATGATGGGTTGCTAGAGTGACAGAAGCTTAAACCCTAGTTTATGCGTTGCTTCGTTAGGGGTTGATATGGGCCCATATGTTTAATGATGTGGTTAGGTTTACGTTAATACTCCTTTTTGTAGTTGCGGATGCTTGCAATAGGAGTTAATCATAAGTGGGATGCTTGTCCAAGTTAGGGCAGTACCCAAGTGCCGGTCCACCCACATATCAAATTATCAAAGTACCGAATGCGAATCTTACGAACGTGATGAAAACTAGCTTGACGATAATTCCCAATGTGTCCTCGGGAGCTCCTTCCTCATTATTAGAATTTGTCCAGGCTTATACTTTGCTACATAAAGGATTGGGCCACCTTGCTGCACTTTATTTACTTTATTTAATTTTTCTCATTACTATTTATCTTTTCACAAAACTATCTATCACCTATTATTTCATTGCTTGCAGAGAAAACCTTACTGAAAACCGCTTATCATTTCCTTCTGCTCCTCGTTGGGTTCGACACTCTTACTTATCGAAAGGACTACGATAGATCCCCTACACTTGTGGGTCATCCAGACTCTTTTTTGGCACCGTTGGCGGGGAGTTTAGCGCTTTTGGTGAGTGGAACTTGGTAAGGAAACATTTATTTAGTGTGCTGAAATTTTCTGTTACTTGTCACTATGGAAACTAATCCTTTGAGGGGCTTGTTTGGGGTATCTTCACCCCAACCAGAAGAGCAAAGAGATGCTCCTCAACCTACTGAATCTTATGAAAATATTCACTTTGAGATTCCTTCGGGTATGATAGAAAAACTGCTAGCTAATCCTTTTGCAGGAGACGGAACATTGCATCCCGACTTACACCTTATCTTTGTGGATGAAGTTTGTGGATTATTTAAGCTTGCAGGTATCCCCGATGATGTTGTCAAAAGGAAGGTCTTCCCTTTATCTTTGAAGGGAGACGCAATGACATGGTATAGGCTATGTGATGATACGAGATTTTGGAATTATAAGCGATTGAAGTTGGAATTTCACCAGAAGTTCTATCCTATGCATCTTGTTCATCATGATCGTAATTACATATATAATTTCTGGACCCGTGAAGGAGAAAGCATCGCTCCAGCTCGGGGGAGGCTTAAGTCAATGTTATATTCATGCCCCAATCATGAGCTCTCTCGGGAAATGATTATTCGGAATTTTTATGCTCGGCTTTCTCTTGATAATCGCAATCTGCTCGATACTTACTGTGTTGGTTCCTATATGCTGAAGACTATTGATTTCAAATGGGACTTATTGGAAAGAATTAAACGCAACTCTGAAGATTGGGGTTCCGACAATGGTAAGGAGTCAGGTATGACACCTAAGTTCGATTGTGTTAAATCTTTTATGGATACCGATGCTTTCTGTGAATTTAGCTCTAAGTATGGACTTGACTCTGAGATAGTAGCTACTTTTTGTGAAACTTTTGCTACTCACGTTGATCTCCCTAAAGAGAAGTGGTTTAAATATAATCCTCCTGTTGAAGTGAAAGTAGTTGCTCCTATTACAGTCGAAGAAAAGACTATTACATATAGTGATCCTATTATTCCTACTGCTTATGTTGAAAAAACTCATTTTCCTGTTAGGATAAAAGATCATGTTAAAGCTTCGACTGTTGTTCGTAAGAGTAATACTAGGACTTATACACCTCCTGAGCAAATTAATGTTGAACCTGGTATTCCTATGATTAAAGATCTCTTGGATGAGGACTTAGATGGGCATGTTATCTCTTTCTTGGGTGAAACTGCTAATATTGCTAGACCCGATACTAAGACACGTAGACCTGTTGTAGGCACGCCTGTTATTTCTGTTAAAATAGGAGATCATTGTTATCATGGCTTATGAGATATGGGTGCTAGTGCTAATGCAATACCTTATGATCTTTGTAAAGAAATTATGCACGATATTGCACCTGTTGAATTAGAAGACATTGATGTTACTATTAAGCTTGCTAATAGGGACACCATTAAACCTATTGGGATTGTGAAAGATGTTGAAGTCTTGTGTGGGAAGATTAAATACCCTGCTGATTTTCTTGTTCTTGCATCCCCACAAGATGATTTTTGTCCCATTATTTTTGGTAGACCCTTCTTGAATACTGCTAGTGCTAAGATTAATTGTGAAAATAATATTGTCACTGTTGGCATAGATGGTATGTCTCATGAGTTTAATTTCGCTAAGTTTAGTAGACAACCTCGTGAAAGGGAACCACCTAGTAAGGATGAAATTATTGGTCTTGCTTCCATTGATGTTCCTCCTACTGATCCGTTAGAACAATATTTGCTAGACCATGAAAACGATATCTTTATGAAGGAAAGGGAAGAAATAGATGAAGTGTTCCTTAAACAAGAACCTATGCTTAAACATAACCTTCCCGTTGAAATTCTTGGGGATCCCCCTCCACCCAAGGGTGATCCCATGTTTGAACTCAAACCCTTACCCGATAATCTCAAGTATGCTTATCTTGATGAAAAAGAAATATATCCTATTATTATTAGTGCTAACCTTTCAGGGAAAGAAGAAGAAAGATTATTGAAAACTCTGAAGAAGCACCGAGCTGCTATTGGATATACTCTATACGATCTTAAGGGCATTAGTCCCACATTATGTCAACACAAAATTTCAGTGGAGAAAGATGCCAAACCAGTTAGAGATCCTCAAAGACGATTAAATCCCAAAATGAAGGAAGTGGTAAGAAAGGAGATTCTAAAACTCCTTGAGGCAGGTATTATTTATCCCGTTGCTGATAGTGAATGGGTAAGCCCTGTCCATTGTGTCCCTAAAAAGGGAGGTATTACTGTTGTTCCTAATGATAAAGATGAATTGATCTCGCAAAGAATTATTACAGGTTATAGGATGGTAATTGATTTCCGTAAGTTAAATAAAGATACTAAGAAATATCATTACCCTTTACCTTTTATTGATCAAATGCTAGAAAGGCTATCCAAACACACACATTTTTGCTTTCTAGATGGTTATTCTGGCTTCTCTCAAATACTTGTGTCCGCGAAGGATCAATCTAAAACTACTTTTACTTGCCCTTTTGGTACTTTTGCTTATAGACGTATGACTTTTGGTTTATGTAATGCACCTGCTACCTTTCAAAGATGCATGATGGCTATATTTTCTGATTTTTGTGAAAATATTTGTGAGGTATTCATGGATGACTTCTCCGTCTATGGATCCTCTTTTGATGATTGTTTGAGCAACCTTGATCGAGTTTTGCAGAGATGTGAAGACACTAGTCTCGTCCTGAATTAGGAAAAGTGTCACTTTATGGTTAATGAAGGCATTGTCTTGGGGCACAAGATCTCCGAGAGGGGTATTGAAGTTGATAAAGCCAAAGTTGATGCTATTAAAAAGATGCCATGTCCCAAGGACATAAAAGGTATAAGAAGTTTCCTTGGTCATGCCGGCTTTTATAGGAGGTTCATTAAGGACTTTTCTAAAATCTCTAGGCCTCTGGCTAATTTATTGCAAAAAGATATTCCTTTTGTCTTTGATGATGATTGTGTAGAAGCATTTGAAACACTTAAGAAAGATTTGATCACTGCACCTATTGTTCAGCCACCTGATTGGAATTTACCTTTTGAAATTATGTGCGATGCCAGTGATTATGATGTAGGTGCTATTTTACGGCAAAGAGTCGATAAGAAATTGAATGTTATCCAGTATGCTAGTAAGACTCTTGATACTTCCCAGAGAAATTATGCTACTACTGAAAAAGAGTTCTTAGCAGTTGTGTTTGCATGTGATAAGTTTAGACCTTATATTGTTGATTCCAAAGTTACTATTCACACTGATCATGCTGCCATTAAATATCTATGGAAAAGAAAGATGCTAAGCCTAGACTCATTAGATGGGTTCTCTTGATCCAAGAATTTGACTTGCATATTATTGATAGAAAGGGAGTTGGGAACCCCGTTGCAGACAACTTGTCTAGGTTAGAGAATGTTCTTGATGACCCACTGCCTATTAATGATAGTTTTCCTGATGAACAATTAGCGGTTGTCAATGCTTCTCGTACTGCTCCTTGGTATGCTGATTATGCTAATTACATTGTTGCTAAATATATACCGCCTAGTTTCACATACCAGCAAAAGAAAATGTTCTTTTATGACATAAGACATTACTTCTGGGATGATCCACACCTTTATAAAGAAGGAGGAGATGGTATTATTAGACGTTGTGTGCCTGAGCATGAACAGGAACAAATCCTACGCAAGTGTCACTCTGAATCTTATGGAGGACACCACGCTGGAGATAGAACTGCACACAAGGTACTACAATCTGGTTTTTATTGGCCTACTCTCTTCAAAGATGCTCGTAAGTTTGTCTTATCTTGTGATGAATGTCAAAGAATAGGTAACATTAGTAGACGTCAAGAAATGCCTATGAATTATTCTCTTGTTATTGAACCGTTTGATGTTTGGGGCTTTGATTATATGGGACCTTTTCCTGCCTCCAATGGTTATACTCATATTTTAGTTGCTGTTGATTACGTTACTAAGTGGGTAGAAGCTATTCCAACTAGTAGTACTGATCATAACACTTCTATTAAAATGCTTAAAGAAGTTATTTTTCCGAGGTTTGGAGTCCCTAGATATCTTATGACTGATGGTGGTTCACACTTTATTCATGGTGCTTTCCGTAAGATGCTCCCTAAGTATGATGTCAATCATAGAATCGCATCTCCTTATCACCCGTAGTCTAGTGGTCAAGTAGAGTTGAGCAATAGAGAGCTCAAATTAATTTTGCAAAAGACTGTGAATAGATCTAGAAAGAATTAGTCCAAAAAACTTGATGATGCATTATGGGCCTATAGAACTGCATACAAAAATCCTATGGGTATGTCTCCTTATAAGATGGTTTATGGAAAAGCATGTCATTTACCTCTTGAACTTGAACATAAAGCATATTGGGCTATTAAAGAGCTCAATTATGACTTCAAATTTGCCGGTGAGAAGAGGTTGTTTGATATTAGCTCACTTGATGAATGGAGAACCCAAGCATATGAGAATGCCAAGCTTTTCAAAGAAAAAGTCAAACGCTGGCATGATAAGAGGATACAAAAGCGTGAGTTTAACGTAGGAGATTATGTGTTATTATTCAACTCTCGTTTAAGATTTTTTGCAGGAAAACTTCTCTCAAAATGGGAAGGTCCCTACGTTATCGAGGAGGTCTATCGTTCTGGTGCTATAAAAATCAACAACTTCGAAGGCACAAATCCGAGGGTGGTTAACGGTCAAAGAATTAAACATTATATTTCAGGTAATCCTATCAATGTTGAAACTAATATTATTGAAACCATAACCCCCGAGGAATACATAAGAGACACTTTCCAGAACGTTCCAGACTCCGAAAAGGCATAGGTACGTGGTACGGTAAGTAAACCGACTCCAAAACAACTCTAATGGCAATTTTTATCAGCTTTGGATTATTTAAGAATTTTAGGAAGAAAGAAGTAGTCCAAAAGAGACACAAGGCTCCCACGAGAGAGGAGGCCGCGCCCCCTATCTCGTGGGCACCTCGTGTGCCTGCCGGACTCCATTTTCTTGTATGTTACGTATTTTGCTCGATAAAAAATCATTATATATACTCCCGAAGGTTTTGACCACCGTATCATACAAATATCCTCTGTTTTTGTTTCGAGCTGTTTCTGTTTCAGATCTAGAGCATCATGTCGTCTCCAAGTGCTCCCAAGGACAAGTTTGTTGAGAGGGTTATCAACCCCTATCTCGCGGAGGTGCTGCATCACCCTCAAACCATTGAGATGCATGAGGGGGTGCTGTACATCCGCGATGTGGAGGGACCAAGGCGTACCGGGAGCATGGAGACAAAGCTCGAAGCCATGGAGCAAGAAGTTTTCAAGTGTCAAGGGATGGTGGAGCGTGGACTCAACGCCAACCAGATGATGATCACGGAGTTCACCAACAACCACAAGCTGGATGCCAAAGTTATTGGGGAGACCATCTTCAAGCTTCAAGAGAAAATCGAGCACCTCCAAGCCCAGATTTATGACCTGCAAAACCAGAACTGTGAGTATGAATATAGATTCAGGCGAATGAGTTTGGCTGCAGATTTAAGGATTCCGGAGACTCGATCATCCTTTTATGATGGAGAGTCTATGCCTTGGAAGACGGACGACAAGCCTACATCATCAACAACTCCCACTTCACCACCTCCGAAGAAATAATCACTTGGGTATGGGCACTCCCCTTGGCAACTGCCAAGCTTGGGGGAGGTGCCCCGGTATCGTATCACCATCACACTCCTATCTTTACTGCTTTATTTAGTTCGATCCTTTTAGTAGTATCTTGATCTAGTAGATTGAAGTTTTGATATCAAGTAGTTTTGAGTTTTGCATTGTGACCTCTTTATGTAAGCGAGTCCGTGTGCTTTCTATAATAAAGATTAGTGTTGAGTCAAGGGCTTTGCTTTGTTTCTATGATCTTGAGAAAGTAGAAAGAACAAAAGAGTTCATATTGATCTTATGGATAGTGATAACTTCACACATAGAAAGTATGAGGCATAAAAATTGTTGAGAGTTGATGAACGTAGCCTTGGTCATCGTTGCAATTAATAGGAAGTGATAAGGAAAGAGGGGTTCACATATAGATATATTATCTTGGACATCTTTTATGATTGTGAAGCACTCATTAAGTATGACATGCTAAAAGAGTTGATGTTGGACAAGGAAGACAATGTAATGGTTTATGTTTTCCGACATCTCAGTTAAAGTATATTGTCATTGACCTTCAAAACATGTTGAGCTTGCCTTTGCCCCTCTTGCTAGCCAAATTCCTTGCACCAAGTAGAGATACTACTTGTGCTTCCAAATATCCTCAAACCCAGTTTTTCCATGAGAGTCCACCATACCTACCTATGGATTGAGTAAGATCCTTCAAGTAAGTTGTCATCGGTGCAAGCAATAAAAATTGCTCTCTAAATATGTATGACTTATTAGTGCAGAGACAATAAGCTTTGTACGAACTTGTTGTGGAAGTAATAAAAGCGACGGATTGCATAATAAAGGTCCACATACAAGGGGCAATATAAAGTGACGTTCTTTTGCATTAAGATTTCGTGCATCAACCCTAAACGCGCATGACAACCTCTGCTTCCCTCAGCGAAGGGCCTATCTTTTAGTTCATGTTTTTTACTTTATGCTTGAGTCAAGGTGATCCTCACCTTTCCCCTTTTTCATTTTATCCTTTGGCAAGCTCCTCGTGTTTGAAAGATCATGATACATATATCCAATTGGATGTAAGTTGGCATTGGCTATTATTGTTGACATCACCTAAAGGTGAATACGTTGGGAGGCAACACAATAAGCCCCTATCTTTCTCAGTGTCCTGCTGAAACTCTATAACCACAAGTATTGCGTGAGTGTTAGCAATTATGGGAGACTACGAGATAGTTGAGTATGTGAGCTTGTTGAAAAGCTCTGTTATTGACTCTTTCTGATGTTACGATAAATTGCAATTGCTTCAATGACTGAGATTATAGTTTGTTAGTTCCCAATGAAGTTTATGAACCATACTTGACATTGTGAATTGTTTATTACTTGAGCATAGGAAATCATATGACAAAATCTATATATGTTACTGTTATTAGAATGATCATGCTGCCCTCATGTCCGTATTTCATTTTTATCGACACCTCTATCTCTAAACATGTGGACATATTTTTCGATTTTGGCTTTCGCTTGAGGACAAGCGAGGTCTAAGCTTGGGGGAGTTGATACGTCCATTTTGCATCATGCTTGTATATTAATATTTATTGCATTATGGGCTGTCATTACACATTATATCTCAATACTTATGGCTATTCTCTCTTATTTTACAAGGTTTAGCATGAAGAGGGGGAACGCCGGCAGCTGGAATTCTGGCTGGAAAAGGAGCAAACGTTGGAAACCTATTCTGCACAACTCCAAAAGTCCTGAAACTCCACGAAACAACTTTTTGGATTTATTAAGAATTTATGAGCGAAAGAAATAGGCCAGGGGGCCCACACCCTGTCCAGGAGACAGGGGGCGCGCCCCCCTGTAGGGCACGACCCTCTATCTCCTGGGCCCCCTGGTGGGCCTCCGGCGTCCATCTTCTACTATATCATCACTCTTACCCTGGAAAAAATCGTGGGCAAGCTTACGAGACGAAAATCTGCCGCCACGAGGCGGAACCTTGGCGGAATCAATCTAGGGCTCTGGCGGAGCTGTTCTGCCGGGGACACTTCCCTCCGGGAGGGGGAAATCATCACCAACTTCATCACCAACGATCCTCTCAGGAAGGGGTCAATCTCCATCAACATCTTCACCAGCACCATCTCCTCTCAAAACCCTAGTTCATCTCTTGTATCCAATCTTGTATCAAAACCACAAATTGGTACCTGTGGGTTGCTAGTAGTGTTGATTACTCCTTGTAGTTGATGCTAATTGGTTTACTTGGTGGAAGATCATATGTTCAGATCCTTTATGCATATTATTACTCCTCTGATGGTGAACATGAATATGCTTTGTGATTAGTTACGTTTGTTCCTGAGGACATGGGTGAAGTCTTGCTATTAGTAGTCATGTGAATTTGGCATTCGTTCGATATTTTGATGAGATGTATGTTGTCTTTCCTCTAGTGGTGTTATGTGAACGTCGACTACATGACACTTCACCATTATTTGGGCCTATAGGAAGGCATAGGGAAGTAATAAGTAGATGATGGGTTGCTAGAGTGACAGAAGCTTAAACCCTAGTTTATGCGTTGCTTCGTTAGGGGTTGATATGGGCCCATACGTTTAATGATGTGGTTAGGTTTACCTTAATACTCCTTTTTGTAGTTGTGTATGCTTGCAATAGGGGTTAATCATAAGTGGGATGCTTGTCCAAGTTAGGGCAGTACTCAAGTGTCGGTCCACCCACATATCAAATTATTAAAGTACCGAACACGAATCTTACGAACGTGATGAAAACTAGCTTGATGATAATTCCCAATGTGTCCTCGGGAGATCCTTCCTCATTATTAGAATTTGTCCAGGCATATCCTTTGCTACATAAAGGATTGGGCCACCTTGCTGCACTTTATTTACTTTTTTCTCGTTACTATTTATCTTTTCACAAAACTATCTATCACCTATTATTTCATTGCTTGCAGAGAAAACCTTACTGAAAACCGCTTATCATTTCCTTCTGCTCCTCATTGGGTTCGACACTCTTACTTATCGAAAGGACTACGATAGATCCCCTACACTTGTGGGTCATCATGTCGCCGCAGCTAGAGTTCGGCACGGAGGCAGAGGTGCAGCAGATGTTTATGGCGATGCCTCCAATGTCGGAGTTCTCCGCCGGGATGGAGATGTTGCCGCCCGCGGGAATAGCCGTGGGGGTAGAGATGGTGCAGCAGGGGGCCGGGCCGAACATGGGATTTACGTGCGGAGGAGAAGGAGACAAGATCCATACCGAGTCCGAGTCCAAATCCGAGTGACTTAATCAGTCCGAGTGACACTATCCATTGATCCATTGCATGCATGGATGGATGCGGATCTATTAGTTCATTGCCACTCTAGTTATATTATTCATCTTGCTTGATCGATCTACCTGGGTGCAAGATTTGTTATCATGGTATTAATTAAATTAATGGCCTGTAATCTTCGTATCGGTGGCACCATGACAAAAAAGTAAAGAACAAAATACTATTAAGCCTTTTCTTTGGTTCTCTCTGCTGACAATAACACAAGAATGAAATGTGATGTAGTTGTGAATCTTGACCATTCCAAAAAAGAACAATTTATATCCCCGTCATACTTAAACGATTTCTTAGAATATACTTATTGGACATGTGGATTGTGTTTATTTCAGTAGATTTGGAACATATAGAAAATTGTGATGGTATATGTTAGTATTGTAAGGACCAGAAAACTAGGTGCGGTGCAGCGG
>NC_041385.1:764376915-764385448 GCF_002162155.2 Triticum dicoccoides
CACATGCAACCAAGAGAGGTGCTATATGTCCTATCCCACGACAACATATATTAGTATTGTAAGGACCAAAAAAACTAGATGCAATTTTCTTACATATGCTTTTTTTTTGTTTTCTGAGGAAAGCATGCATGTATGAGTTGCCAAGGTTGTCTTGTTCAAAAAAAGGAGTTTCCGAGGAAAAAAGGAGAATGTCAAAGCGGCCAACAATCACCCTCACGAAGGAATTGAGCGTCTGTCGTATATCTAGGTCGCTGAAGAGAACCAAATGTGTGGTGTCATGGTGGAGGAGGAGCACACCATCGGAGAGTCATGGTCTTCGCCGCCTCGAGATCACAAGTGTAGCGAATGTGCCAGCGTGCGACAAACGTCATCTTTTTTGTGGGCCAACATCGATTCGTTTCCTACTAAAACAAACATGATCAAGAAAGATCTCTTGGCGCTAATTTTTAATCCTTACCGAATAAAAACATGCGGTGGTCCCTCAAAAAAAAAACACGCAGTGGAATGAAACATAGCCATAAAAAATTCTTATTTTAAATACTAGAGGATACTGGCCGAATTATGCGTATACGCGTGGCAGCTAAGGGACAGAGAATACCGAATAATACCTCGTTTCCAATCATGAGTTATCAATTGTTCTAATGCCCAGGCCATCCCAGACGAGCGTTCCTCAATCCTCATCCTCTTCTCACGGATTCAATATACGCACACATGACCCTGAGACGTAGACAGGCACAAATCTACCTCCTCTCATCTTCCTTTCCCTGAGCCAGCCAACAAAGGAGCAATGGCGCCGAAGCAGAAGGGTGGTAATGGGCGGCAGAAGATCGCCATCCGGCGGATTGAGAAGGAGAGCGCCCGACGGGTGTGCTTCTCCAAGCGGCGGCAAGGTCTGTTTATCAAAGCCACCGAGATGGTGGTGATGTGCGGCGTTGAGGTAGCCGTCGTCGCCTTCTTACCCGGTGGCAAGGCCTTCTCCTTTGGCCACCCCTCCAACGAGGCCATCATTGACCGCTTCCTGGCAGGGGCGATGCAGAAGTCCTGAGCATCGCTAATGATAACGAGATGAAGAAGTTGCACCTTCAGCATGGCGAGTTGCGCATGTTGTTGAAGGAGGTGAAGGGACGCAAAGAGTGCGTGCAGGAGGCCATGGCAAAGGAGCGTGCTGCGGGGGACCAGATTGCGATGTGGCTCAACCCTAAACTATGCGACATGGGGGAGATAGATATGATAGCCTTCGCCGCGAAGCTAATGGTGGTGCAGGCTGCCATCTTGGAACGCACAAACTAGGCGCTCCTGGATGAGCAGAACATCCATCACAAGCTCCAGGCGCCCGCGCCTCCGCTACAGCCGCTCTTCGGTGGCAGTACCTTTGAGTTTGGTAGCAGCAGCAGCGCCAACACTGGGATGGAGATGCAACAGATGCATATGGCGATGCCTCCGGTGCAGGAGTTCGCTACCGGAATGGATATGCACCATATGCCAATGGAGATGCCTCCGCCACTGGGTTCGGCCTACGAGATGGATATGCAGCAGATTCTTATGTCGACTCCTCCGCCATCCAGATTTGACGCCGGGATGGAGATGGAGCAGATGGTTACAGTGATGTCGCCGCAGCTAGAGTTCGCCACGGAGGCAGAGATGCAGCAGATGTTTATGGTGATGCCTCCGATGTCGGAGTTCTCCGCCGGGATGGAGATGCTGCTGCCCGCGGGAATAGCCGCGGGGGTAGAGATGGTGCAGCAGGTGGCCGGGCCGAACATGGGCTTTCCGTACAGAGGAGAAGGAGACAAGATCCATACCGAGTCCGAGTCCGAATCCGAGTGACTTAATCAGTCCGAGTAGGACTATCCATTGATCCATTGCATGCATGGATGGATGCTGATTTATTAGTTCATTGCCACTCTAGTTATATTATTCATCTTGCTTGATCGATCTACCTGGGTGTGATACGTCCATTTTGCATCATGCTTTTATGTCAATATTTATTGCATTATGGGCTGTTATTTCACGTTATGTCACAATACTTATGGTTATTCTCTCTTATTTTGCAAGGTTTACATGAAGAGGGAGAATGCTGGCAGCTGGAATTCTGGGCTGGAAAAGGAGCAAATATGGAAGGACTATTCTGCGCAACTCCAGAAGTCCAAAAACACCACGGAACACCTTATATTAAATAAAGAAAAATCATCGCCAAAGATGAAGGCCAGGGGGCCCACACCCTGCTCACAAGGGTTGGTTTATTTGGTGGAAGATCATATGTTCAGATCCTATATGCACATTATTACCCCTCTGATTATGAACATGAATATGCTTTGTGAGTAGTTACGTTTGTTCCTGAGGACAAGGGAGAAGTCCTGCTATTAGTAGTCATGTAAATTTGGCATTCGTTCGATATTTTGATAAGATGTATGTTGTCTAACCTCTAGTGGTGTTATGTGAACGTCGACTACATAACACTTCACCATTATTTGGGCCTAGAAGAAGGCATTGGGAAGTAATAAGTAGATGATGGGTTGCTAGAGTGACAGAAGCTTAAACCCTAGTTTATGTGTTGCTTCATAAGGGGCTGATTTGGATCCACATGTTTCATGCTATGGTTAGGTTTACCTTAATACTTTTGTTGTAGTTGCGGATGCTTGCAATAGAGGTTAATCATAAGTGGGATGCTTGTCCAAGTAAGGGCAGTACCCAAGCACCGGTCCACCCACATATCAAATTATCAAAGTACCGAACGCGAATCATATGAGCGTGATGAAAACTAGCTTGACGATATTCCCATGTGTCCTCGGGAGCGCTTTTCCTATTATAAGAGTTTGTCCAGGCTTGTCCTTTGCTACAAAAAGGATTGGGCCACCTTGCTGCACTTTATTTACTTTTGTTACTTGTTGCTTGTTACAATTTATCTTATCACAAAACTATCTGTTACAACTTATTTCAGTACTTGCAGAGAATACCTTGCTGAAAACCGCTTATCATTTCCTTCTGCTCCTCGTTGGGTTCGACACTCTTACTTATCGAAAGGACTACTGAGGGAGTCCTGGTTTAGGGGGTGTCCGGATGGCCGGACTATGACCTTTGGCCGGACTCCCGGACTATGAAGATACAAGATTGAAGACTTCGTCCCGTGTCTGGATAGGACTTTCCTTGGCGTGGAAGGCAAGCTTGGCGATACGATATGTAGATCTCCTCCCATCTTATCCGACTCTATGTAACCCTAGCCCTCTCCGGTGTCTATATAAACCGGAGGGTTTTAGTCCGTAGGACGGCAGAACAATCATACCATAGGCTAGCTTCTAGGGTTTAGCCTCTCTGATCTCGTGGTAGATCAACTCTCGTACTACCCATATCATCAATATTAATCAAGCAGGGGTAGGGTTTTACCTCCATCGAGAGGGCCCAAACCTGGGTAAAAACATCGTGTCCCTTGTCTCCTGTTACCATCCGCCTAGACACACAGTTCGGGACCCCCTACCCGAGATCCGCCGGTTTTGACACCAACATTGGTGCTTTCATTGAGAGTTCCTCTGTGTCGTCACCTTTAGGCCCGATGGCTTCTTCGATCATCAACCACGACACGGTCCAGGGTGAGACTTTTCTCCCCGGACAGATTTTCGTGTTCGGCGGCTTTGCACTGCGGGCCAATTCGCTTGGCCATCTGGAGCAGATCGAAAGCTACGCCCCTGGCCATCAGGTCAGGTTTGGAAATTTGAACTACACGGCTAACATCCGCGGGGACTTGATCTTCGACGGATTCGAGCCACTGCCGAGCGTGTCGCACTGTCACGATGGGCATGATCTAGCTCTGCCGCCGGACAGCGTCCAGAGCACAGCTCAGGTGTCCGCTCCGACCCTTAACTCGGAGCCGACCGCGCCAATCGGGGACGGATGGTTGGACGCCGCCTCGGGGCTGCAATCTCTACGGTGATTGAGCCGAATACCAGCCTTGTCCTTTGTGAAGCTTGTGACTCCAAGGTGCCGGACTCCTTTCCAAACTCCGAATCTTCTGCACCCCTTCCGATCGAACCCAATTGGGCTCCGATCATGGAGTTCACTGCCGCGGACATCTTTTAGCACTCGCCCTTTGGCGACATCCTAAATTCACTAAAGTCTCTCTCTTTATCAGGAGAGCCCTGGCCGGATTATGGTCAGCAAGGTTGGGATGCGGACGACGAAGAAATTCGAAACCCACCCACCTCCCACTTTGTAGCCACTATCGATGATTTAACCGACATGCTCGACTTCGACTCCGAAGACATCGACGGTATGGACGCCGATGAAGGAAACGACCAAGAACCAACGCCTATAGGGCACTGTAAAGCCACCTCGTCATATGACATATACATGGTGGACACCCCAAAAGAAGGGGATGGCGATGGAAAAACGGAGGATGACCCCTCCAAGAAACAGCCTAAGCGCCGGCGTCAGCGGCGCCGCTCTAAATCCCACCAAAGCAAAAATGGCGAGTTCGGCACCGGAGACAATAACACCCCGGACAGTGCCGAAGACAACTCCATCCAGCAGGATTCAGCGATGGAGAAGCCATCCCTCATGAGAGAGCGGCAGACAGAGAGGTTGAGGACGACAATTACATGCCTCCCTCCGAAGACGTGGCAAGCCTCGACGACGACGAATTTGTCGT
This sequence comes from Triticum dicoccoides, assembly GCF_002162155.2. NCBI lineage: Eukaryota > Viridiplantae > Streptophyta > Magnoliopsida > Poales > Poaceae > Triticum > Triticum dicoccoides. The sequence continues at coordinate 764,381,558 of NC_041385.1, forward strand.
GCCAGAGGATCCCATCGAACAAGAGCGTTTCAAACGCAGGCTTATGGCCATGGCAAGCAGCCTCAAGAAAAACAGCAGCAGCTTAGAGCCGACCAAGATTTGCTAGCCGACAGATGGACTGGAGTCCTAGCGGCCGAAGAGTGTAAACTCGAACGCCCCTCCAAAAGCTACCCAAAGCGCAGGCTGCTACCCCAACTAGAGGAGGAAGCAACTAAACCTACATCACCAGCGTATGATGCGGCCGATCGGCCACCCCGTGTCCGCGACAGAGAGGCCTTCCGGCCATCAACTCAAACCGCACCCCGGCGCCGCTCAAAAAGCACCAAGGCACGGGGAAACGCGCCAGACCTGCGAGACATATTGGAGGACAAGGAAAGGCAAACAAGATCGATCTACGGATCGTGTGGGCGCCCCACGACACGTGACGATAACCGTCACGCCAGATATGGCAAATACGGCCAGGCCGAACACAACAGACAGAGCTCATCTGAGCTACGTCGTGATATAGCCCAGTACAGGGGCGCCGCACACCCACTATGCTTCACAAATGAAGTTATGGATCATTAAATCCCCGAGGGTTTTAAACCCGTAAACATCGAATCATATGATGGCACAACAGATCCTGCGGTATGGATCGAGGATTATCTCCTTCATATCCACATGGCCCGTGGTGATGATCTACACGCTATAAAATACCTCCCGCTCAAGCTTAAAGGACCAGCTCGGCATTGGCTTAACAGCTTGCCAGCAGAGTCAATTGGTTGCTGGGAGGACCTGGAATCCGCATTCCTTGACAACTTCCAGGGCACTTATGTGCGACCACCCGACGCCGATGACCTAAGCCACATAATTCAGCAGCCAGATGAATCGGCCAGACAATTCTGGACGCGGTACCTAACCAAGAAAAATCAAATAGTCGACTGTCCGGACGCAGAGGCCCTTGCAACCTTCAAACATAACATCCGAGACGAATGGCTTGCCCGGCACCTAGGACAGGAAAAGCCGAAATCTATGACAGCCCTCACGACACTCATGACCCGCTTTTGCGCGGGAGAAGACAACTGGCTAGCTCGTAGCAATAACATGACCAAGAGCCCTGGTAATTCGGATACCAAGGACAACAATGGCAGGTCGCGTCGTAACAAGCACAAGCGCCGCATTAACGGCGACAATACTGAGGATACGGCAGTTAATGCCGGATTCAGAGGCTCTAAACCCGGTCAGCAGAAAAAGTCATTCAAAAGAAATACTCAAGGCCCGTCCAGTTTAGACCGGATACTCGACCGCTCGTGCCAGATACACGGCACCCCCAAACAACCAGCCAATCACACCAACAGGGATTGTTGGGTGTTCAAGCAGGCAGGCAAGTTAAGTGCCGAACATAGAAACAAGGGGCTGCATAGCGATGACGAGGAGGAGCCCCGGCCGCCGAACAACAGAGGACAGAAGGGCTTTCCTCCACAAGTGCGGAGGGTGAACATGATATACGCAACCCATATCCCCAAAAGGGAATGGAAGCGCGCGCTCAGGGACGTCTATGCGTTGGAGCCAGTCGCCCCAAAGTTCAACCCATGGTCCTCCTGCCCGATCACTTTTGATCGAAGGGACTACCCCACTAGCATTCTTCACGGTGGACTCGCCGCATTGTTTCTGGACCCAGTCATTGACGGATTTCACCTCACTAGAGTACTCATGGATGGCGGCAGTAGCCTGAACCTGCTTTATCAGGATACAGTGCGAAAAATGGGTATAGATCCCTCAAGGATTTAACCCACAAAGATGACCTTTAAAGGCGTCATACCAGGTGTAGAAGCCAGCTGTACAGGCTCAGTTACACTCGAAGTGGTCTTCGGATCCCCGAATAATTTCCGAAGCGAGGAGTTAATCTTTGACATAGTCCCGTTCCGTAGTGGCTATCACGCCCTGCTCGGACGAACTGCATTTGCAAAATTCAATGTGGTGCCGCACTACGCATATCTCAAGCTCAAGATGCCAGGACCTCGCGGAGTCATTACGGTCAATGGAAACACCGATTGCTCTCTCCGAACAAAGGAGCACACGGCGGCCCTGGCGGCGGAAGTACAAAGTAGCCTCTCAAGGCAATTCTCCAGTCCGGCTGTTAAACGTCCGGACAACGTCAAGCGTGCCCGAAGTAACCTACAACAAGACCGTCTGGCACGTTCCGAGCAAGCATAGCAGTGCGGCCCCAACCCCAGCCCTCGCGAGATTGCGATACCAGTACCGCGCGTACATAATTACGCTTTGGAAATACCATGGGCATAAGGGGAGGGGCACAACCACGGCACGCCCAGAATGCAGCTCAACCGCACTAGGGGTTCCCGATTTTGCCGTTTCTTTTTTTATACTTTCAGGACCCCAACTATTCGGAAGGCCTGTCCGGCAATACACTCGCCGAACACACGATGCAACAGCCATGGAGACAACATGCCACGTCAAATGTCCAGGTGGTCTCTATAACGAGCTAAATACCTGTTTTACTTAAAGTCTCGCAGCTTTCCCCTGGAGGGGGACATGTCAAATAATCCCATCTCTTGCTTATCGCACTATTTGTATCGTTCTGCTTTCATAGCAGCCCTTTTTAACAAACAATACATAGCTCTTATCTATTATTGTATTCATTTATTTTTATATAAATATGTTCAGTCATGACATTCTGCAACCGTACACTTTGGTACGGCCAATACACCAGGGGCTTTAGTGAAGGAAATATGCCCTAGAGGCAATAATAAAGTTATTATTTATTTCCTTATTTCATGATAAATGTTTATTCTTCATGCTAGAATTGTATTAACCGGAAACATGATACATGTGTGAATACATAGACAAACATATAGTCACTAGTATGCCTCTACTTGACTAGCTCATTAATCAAAGATGGTTATGTTTCCTAACCATAGACATGTGTTGTCATTTGATTAATGGGATCACATCATTAGGAGAATGATGTGATTGACATGACCCATTCCGTTAGCCTAGCAGTTGATCGTTTAGTATGTTGCTATTGCTCTCTTCATGACTTATACATGTTCCTGTAACTATGAGATTATGCAACTCCCGTTTACCAGAGGAACACTTTGGGTGCTACCAAACGTCACAACATAACTGGGTGATTATAAAGGAGTACTACAGGTGTCTCCGAAGGTACATGTTGAGTTGGCGTATTTCGAGATTAGGTTTTGTCACTCCGATTGTCGGAGAGGTATCTCTGGGCCCTCTCGGTAATGCACATCATTATAAGCCTTGCAAGCAATGTGACCAAATGAGTTGGTTACGGGATGATGCATTACGGAACGAGTAAAGAGACTTGCCGGTAATGAGATTGAACTAGGTATTGGATACCGACGATCAAATGCCGGGCAAGTAACATACCGATGACAAAGGGAACAACGTATGTTGTTATGCGGTTTGACCGATAAAGATCTTTGTAGAATATGTAGGAACCAATATGGGCATCCAGGTTCCGCTATTGGTTATTGACCGAGAATAGTTCTAGGTCATGTCTACATAGTTCTCGAACTCGTAGGGTCCGCGCGCTTAACGTTACGATGACAGTTTTATTATGAGTTTATAAGTTTTGATGTATCGAAGTTTGTTCGGAGTCCCGGATGTGATCACGGATGTAACGAGGAGTCTCGAAATGGTCGAGACATAAAGATCGATATATTGGAAGCCTATATTTGGACATCGGAATCGTTCCGGGTGAAATCGGCATTTTACCGGAGTACCGGGAGGTTACCGGAACCCCCCGGGGGGTTATTGGGCCTACATGGGCCTCGAGGGAGAAGAGGGAAGGAGGCAGGAGGGGGCCGCGCGCCCCTCCCCTTCCTAGTATGAATAGGACAAGGGAAGGGGGGCGGCGCCCCCCCCCCC
>NC_041385.1:764385767-764414367 GCF_002162155.2 Triticum dicoccoides
CCCCCCCCCCCTTTCCTTCCCCTCTTCCTCCTCTTTTCCCCCTTCTCCTATTCCAACTAGGAAAGAAGGGAGTCCTACTCCCGGTGGGAGTCCTACTCCCGGTGGGAGTAGGACTCCCCCCTTGGCACGCCCTCCTTGGCCGGCCGCCTCCTCCTCCCTGGCTCCTTTATATACGGGGGCGGGGGGCACCCCATAGACACACAAGTTGATCTACGGATCATTCCTTAGCCGTGTGCGGTGCCCCCCTCCACCATATTCCACCTCGGTCATATCGTTGCGGAGTTTAGGCGAAGCCCTGCGCTGGTAGAGCATCATCATCGTCACCATGTCGTCGTGCTGACGGAACTCATCCCCGAAGCTTTGCTGGATCGGAGCCCAGGGATCGTCATCGAGCTGAACGTGTGCTGAACTCGGAGGTGCCGTACGTTCGGTACTTGGATCGGTCGGATCGTGAAGACGTACGACTACATCAACCGCATTGTCATAACGCTTCTGCTTACGGTCTTCGAGGGTACGTGGACAACACTCTCTCCTCTTGTTGCTATGCCATCACCATGATCTTGCGTGTACGTAGGAATTTTTTTGAAATTACTATGTTCCCCGACAGTGGCATCCGAGCTTAGGTTTTATGCGTTGATGTTATATGCACGAGTAGAACACAAGTGAGTTGTGGGCGATACAAGTCATACTGCTTACCAGCATGCCATACTTTGGTTTAGCGGTATTGTGAGATGAAGCGGCCCGGACCGACATTACGCGTACGCTTACGCGAGACTGGTTTCACCATTACGAGCACTCGTGCTTAAAGGTGGCTGGCGGGTGTCTGTCTCTCTCACTTTAGCTGAATCGAGTGTGGCTACGCCCGGTCCTTGCGAAGGTTAAAACAACACTAACTTGACGAACTATCGTTGTGGTTTTGATGCGTAGGTAAGAACGGTTCTTGCTAAGCCCGTAACAGCCACGTAAAATTTGCAACAACAAAGTAGAGGACGTCTAACTTGTTTTTGCAGGGCATGTTGTGATGTGATATGGTCAAGACGTGATGCTATATTTTATTGTATGAGATGATCATGTTTTGTAACCGAAGTTATCGGCAACTGGCAGGAGCCATATGGTTGTCGCTTTATTGTATGAAATGCAAACGCCCTGTAATTGCTTTACTTTATCACTAAGCGGTAGCGATAGTCGTAGAAGCAATAGATGGCGTAACGACAACGATGCTACGATGGAGATCAAGGTGTCACGCCGGTGACGATGGTGATCACGACGGTGCTTCGAAGATGGAGATCACAAGCACAAGATGATGATGGCCATATCATATCACTTATATTGATTGCATGTGATGTTTATCCTTTATGCATCTTATTTTGCTTTGATTAACGGTAGCATTTTAAGATGATCGCTCACTAATAATCAAGAAGTGGTCTCCTTGAGTATGCACCATTGCGAAAGTTCTTCGTGCTGAGACACCACGTGATGATCGGGTGTGACAGGCTCTACGTTCAAACACAATGGGTGCAAAACAGTTGCACACGCGGAATACTCAGGTTAAACTTGACGAGCCTAGCATATACAGATATGGCCTCGGAACACGGAGACCGAAAGGTCGAGCATGAATCATATAGTAGATATGATCAACATATTGATGTTCACCGTTGAAACTACTCCATCTCACGTGACGATCGGGCATGGTGTAGTTGATATGGATCACGTAATCACTTAGAGGATTAGAGGGATGTCTATCTAAGTGGGAGTTCTTAAGTAATATGATTAATTGAACTTAAATTTATCATGAACTTAGTCCTGGTAGTATTTTGCAAATTATGTTGTAGATCAATAGCTTGCGTTGTTGCTTTCATATGTTTATTTTGATATGTTCCTAGAGAAAATTGTGTTGAAAGATGTTAGTAGCAATGATGCGGATTGGATCCGTAATCTGAGGTTTATCCTCATTGCTGCACAGAAGAATTATGTCCTTAATGCACCACTAGGTGACAGACCTATTGCAGGAGCAAACGCAGATGTTATGAGCGTTTGGCTAGCTCAATATGATGACTATTTGATAGTTTAGTGCACCATGCTTAACGGCTTAGAATCGGGACTTCAAAGATGTTTTGAACGTCATGGACCATATGAGATGTTCCAGGAATTGAAGTTAATATTTCAAGCAAATACCCGAGTTGAGAGATATGAAGTCTCCAACAAGTTCTATAGCTAAAAGATGGAGGAGAATCGCTCAACTAGTAAGCATGTGCTCAGATTGTCTGGGTACTTCAATCACTTGAATCAAGTGGGAGTTAATCTTCCAGATAAGATAGTGATTGACAGAATTCTCTAGTCACCATCACTAAGTTACTAGAACTTCGTGATGAACTATAGTATGCAAGGGATGACGAAAACAATTCCCGAGCTCTTCGTGATGTTGAAATCGACGAAGGTAGAAATCAAGAAAGAGCATCAAGTGTTGATGATTGACAAGACCACTAGTTTCAAGAAAAGGGCAAAGGGAAAGAAAGGGAACTTCAAGTAGAATGACAAGCATGTTGTCACTCCCACGAAGAAGCCCAAAGCTGAACCAAAGCCTGAAACTGAGTGCTTACATTACAAAGGAAATGGTCACTGGAAGCGGAAATGCCCTGAATATTTGGTGGATAAGAAGGATGGCAAAGTGAACAAGGGTATATTTGATATACAGGTTATTGATGTGTGCCTTACTAGTGTTTATAGTAGCTCCTGAGTATTTGATACTTGTTCGGTTGCTAAGATTAGTAACTCGAAACAGGAGTTACAGAATAAACAGAGACTAGTTGAAGGGGAAGTGACGATGAGTGTTGGAAGTAGTTCCAAGATTGATATGATCATCATCGCACACTCCCTATACTTTCGGGATTAGTGTTAAACCTAAATAAATGTTATTTGGCATTTGCGTTGAGCATGAACATGATTTGATCGTGTTTATTGCGATACGGTTATTCATTTAAAGTTAGAGAATAATTGTTATTCTGTTTACATGAATAAGACCTTCGATGGTTATACACCCAATGAAAATAGTTTGTTGGATCTCGATCATAGTGATACACATATTCATAATATTGATGCCAAAAGATGCAAAGTTAATAATGATAGTGCAACTTATTTGTGGCACTGCCATTTGGGTCATATCGGTGTAAAGCGCATGAAGAAACTCCATAAAGATGGATTTTCGGAATCACTTGGTTATGAATCATTTGATGCTTGCGAACCGTGCCTTTTGGGCAAGATGACTAAAACTCCGTTCTCCGGAACAATGGAACAAGCTACTGACTTATTGGAAATAATACATACCGATGTATGCGATCCAATGAGTGTTGATGCTCGTGGCAAGTATCATTATTTTCTGACCTTCACAAGATGATTTGAGCAGATATGGGTATATCTACTTGATGAAACATAAGTCTGAAATAGTTGAAAGGTTCAAAGAATTTCAGAGTGAAGTGGAAAAATCATCGTAACAAGAAAATAAAGTTTCTGCGATCTGATCGCGGAGACGAATATTTGAGTTACGAGTTTGGTCTTCAATTAAAACAATGTGGAATAGTTTCACAGCTCACGCCACCTGGAACACCACAACGTTATGGTGTGTCCGAACGTCGTAACCGCACTTTATTGGATATGGTGCAATCTATGATGTCTCTTACTAATTTACCATTATCGTTTTGGGGTTATGCATTAGAGACAGCTGCATTCACGTTAAAAGGGCACCATCTAAATCCGTTGAGACGACATCGTATGAACTATGGTTTAGAAGTAAACCTAAGTTGTCGTTTCTTAAAGTTTGGAGTTGCGATGCTTATATGAAAAAGCTTTTCAACCTGATAAGCTCGAACCCAAATCGAAGAAGTGCGTCTTCATAGAATACCCAAAGGAAACTGTTGGGTACTTCTTCTATCACAAATCCAAAGGCAAAACATTCGTTGCTAAGAATGGATCCTTTCTAGAGAAGGAGTTTCTCTCGAAAGAAGTGAGTGGGAGGAAAGTAGAACTTGATGAGGTAACTGTACCTGCTCCCTCATTTGAAAGTAGTTCATCACAGAAATCTGTTCCTATGACTACTACACCAATTAGTGAGGAAGTTAATGATGATGATCACGAAACTTCAGATTAAGTTACTACAGAATCTCGTAGGTCTTACAGAGTAAGATCCGCACCAGAGTGGTACGGTAATCCTGTTCTGGAAGTTATGTTACTAGACCATGACGAACCTACGAACTATGAAGAAGCGATGGTGAGCCCAGATTCCGCAAAATGGCTTGAGGCCATGAGATTTGAGATAAGATCCGTGTATGAAAACAAAGTATGGACTTTGATTGACTTGCCCAATGATCGGCGAGACATTGAGATTAAATGGATCTTCAAGAGGAAGACGGACGCTGATAGTGTTACTATCTACAAAGCTAGAATTGTCGCAAAAGGTTTTCGACAAGTTCAAGGTGTTGACTACGATGAGAGTTTTTCACTCGTATCTATGCTTAAGTCTGTCTGAATCATGTTAGCAATTGCCGCATTTTATGAAATCTGGCAAATGGATAAACAAAACTGCATTCCTTAATGGTTTTCTTAAAGAAGAGTTGTATATGATGCAACCAGAAGGTTTTGTCAATCCTAAAGTTGCTAACAAATTGTGCAAGCTCCAGCGATCCATCTATGGACTGGTGCAAGCATCTCGGAGTTGGAATATATGCTTTGATGAGTTTATCAAAGCATATGGTTTTATACAGACTTTTGAAGAAGCCTGTATTTACAAGAAAGTGAGTGGGAGCTATGTAGCATTTCTAATATTATATGTGGATGACATATTATTAATTGGAAATGATATGGAAATTCTGGATAGCATGAATGGATACTTGAATAAGAGTTTTTCAAAACAAGACCTCGATGAAGCTGCTTACACATTGAGCATCAAGATCTATATAGATAGATCAAGACGCTTGATAAGATTTTTCAATGAGTACATACCTTGATAAATTTTTGAAATAGTTCAAAATGGAATAGTCAAAGAAGGAGTTCTTGCCTGTGCTACAAGGTGTGAAGTTGAGTAAGACTCAAGACCCGACCATTGCAGAAAATAGAAAGAGAATGAAAAGTCATTCCCTATGCCTCAGTCATAGATTCTATAAAGTATGCTATGCTGTGAACCAGACCTATTGTATACCTTGCTCTGTGTTTAACAAAGGAATACAATTTTGATCTAATAAGTAGACACTACACCACGACACTGCCTCCCTAACAACCAGGTTGGTTGGCAATACAGGTTCCGCCAACAAACAGTTGGTCGGGAAAGACTATTGCCGACCGACCTTGTTTGTTGGGGAAAGTCCAGACGGGAAAACCCTTTCCCGGCCGACATAGATTTCCCGACCGACTTCTTGTTGGTGATGGGGTATCTTTCCCGACCAACAGTCTATTGGGCCTACCCTGGGCCTTTCCCGACCAACAGCCTGTTGGGGCTACCATGGGCCTTTCCCGACCGACTATCGGACCCGGAATTCTTTCCCAACCAACAATCTATTGGGATGCCATGGGCATTTCCCAACCGACAATCTGACAGTGTACTTTCCCGACCAACACTATGTTGGGCCTGGCATTAGCCTTTCTTGACCAATTGTTAGACAAGTTTTTTTTTCATGCCAACCAACATCCATTATTAGCCCTCCCACATGCGGACTTCAAATTACCAATACAATATACATCAAGTTATAGTCCATGTCATCAAAAAATATTGAACCAGATGCAAAGAATAACAACGTATATTTCATTAATTTTCACATATAAATACATCATCTGTTATGGACTAATGACCATCCATGTTTCCTATAAAACTAATGGAACTAATTAAGTAGAGGAAATATTATGGTTCATTGCCTAATAGCAAAAATTCCTCGCTTTATTTTCTAGAATTTATCTTAAGAGGCACATCATCTGCCTTGGCTCCTTGTAGTGGGCAACTACATACACATCCTCACAGCGTTCCACCAAGATCCTTGTGTCGTTCTAGTACTTGACATCAAAGCCTTCCTTCTACATATCATTGGAGAACATCCTCCAGTTTGAAAATCTGCAAGTCAAAACCCCCGGTTAATATTTCCACACGATAACTGGAGAACGTGATATTCTCTCTAAGCTACCTTCATTATCATTTCATACCAAAGCAACTAAAGAGAATTCATTATCACTGATGGGAAAAGGGGCACCTTTAGCTCCCCTCTTGTCTTTCCTATAACTTTGTTTGCTATATCCTGAGATACATGAAAGGAGTAAAGAATCTAGCAGCGAAAGGATAATTCTCTCCAGGACATGGGGGATAACGCTCTTCATGCCATTCCTGTATAAATTAAAGGAGTAAGAAATTAGATGATTAATAATAGGTAGCAGCGGAAGCATTTGCTAAGCAACCAATTTACCCATGGGGATAGGTGGAGCCTTCAATATTTCCAAATCAATGACATGCTCAAAGTCCTGTTTGTAGGCAAGCCACTTGCTATCACAAACAAGACGATTAATAATAGGCAGCAGCGGAAGTGACATATTTGAATGTAACTTTGAAGCCAAGATCTGTTTGTGATCTTTGTCGACCATGCTACTACATTTTTCCAAATCATTCACTTTAAACAACAGAAAACAAAACTTTATGTCAAGCCTGCTATCAAAAGAAAAAAACATGTGTAACCAGTTCATGAAAGTACTTTTTAGAAAACTATAAAACAATAATGAAGCTTAATTAACTGCTGCACATATAGAACTTTACTGCTTCAGGGGCTTCTCTATTTCCATGAAGCAAAGCAGCATAGATTTTTTAAAAGATATTATTAAACTTACCACCTAGTTCAAATCTGCACACTGCAGCATATACAGAGAGAGGGAGGGGAGGGAGAGGCCAAGTGAGAGAGTGAGATCTTACCAATGTCGTTGCCGCCATGGATCACTGGCACCTGGTCACTGAAAGTTAGTTGGGGGAGATGAGTGTAAAACAAGTAAATTTTAATAAGCATCAACCAGAAGAAGTATATCGCTATATAGCTCTGTACATTGACTAGTAACAATCAATGCTGGTCTATCTTCTCCTCTTACTTGGTGATGGTATACCCAATATTTTGGTTATTCTCTTCATCTAAAGATTGTCTCAGATAATGTATATAGTTCATAGCTTGCATGGTTCAATAGAATTATGAAACTTCCCAGAGAACAAATTAGCAGATACATTGCACAAAGTCTAGCCTCTCTAGGTTCTCAAATTTTCAAAACCAGAACAACACTCAAGAGTGTAACCTGTGGTGACAAGCAGTGGTGGAGCTTCAAAGAAATTTCAGAAGGGGGGAGGGCGGCAAAGCTACAAAATGGTATGATCTTGTTTTTGGAATATCAAAGTACGACCACACGTTAGAATTCAGAGCATGTTGAGCATATTGATCTTATCTTCTTACAAAATACTCCCTCCATCCGGAAATACTTGTCGGAAAAATGGATGTATCTAGACGTATTTTAGTTTTAGATACATCCATTTTTCTGACAAGTATTTCCAGACGGAGGCAGTACTTTTCTAACACCAATTACATGTAAAGTCAGTCTAAATGTGTGCCATTTTCCCAAAGTACCATCATAGTTAACATGCATAGTGAATGGCTAAGTTCTGTCATCCAAGTTATAGCATGTGAATTACTTATGAAAATCCACTAAGCAAATATATTTAATTGTCTATAAAAGGCTACATTTAAAATAGGGATTGTAATACCGATTAGCTAGCTCGACATCAACTTAGAACAAATTAACTTGGGCATACATTTTAGAACAGAGTGAAAAAAGTGCCTCGACTGTCATCTAAACAGAAAAATTGGGATGGATATTTATATCTAGTATATAAAGAACAGAACATGACACATTCCTAGATATCTAACATTTATAGAGTTTTAAGTCAGTATGTCTCGTTGCCTGGATATATTATTTTTCACAACCAAACTTTAGCACATGCAGCGAACAGAGCATCATTAAAAATGGAGTATCAACCCTTCACAACATTGATATATACAAAAAGCTATAAATTAGATAGAAAAAAGTAATCTATAACAACGTAACAGTATATATATGCAAAACACGTATAAATTAGATAGAGAAAAAGTAAGCTATAAATTGCTAAACACGTATTTAATCTTGTTTCCAGAAACTGAACTAAATTTTTACAGAACTAACGTTCCAAAATTACAGATAAAAAAAAAGTTGCAGGTGCATACAAGCCTAACAGTAAAACCACTTAACATCTGAACTATTCTGGAAGCTACAGAACTACCGAAGCAAATTTATAGAGAAAATACAACTATAAAATTTATAGAAGCATGACTGTACAAATACAAACTGCTAGATCTTGATTCCAGAAAAACTGAACTAAGTTCTACAGAACACAAAATTACTGAGGTAAAAGTTGTAAGTTAATAATATCCCACATATAAAACCACTTAAGAACTGAACTAATCTGCAAGTTTCACAGAACTAATTTTGCAAAAACATAGAAATACAACAGTAAATATATACAACCGTGAGTGACGCTATGTCTTCCTACCGAAAATCCTTCTGCTAGAATTGGAGCAATGAGACTAATAATTTAACAAACACTTGCAGTGTGTTGCCCTGCAAAAAGAAATAAGCATGAGGCATAGGAACAAGGAAGAGTTGGATGTGGGGAGAGAAAAAGTAAACCATACCTTGTTGTTGGCCGGAAAGAGTAGCAAAGCTCTAGCCTCTAGGCCAATATCATCCTCGTAGAAGTCATTGACGAAGAGGTCTATTTTTGCCCGCTTGCAGAGCCTGTGTATGGTGTATCTCAACCCTCGCCTGATTCAGAGCATGTAAATTGAATATACTCCTATGTTTGCAAGAATTCTACAATGCTTAACTAAAACTCTGAAACATTAGTACGATTATTTGGACATTTTGTGGAACCTGAAACTAGTTCTCAGGGTTGTCCCTCTTCTCAAAGCACAGATACGTGGATTCATTTATATATAAAGAAAGTAATGAATTTTCATAGGATGAATACCATTGCATTGACCTTCAAGTACACATCATAATATGATAGTTCGGCAAAGGTCCAACAATCACAAATTCACAACTCACAAGCCCTAAAGTTCACAAATCAATCATAACCAGCTCATAAAAAATTAGCCAATTAAGATTTCCTACAACACCGAAAGGAATACCTGTAGTATAGATATTATTTTTTTGCAATCATAGCATCAAGCTTGTTCTTCTCAAGTTCTCATCCTCTCATCTCCAGAAATCACACAAGCGGTAGCCAGCTCTTAGACTGCATTTCCGGCTACCCCATTAGCAGTTATTGACATTCTTCTTGAGCTCGAGCTCCCAACCGAGGCGCTGCTTGCTGTGTAGAAGTACTACCACAAGTTATGGCCGATTTTCTTCAGAAAAGAAAAGGGAAAAGCAAACAAATCAACTAACGGTAGCACCGGTTGGGGAGGAGTGGAGAGGGAGAGGAGAGGGAAAAGAACACTCACCCCCGGGGGAGGGGAAGAAGCACCAGAAGTCAACCGCTAGATCCCCCTTCAAACTAACCCGTGAGCGCAGATCGAAGGAGGCCCATGGCATTGGGCCAGCGGTGGCGGCGCCTGGGTGACGAGCGAGGGTGTGCGTGCTCTCTCTCCCAGGTGACCCACGTCTCTCTCACCCCTGGATCTGAGAGGGATGACGACGTCCACCACCGGGCCTTGACGGATGAAGGTGACAGGGCACAAGCTAGGGTTAGAAGTGGTTGGGGGCTCACGGTGGGGGACATGGCAGCAACCTCGCTGCCACGGTGACAACGTACGGGCTGCTATAGCTAGCGGCCGGCGGCGGATGGAGCGTGTGAGAAGATTAGATTTGGGGAATTTGGGAGCGGCCGGCGGCGGAGGGAGCGCGTGAGAGGATTAGGTTTGCGGGATTTGGATATGAGAGCGCTGAATGGAAAAGTGTGAGGGAGGCTTGCCGCTAAATTTTCGGCCCGTGCGCGCATAGACGGGCCGGCCCAATAGGGAACCAACGGTCGGTCGGCATTAATCGCCGACCAACAGTTCAATGGAGATAGAAGCTTTTCCAACTGACAATCCAACGTCAATTATCTACCTATTCCCGACCGACAGTTGATCGTGCTACGTAAATATTACCGACCAACAGTCTGATAAAACCTTTCCCGACCAACGGTCCATTGGCGAAAGTGACTTTTCCCAACACACAGCGGTAGGGAAATCTAGTGCGTGGTGTAGTGAGATCACTGGACATGGGTCAAGAATATCCTTAGTGAGGACTAAGGAGATGTTTCTCGATTATGGAGGTGATAAAAGAGCCCGTCGTTAAAGTTACAACGATGCAAGCTTTTACACCAATCCAGATGACTCTAAGTCTCAATCTGGATACATATTGAAAGTGGGAGCAATTAGCTAGAGTAGCTCCGTGCAGAGCACTATGGACACAGAATATTTGCGAAATACATACGGCTCTGAATATGACAGACCCGTTGACTAAGCTTCTCTCACAAGCAAAACATGATCATACCTTAGTACCCTTTTGGGTGTTAATCACATAGCGATGTGAACTAGATCATTGACTCTAGTAAACCCTTTGGGTGTTGATCACATGATGATGTGAACTATGGGTATTAATCACATGCAGATGTGAATATTGGTGTTAAATCACATAGCGTATGAACTAGATTATTGACTCTAGTGCAAGTGGGAGACTGAAGGAAATATGCCCTAGAGGCAATAATAAAGTTATTATTTATTTCCTTATTTCATGATAAATGTTTATTATTCATGCTAGAATTGTATTAACCGGAAACATGATACATGTGTGAATACATAGACAAACATATAGTCACTAGTATGCCTCTACTTGACTAGCTCATTAATCAAAGATGGTTATGTTTCCTAACCATAGACATGTGTTGTCATTTGATTAATGGGATCACATCATTAGGAGAATGATGTGATTGACATGACCCATTCCGTTAGCCTAGCACTTGATCGTTTAGTATGTTGCTATTGCTTTCTTCATGACTTATACATTTTCCTGTAACTATGAGATTATGCAACTCCCGTTTACCAGAGGAACACTTTGGGTGCTACCAAACGTCACAACGTAACTGGGTGATTATAAAGGAGTACTACAGGTGTCTCCGAAGGTTCATGTTGAGTTGGCGTATTTCGAGATTAGGTTTTGTCACTCCGATTGTCGGAGAGGTATCTCTGGGCCCTCTCGGTAATGCACATCATTATAAGCCTTGCAAGCAATGTGACCAAATGAGTTGGTTACGGGATGATGCATTACGGAACGAGTAAAGAGACTTGCCGGTAACGAGATTGAACTAGGTATTGGATACCGACGATCAAATCTCGGGCAAGTAACATACCGATGACAAAGGGAACAACGTATGTTGTTATGCGGTTTGACCGATAAAGATCTTCGTAGAATATGTAGGAACCAATATGGGCATCCAGGTTCCGCTATTGGTTATTGACCGAGAATAGTTCTAGGTCATGTCTACATAGTTCTCGAACCCGTAGGGTCCGCACGCTTAACGTTACGATGATAGTTTTATTATGAGTTTATAAGTTTTGATGTACCGAAGTTTGTTCGGAGTCCCGGATGTGATCACGGACATAACG
Organism: Triticum dicoccoides; assembly: GCF_002162155.2. Classification (NCBI taxonomy): domain Eukaryota; kingdom Viridiplantae; phylum Streptophyta; class Magnoliopsida; order Poales; family Poaceae; genus Triticum; species Triticum dicoccoides. The sequence continues at coordinate 764,397,458 of NC_041385.1, forward strand.
AGGAGTCTCGAAATGGTCGAGACATAAAGATCGATATATTGGAAGCCTATATTTGGACATCGGAATCGTTCCGGGTGAAATCGGCATTTTACCGGAGTACCGGGAGGTTACCGGAACCCCCCGGGGGGTTATTGGGCCTACATGGGCCTCGAGGGAGAAGAGGGAAGGAGGCAGGAGGGGGCCGCGTGCCCCTCCCCTTCCTAGTCCGAATAGGACAAGGGAAGGGGGCGCCCCCCCTTTCCTTCCCCTCTTCCTCCTCTTTCCCCCCTTCTCCTATTCCAACTAGGAAAGAAGGGAGTCCTACTCCCGGTGGGAGTAGGACTCCCCCCTTGGCGCGCCCTCCTTGGCCGGCCGCCTCCTCCTCCCTGGCTCCTTTATATACGGGGGCGGGGGGCACCCCATAGACACACAAGTTGATCTACGGATCGTTTCTTAGCCCTGTGCGGTGCCCCCTCCACCATATTCCACCTCGGCCATATCGTCGCGGAGTTTAGGCGAAGCCCTGCGCCGGTAGAGCATCATCATCGTCACCACGCCATCATGCTGACGGTACTCATCCCCGAAGCTTTGCTGGATCGGAGCCCGGGGATCGTCATCGAGCTGAACGTGTGCTGAACTCGAAGGTGCCGTACGTTCGGTACTTGGATCGGTCGGATCGTGAAGACGTACGACTACATCAACCGCGTTGTCATAACACTTCCGCTTACGGTCTACGAGGGTACATGGACAACACTCTCTCCTCTCGTTGCTATGCCATCACCATGATCTTGCGTGTACGTAGGAAATTTTTTGAAATTACTACGTTCCCCAACATTTAGTACCCCATAATACGGTGTCAGAAGACCGAACACTCTCACGAGTGCGGCACCCCGAACTTATAGCATTATATGCATCGGCTCCGAATCATGTCTGGGGCCAATAGTTGGGTTTGCCCGGTTCCCATGTTTTGGTACCTTACATTCCGCTATGTCGGCTAAGGTACCGCTGGGAGAACTACTGCGATTGTGCCCCAGTTGAGCTGGGTTAACACCTCAATAGAGAAAGCTAAAACTGACCGTCATGATAGGGCGAGAGACCGATCGCTGTTCGAGAGGTTTTTCGAGTCCTTAAAGACTCATGCTGCTTCGAGCGAGGAGCTGGCTTTGTCCGGCCTAGGCGTGGATAGCGCCCCGAACTCGGTCTTCCGAATACTAGGGGCTTCGCCAAAATTTAAAATTATAGAATTCTATGGCTAAGTGAGAGTGATAAAGCATTATAAGTCCGATGGCCTTGTTCGTTGTGCTGAGCGCCTCCCTCGATGGACCAAAGAATGGGAAAAAGAGCGCTCAGGTTTATTCCGAACACCCCAGCACTCGTGGCATGGGGATAGAAGCCGACGACTTGCATCTCTCAGATTTAATAAACGACCGCACAGAAGGTAATATTTTAAATTCAAAAAAGTGTTTCTTAGCGCATATGAACAAGTTTTCAGTGCACCGGATAAACACGAGCGAGTTTACTCAAAAATTACATCCCTGGTACATTCATCCGCCACACGACGGGCACCCTTCAGGACGCCCTCATAATACATCTCAGGCCTGCGATGCTCCTTCCCCTCCGGTGGCCCCTCTGTCACCAGCTTCTCAGCATCCAGCTTGCCCCAGTGCACTTTAGCATGGGCAAAAGCCCTACGGGCACCTTCGATGCATACGGTGCACTTGACGACTTCAAGCCGGGGACAAGCATCTACCAGCCGCCGCACCAGCCCAAAGTAGCTCAAAGGCATGACCTTCCCAGGCCACAGCCGGCCTATCAGGCCCTTCATGGCCTGTTCGGCTGCCTTATGAAGCTCGACCAGCTGCTTCAGCTGGTCGCTCAGGGGCACCGGGTGTCCGGCCTCAGCATACGGGGACCAGAACACCTTCTCCGTCGAGCTCCCTTCCTCGGCCCGGTAGAATGCGGCGGCGTCGGATACACTGCGGGGCAGATCTGCGAATGCTCCTGGAGAGCTCCAGATTCGGGTAAGTAACAGGTAATTTACTTTCACATGCTTGCTTTGCATAAAGAATGCCTTACCCGCCGCAATCCTTTTCATCGCCTCAATTTCCTGGAGGGCTTTTTGGGCTTCGGCCTTGGCAGATTTGGCGCTTTCAAGTGCCGAGGCAAGCTCGGACTCTCGAGTCTTCGAGTCAAGCTCTAAACTCTCATGTTCTTTCACAAGAGCATCGAGCTCTTGCCGCACTTCCGCCACCCGCGCCTCTTGTTTCTCTCGCTCGGTGCACTCCATGTCTGCATTGTCTTCGGCCTTGGACAGCGCTTCCTTCAGGGTCACCACCTCGGTTGTGGCCCCTGTAATATTCACGTTGGTCCTGTCATTATTTGCAACCAGGTATTTATATATACACTAACATAAGGTACTACAAACCTTCCTTGTCCTCGAGCTACTTCTTGGCAAGGCCGAGCTCGTTCTCGGACCGCTCGAGGCTCTGCTTCAATGCATCGACCTCTGCAGTCAGTGCGGCAGAGGTCAGCAACGTAGCCTGCATTCCCATATTGACATATTTATGTTAGACTCCTGCGTATATCTTTTTAGATCCTCAGTCCGGCTTTTGTTTCCGAACACCAAACTGAGCATTAGGGGCTACTGTCTATGTGGTAACATTTTTACATGTTTTAAATACATACCTCAAAGCATGTTAGAAGGCTGGTACAGGCTTCTGTCAGCCCGCTCTTGGCAGACTGAACCTTTTTTATCACCGCACTCATAACAGTGCGGTGCTCCTCATCGTTGGAGACGCCCTTAAGCACCTACAGCAAATTGTCCGGCGCCTCCGGTTGGACGGAGGCCGCCGGCGTTGTTGGCTTGCCCTACTTGCGAGGGGGCCGCCTGCCGGACTCCGAAATCTCTGAAGGTTCCGGAGTGGTGTCCGGCCCAGGGCCGGACTTAGATCCCTCTGGGGCTTCATCCCCTTTGGTCCTGGGGTCAGGGGTCGCCTTACGGCGCCTCCAGGACCACCTCCTCCTGGTTTAGCCCCTTTTGGAACTCCACCTCGGCGTTGTCCGTAGGGCGAGGGGAGGTAGCCATCGGGAGTAAAGCGCTATTCACATCCAACGAATCCAGGGAGCCGCTCGACGAATCGCCGAGCTGAGCCTTGGGCCAACTGCATAATTGAATTCGGTGTCAGAAGGTACTGTATAATGGAGGAACGCCATGAGTTACTCTGGTATTCGGATACTTACGATTTGGCCAGAGGCTTGACCCTGGATGGCCATTCCTTTCCGCCGTCGTCGGCGTCGGAGGCATAGTCTGGAAGAAGGGTCTTCCCCTTCTTGGACCCGTTGGCCTCCCCACTTGGGGCGGCCTTCCTTTTCTTTCCTCCCCCCGCGGGAGGGGGAGAGGCTTCTTCTTCCTCCTCATCGTCTTCGGAGGCGGAGGGCGCTTCGGGGTCGTCGGGCGATGAATCCGACACCACCAGGCGCCGGGAAATCTTTCGAGTCCCCGTGGCCTTCTTCTTGGCCTTCTTCTCCAGCACCACATGAGGTGCCGGGACCAGCAACTTCGTTAAACGTGCATCTGCTGGGCCTTCGGGCAAAGGGGCCGGACAGTCAAACTGTTCGGACGTCCTCTTCCAGTGCTGTCAAAGGAGCGAGAGTTTAGATCCTACATAAAATCAAACTGTGAAAATCAAGAGTCATGTAAAGGACAAAAACGAGATTACTTTGGTGGCTTAGCGCTTTACGCAAAATCCGCAATCCTCGGTGACGGGAGGGGAGACCTCGGAGCTCTTGAATAGCACCTTCCAGGCATCCTCGTGCTTTGTGTTGAAAAGCCTGGACAAAGTCTGGTGCTGGGCCGGGTCGAACTCCCATAAGTTGAAAGCCCGTCGTTGACACGGGAGGATCCGGTGGGAGAGCATGACCTGGACTACATTGACAAGTTTAACCCTCTTGTTCACCAGGTCTCGGACGCAGGTTTGGAGTCCGGTCACCTCTTCCGGATTACCCCACAACAGGCCCGTCTCTTTCCAGGATGTGAGCCATGTGGGGATGCCAGATCGGAATTTGGGGGCCGCTGCCCATTTAGGGTCACGCGGCTGGGTGATGTAGAACCACCCCGATTGCCACCCTTTGATGGTTTCCACGAAGGCGCCCTCGAGCCATGTGACGTTGGCCATCTTGCCCACCATGGCGCCTCCGCACTCTGCTTGCCGGCCGACCACGACCTTCGGCTTGACGCTGAAGATCTTCAGCCATAGGCCGAAGTGAGGCTTGACGCGGAGGAAGGCCTCGCACACGACGATAAACGCCGAGATGTTGAGGATGAAGTTCGGGGCCAGATCATGGAAATCCAGGCCATAATAGAACATGAGCTCCCGGACAAATGGGTGAAGTGGGAAGCCCAGTCCACGGAGGAAATGGGTGAGGAACATCACCCTCTCATGGGGCCTAGGGGTGGGGATGAGTTGCCCCTCATCTGGGGGCCGGTGCGCGCTGTCGTTAGACAAGTATCCGGCCTCCCTCAATTTTTTGATGTGCCCCTCCGTGATGGTGAAGGCCATCCATCTACCTCCCGCTCCAGACATGATTGGAGAAGGTTGAGGTGGGAAGTGCGGACTTGGGCGCTGGAGCTCGAGTGCACGGAAATGGATAAGCAAAGGAGTAAGAAGGCGTAGATTGAGAGGGCGGATCCTTATCCCCTTATATGGGCGGCCGAAACTATGTGCCCCCACCAGCCTAGTAAAACTCATTTATCTCCCAAAGCATCGCGATTAATGGCGCGGTTGGGTTACACACGCCCGTATTGATGAGAATCCTGGAATAAGGGGACACGATCTCTGCTTTGATAAGACGTGCCAAGGAAACCGCCTCGCTAGACGCGCTGAGGTGGGTCAGTAAAACGATTCGAATAAAGGCTTGGCCATAGCATGACATGCTACGGAATACGTTAGCAGATTAGATTTGCGTAAATATTATTCTCTCTACGGTGGTATGTGGAAATTATTTTGCAGAGCCGGACACTATCCTTGTGTTCAACATCTTCTATGAAGTATTCGGAGGAGGAACCCGCCTTGCAATGTCGAAGACAATTTGCGCGCCGGACTCGTCATCATTGAAGCCTGGTTCAGGGGCTACTGAGGGAGTCCTGGTTTAGGGGGTGTCCGGATGGCCGGACTATGACCTTTGGCCGGACTCCCGGACAATGAAGATACAAGATTGAAGACTTCGTCCCGTGTCCGGATAGGACTTTCCTTGGCGTGGAAGGCAAGCTTGGCGATATGATATGTAGATCTCCTCCCATCGTAACCGACTCTGTGTAACCCTAGCCCTCTCAGGTGTCTATATAAACCGGAGGGTTTTAGTCCGTAGGACGGAAGAACAATCATACCATAGGCTAGCTTCTAGGGTTTAGCCTCTCTGAACTCATGGTAGATCAACTCTCGTACTACCCATATCATCAATATTAATCAAGTAGGAGTAGGGTTTTACCTCCATCGAGAGGGCCCGAACCTGGGTAAAAACATCGTGTCCCTTGTCTCCTGTTACCATCCGCCTAGACGCACAGTTCGGGACCCCCTACCCGAGATCGGCCGGTTTTGACACCGACAACTACGATAGATCCCCTATACTTGTGGGTCATCAAGACTCTTTTCTGGTGCCGTTGCCGGGGAGTGAAGCGCCTTTGGTAGGTAGAATTTGGTAAGGAAAAATTTATTTAGTGTGCTGAAATTTTCTGTCACTTGTTACTATGGAAAGTAATTGTTTGAGGGGCTTGTTCGGGGTATCTTCACCCCGTCCGGTTGAGCCAAGAGTTGCTCCTCAACCCACTGAACCTACTGAATCTATTGAAGATGAAACTGCTTTTCAGATTCCTTCGGGTATGATGGAAAAACTGCTAGCTAACACTTTCGCAGGAGATGGAACAAAGCATCCTGACGAACATCTACGCTTCATAGATGATATTTGTGGACTATTTAAGCTTGCAGGTATACCCGATGATGTTGTTAAGAAGAAGCCTTTCCCTTTATCTTTGGGGGGAGATGCATTGACATGGTATAGGCTATGTGATGATACGAGATCATGGAACTATAAAAGAGTGAAATTGGAATTTCATCAAAAGTATTACCCTATGCATCTTGTTCATCGTGATCGCAATTATATATATAATTTTTGGCCTCGCGAAGGAGAAAGCATCGCTCAAGCTTGGGGGAGGCTTAAATCAATGTTATATTCATGCCCCAACCATGAGCTCTCAAAATTGACAATTCTCCAGAATTTTTATGCTCGGCTTTCTGATAACAATCGCACCATGCTCGATACTTCTTGTGCTGGCTCTTTTATGATGAAGTCTATTGAATTTGGATGGAATCTATTGGATAGAATTAAACGCAACTCTGAAGATTGGGACCCCGACGAAGGTAAGGAGTCAGGTATGACACCCAAGTTTGATTGTGTTAAATCTTTTATGGATACCGATGTTTTCCGTAAGTTTAGCACTAAATATGGACTTGACTCTGAGATAGTAGCTTCTTTTTGTGAATCTTTTGCTACTTATGTTGATCTCCCCAAGGAGAAGTGGTTTAAATATCATCCTCCCATAGAAGTAAAAGTAGTTGCACCTATTAAAGTTGAAGAAAAGATTGTCACTTACAATGATCCTATTGTTCCTACTTCTTATGTTGAGAAACCCCCTTTCCCTATTAGAATGAAGGATCATGCTAAAGATTCAACTGTTGTTCGTAAAAGCAATATTAGGACTTATACACCTCCTGAGCAAGTCAAAGTAGAACCCAATATTGCTATTGTTAAAGATCTCTTGTCGGATAATATTGATGGGCATGTTATTGAATTCACTGGTGAAACTGCTAGAATTGCTAAACCCTATGATAGAGATAAACATAGACCTATGGTAGGCGTGCCTGTTATTTTTGTTAAAATAGGAGATCATTGTTATCACGGCTTATGTGATATGGGTGCTAGTGCTAGTGTTATACCCATTGACTTATACAAAGAAATTATGCATGAGATTGCACCTGCTGAGTTAGAAGAAATTGATGTTACAATTAAACTTGCAAATAGAGATACTATATCTCCAATGGGAATTGTTAGAGATGTTGAAGTCTTGTGTGGGAAAACCAAATATCCTGCCGATTTTCTTGTTCTTGGTTCTCCACAAGATAGCTTTTGTCCCATTATATTTGGTAGACCCTTCTTGCGTACTGTTAATGCTACGATAGATTGAAAAAAGAATGTTGTTACTGTTGGCTTGGATGATATGGTTCATGAGTTTAATTTCTCTAAATTCAGTAAACAACATCATGAGGAAGAATTGCCTAGTAAGGATGAAATTATTTGTCTTGCCTCTATTGCTGTACCTCCTAGTGATCCTTTAGAACAGTATTTGCTAGATCATGAAAATGATATGTTTATGAATGAAAGAAGGGAAATAGATGAAGTATTCTTTAAACAAGAACCTATTCTGCAACATAATTTACCTGTTGAAATCCTAGGGGATCCCCCTCCACCCAAGGGTGATCCCGTGTTTGAGCTTAAACCGTTGTCGGATAATCTTAAATATGCTTATCCTGATGAAAAGAAAATATATCCTGTTGTTATTAGCGCTAACCTTTCACAGAATGAAGAAGAAAGATTATTGAAAACTCTGAAGAAGCACCATGCTGCCATTGGATATATTCTGGATGATCTTTAAGGGCATTAGTCCCACTCTATGTCAACATAAAATAAATTTGGAAGCTGATGCCAAACCAGTTTGTGACCCTCAACGATGTTCGAATCCTAAAATGAAAGAAGTGGTAAGAAAAGAAGTACTCAAGCTTCTGGAGGCAGGTATAATTTATCCCGTTGCTGATAGTCAGTGGGTAAGTCATGTTCATTGTGTCCCTAAGAAGGGAGGTATTACTGTTGTCCCTAATGATAAAGATGAATTGATCCCTCAAAGAATTATCACAGGACATAGGATGGTAATTTATTTTCGTAAGTTAAATAAAGCTACTAAGAAAGATCATTACCCCTTACCTTTTATTGATCACATGCTAGAGAGACTATGCAAACATACACATTATTGCTTTCTAGATGGTTATTCTGGTTTCTCTCAAATACCTGTGTCAGCTAAAGATCAATCAAAGACTACTTTTACATGCCCTTTTGGTACTTTCGCTTATAGACGTATGCCTTTTGGTTTATGTAATGCACCTGCTACCTTTCAAAGATGCATGATGCCTATATTCTCTGACTTTTGTGAAAAGATTTGTGAGGTTTTCATGGATGACTTTTCCGTCTATGGTTCCTCTTTTGATGATTGCTTAAGCAATCTTGATCGAGTTTTGCAGAGATGTGAAGAAACTAATCTTGTCTTGAATTGGGAAAAGTGCCACTTTATGGTTAATGAAGGTATTGTCTTGGGACACAAAGTTTCTGAGAAAGGTATTGAAGTTGATAAAGCCAAGGTTGATGCTATTGAAAAGATGCCATGTCCAAAGGACATCAAAGGTATAAGAAGTTTCCTTGGTCATGCGGGATTTTATAGGAGGTTCATTCAGGACTTCTCAAAAATCTCTCGGCCTCTGACTAATTTATTATAAAAAGATGTACCGTTTGTCTTTGATGATGATTGTGCAGAAGCATTTGAAATACTTAAGAAGGCACTAGTCTCTGCACCTGTTGTTTAGCCACCTGATTGGAATTTACCCTTTGAAATTATGTGTGATGCTAGTGATTATGCTGTAGGTTCTGTTCTAGGGCAGAGAGTTGATAAGAAATTAAATGTTATCCATCATGCTAGTAAGACTCTAGATAGTGCTCAAAGAAATTATGCTACTACCGAAAAGGAATTTTTAGGAGTGGTGTTTGCTTGTGATAAGTTTAGATCTTATATTGTTGATTCCAAAGTTACTATTCACACTGATCATGCTGCTATTAAGTATCTTATGGAAAAGAAGGATGCAAAACCTAGACTTATTAGATGGGTTCTCCTGCTTCAAGAATTTGATTTGCATATTGTTGATAGAAAGGGAGCTGAGAACCCCGTTGCAGACAACTTGTCTAGGCTAGAGAATGTTCTTGATGACCCACTACCTATTAATGATAGCTTTCCTGATGAGCAATTAAATGTCATAAGTACTTCTCGTAGCACTCCATGGTATGCTGATTATGCTAATTATATTGTTGCTAAATTTATACCGCCTAGCTTCACATACCAACAAAAGAAAAAGTTTTTCTATGACTTGCGACATTACTTTTGGGATGACCCACATCTTTATAAAGAAGGAGTAGATGGTATTATTAGACGTTGTGTACCTGAGCATGAACAGGAACAGATCCTACGCAAGTGTCACTCCGAAGCCTATGGAGGACATCACGCTGGAGATAGAACTGCACATAAGGTATTGCAATCCATTTTTTATTGGCCTACTCTCTTCAAGGATGCCCGTAAGTTTGTTTTGTCTTGCGATGAATGTCAAAGAATTGGTAATATCAGTAGACGTCAAGAAATGCCTATGAATTATTCACTTGTTATTGAGCCATTTGATGTTTGGGGCTTTGATTATATTGGACCTTTTCCTGCCTCTAATGGTTACACTCATATTCTAGTTGCTGTTGATTACGTTACTAAGTGGGTAGAAGCTATTCCAACTAGTAGTGATGAGCACAACACTTCTATTAAAATTCTTAAGGAAGTTATTTTTTCGAGGTTTGGAGTCCCTAGATATTTAATGACTGATGGTGGTTCACACTTCATTCATGGTGCTTTTCGTAAGATGCTTGCTAAATATGACGTTAATCATAGGATTGCATCTCCTTATCATCCTCAGTCTAGTGGTCAAGTAGAATTGAGCAACAGAGAGCTCAAATTAATTTTGCAAAAGATTGTCAATAGCTCTAGAAAGAATTGGTCCAAGAAACTTGATGATGCATTATGGGCCTATAGAACTGCATATAGAAATCCTATGGGTATGTCTCCGTACAAAATGGTCTATGGAAAAGCTTGTCATTTACCTCTCGAACTAGAACATAAGGCATATTAGGCTATTAAAGAGTTCAACTATGATTTCAAACTTTCCAGTGAGAAGAGGTTATTTGATATTAGCTCACTCGATGAATGGAGAGCCCAAGCATATGAAAATGCCAAGTTGTTTAAAGAAAAAGTTAAAAGATGGCATGACAAAATGATACAAAAGCGTGAGTTTAATGTAGGTGATTACGTATTGCTATACAACTCTCGTTTAAGATTTTTTGCAGGAAAACTTCTCTCTAAATGGGAAGGTCCCTACATTATCGAGGAGGTCTATCATTCCGGTGCCATAAAAATCAACAACTTCGCAGGCACAAATCAGAAGGTGGTAAACGGTCAAAGGATCAAACACTACATCTCAGGAAATCCTATAAATGTTGAAACTAATATTATTGAAACCGTGACCCCGGAGGAGTACATAAAGGACACTTTCCAGAACGTTCCAGACTCAGAAAATGAATAAGTATGTGGTACGGTAAGTAAACCGACTCCAAAACAATTTTTAAGGCAATATTTCTCTGTTTTAGAATATTTAGGAAAATAGAAAAATAAGTAGCAGTCCGGGGAGGACACGAGGTCTCCACGAGGGTGGAGGGTGCGCCCTACCCCCCTGGGCGCGCCCCCCTACCTCGTGAGCACCTCATGTGCCCTCCGGACTCCGTCTCCTTGCACGATACATATTTTGGTCGGTAAAAATTCATTATATATACTCCCGAAGGTTTTGACCACCGTATCACGCAAATATCCTCTGTTTTCGTTTCGAGCTGTTTCCGTTGCAGATTTAGAGCACCATGACTTCTCCCTCTTCCAGCAACGAAGACAAGGATGCTTGGCTATTGAAGATAGAGTTGAAGAGAGAGGAACCAGAAGAAATCAGCAAGGATGAAAGGATCAAGAAGTCCATGGAGGTTCAAGCTCCGATGGTGAACGAAGAATACATCCCTCAACCCTTACCTAACCTTTTCACTCCAACAGAGATTGAAGCTTTCAAGATGATCGAGTTAGCCCGCATACAGAACAAGTATCTTACACAGGAGAATATTTTGTTGAAGGACCATATTACTGGGCTCAAGGGCATTATCCGCAAGTTGGAGGAGCTTTTACGCTCGATGTGCGATTATCCACCGTCATCTTCACCACCTCCATCACCTCCGAGGAAATAATCACATGGGTATGGGCACTCTCCTTGGCAACTGCCAAGCTTGGGGGAGGTGCCCTGGTATCGTATCACCATCACAACTCCTATCTTTACAGTTTTTCTTAGTTCGATCCTATTAGTAGTATCTTGATTTAGTAGAATAAAGTCATGGCATGATCTAGTTTTGAGTTTTGCTTTATGATCTTTCCTTGTAATCGAGTCCGTGAGCTTTATAATAAAGATTAGTGTTGAGTCAAGGGCTTGAAGTATTTTGCCATGATCTTGGGAAAGTAAAAGAAAAAGAATGAAAAGAATCAAGAGTTCGTATTGATCTTATTAGAAGTAGTGACTTCACATAGAAAGAGTATGATGATTTAAAGTTGTTGGGAGTTGGCAAGTATAGCTTTGGTCATCGTTGCAATTAATAGGAAGTAATAAGGAGAGAGAGGTTTCACATATAGATATATTATCATTGACATCTTTTATGGTTGGGAGCACTCATTAAAATATGACATGCTAAAGAGTTGAGGTTGGACAAGGAAGACAACATAATGAGTTATGTTTTCTTACATTCGAGATAAAGTATGTTGTCATGGATCCTCTACCGTGTTGAGCTTGCCTTTCCCCCTCATGCTAGCCCAATTCTCAGCACCAAGTAGAAATACTACTTGTGCTTCCAAACACCCTTAAACCAGTTTTGCCATGAGAGTCCACCATATCTACCTATGGATTGAGTAAGATCCTTCAAGTAAGTTGTCATCGGTGCAAGCAATAAAAATTGCTCTCTAAATATGCATGACTTATTAATGTAGAGAAATAAGCTTTGTACGAACTTGTTGTGGACGCAATAAAAGCGACAGACTGCATAATAAAGGTTCACATACAAGGGGCAATATAAAGTGACGTTCTTTTGCATTAAGATTTTGTGCATCAACCCTAAACGCGCATGACAACCTCTGCTTCCCTCTGCGAAGGGCCTATATTTTATTATTATCCTCTACCTTACAAGAGTCATGGTGTTCCTCACCATTCCTTTTTCATTTTATCCTTTGGCAAGCTCAGCATGTTGGAAAGAGTATGATATACATATCTAATTGGATGTGGGGGAGAATGAATTGTTATTGTTGACATTACCCTTGAGATAAAAGGTTGTGGGGCAAAACTATAAGCCCCTATCTTTCTCTGTGTCCGATTAAAACTCCGTAACCACAAGTATCGCATGAGTGCTAGCAATTATGAAGGCCTAATGATAGTTGAGTATGTGGACTTGCTTTTAAGCTCTGACATAGACTCTTTCCGATGTTATGATAAATTGCAATTGCTTCAATGACTAAGATTATAATTGTTAGTGCCCAATAATGTTTCTGATTCATGCTTTGGCTTTGTGAATAGGTCATTACTTGAACATGAGTAATCATATGACAAAATCTATTTATATTGTTGTTATGAAATAATCATGATGCCTTCATGTCCGTATTTTATTTTTATCGACGCCTCTACCTCTAAACATGAGGACATATTTATTGTTATCGACTTTTCGCTTGAGGACAAGCAAGGTCTAAGCTTGGGGGAGTTGATACGTCCATTTTGCATCATGCTTTTATGTCAATATTTATTGCATTATGGGTTGTTATTTCATGTTATGTCACAATACTTATGGCTATTCTCTCTTATTTTACAAGGTTTACATGAAGAGGGAGAATGCCGGCAGCTAGAATTCTGGGCTGGAAAAGGAGCAAATATTGAAGGACTATTCTGGGCAACTCCAAAAGTCCTGAAACTCCACGGAACACCTTATATTAAATAAAGAAAAATCGTCACCAAAGATGAAGGCCAGGGGGCCCACACCCTGCTCACGAGGGTGGGGGGCGCCCCCCCTGGGCGCGCCCCCTACCTCGTGGGCCCCTTGGTGGCTCTCCGACGCCCATCTTCTCCTATATGAAGTCTTTCGATGAGAAAAAAACGGAGAGAACCTTTTGGGACGAGACGCCGCCGCCACGAGGCAGAACCTTGGCGGAACCAATCTAGGGCTCTGGCGGAGCTTTTCTGCCGGGGACACTTCCCTCCGGGAGGGGGAAATCATTACCATCGTCATCACCAACGCTCCTCTCATCGGGAGAGGGCAATCTCCATCAACATCTTCACCAGCACCATCTCATCTCCAAACCCTAGTTCATCTCTTGTATCCAATTCTTGTCTCCAAGTCCGGGACTGGTGCTAGTAGTTTGCTAGTAGTGTTGATTACTCTTTGTAGTTGATGCTAGTTGGTTTATTTGGTGGAAGATCATATGTTCAGATCCTATATGCACATTATTACCCCTCTGATTATGAACATGAATACGCTTTGTGAGTAGTTAGGTTTGTTCCTGAGGACAAGGGAGAAATCTTGCTATTAGTAGTCATGTGAATTTGGTATTCGTTCGATATTTTGATAAGATGTATGTTGTCTAACCTCTAGTGGTGTTATGTGAACGTCGACTACATAACACTTCACCATTATTTGGGCCTAGAGGAAGGCATTGAGAAGTAATAAGTAGATGATGGGTTGCTAGAGTGACAGAAGCTTAAACCCTAGTTTATGTGTTGCTTCGTAAGGGGCTGATTTGGATCCACATGTTTCATGCTATGGTTAGGTTTACCTTAATACTTTTGTTGTGGTTGTGGATGCTTGCAATAGAGGTTAATCATAAGTGGGATGCTTGTCCAAGTAAGGGCAGTACCCAAGCACCGGTCCACCCACATATCAAATTATCAAAGTACCGAACGCGAATCATATGAGTGTGATGAAAACTAGCTTGACGATATTCCCATGTGTCCTCGGGAGCGCTTTTCCTATTATAAGAGTTTGTCCAGGCTTGTCCTTTGCTACAAAAAGGATTGGGACACCTTGATGCACTTTATTTACTTTTGTTACTTGTTGCTCGTTACAATTTATCTTATCACAAAACTATCTGTTACCACTTATTTCAGTACTTGCAGAGAATACCTTGCTGAAAACCGCTTATCATTTCCTTCTGCTCCTCGTTGGGTTCGACACTCTTACTTATCGAAAGGACTACGATAGATCCCCTATACTTGTGGGTCATCAGGGTGCGAGATTTGTTATCATGGTATTAATTAAATTAATGGCTTATAATCTTCGTATCGGTGGCACCATGACAAAAAGTAAAGAACGAAATACTATTAAGCCTTTTCTTTGGTTCTCTCTGCTGACAATAACACAAGAATGAAATGTGATGTAGTTGTGAATCTTGACCATTCCAAAAAAGAACAATTTATATCCCCGTCGTACTTAAACGGTTTCTTAGAATATACTTATTGGATGTGGATTGTGTTTATTTCAGTAGATTTGGAACATGGAGAAAATTGTGATGGTATATGTTAGTATTGTAAGGACCAGAAAACTAGGTGCGGTGGGGCGGGGGGGGGGGCGGGGACGGTGGTCCTTCGCAGAGCGAGCCTGCGGATCCAGGCGGGAACACCGTGAGGCAATGGTGTGAGAACGTTGGAAAGGCAGCAACACATGCAACCAAGAGAGGTGCTATATGTCCTATCCCACGACAACATATATTAGTATTGTAAGGACCAAAAAAACTAGATGCAATTTTCTAACATATGCATTTTTTTTGTTTTATGAGGAAAGCATGCATGTATGAGTTGTCAAGGTTGTCTTGTTCAAAAAAAGGAGTTTCCGAGGAAAAAAGGAGAATGTCAAAGCGGCCGACAATCACCCTCACGAAGGAATTGAGCGTCTGTCGTATATCTAGGTCGCTGAAGAGAACCAAATGTGTGGTGTCATGGTGGAGGAGGAGCACACCATCGGAGAGTCATGGTCTTCGCCGCCTCGAGATCACAAGTGTAGCGAATGTGCCAGCGTGCGACAAATGTCATCTTTTTTGTGGGCCAACAACGATTCGTTTCCTACTAAAACGAACATGATCAATAAAGATCTCTTGGCACTAATTCTTAATCCGAATAAAAACACGCGGCGGTCCCTCAAAAAAACACGCAGTGGAATGAAACATAGCCATAAAAAATTCTTATTTTAAATACTAGAGCGTACTGGCCGAATTATGCCTATACGCGTGGCAGCTAAGGGACAGAGAATACCGAATAATACCTCGTTTCCAATCATGAGTTGTCAATTGTTCTAATGCCCAGGCCATCCCAGACGAGCGTTCCTCAATCCTCATCCTCTTCTCACGGATTCTATATAAGCACACATGACCCTGAGACGTAGACAGACACAAATCTACCTCCTCTCATCTTCCTTTCCCTGAGCCAGCCAACGAAGGAGCAATGGCGCCGAAGCAGAAGGGTGGTAATGGGCGGCAAAAGATCGCCATCCGGCGGATCGAGAAGGAGAGCGCCCGACGGGTGTGCTTCTCCAAGCGGCAGCAAGGTCTTTTTATCAAAGATGGTGGTGATGTGCGGCGCTGAGGTAGCCATCGTCGCCTTCTCACCCGGCGGCAAGGCCTTCTCCTTCGGCCACCCCTCCGCCGAGGCCATCATTGACCGCTTCCTGGCAGGGGGCGGTGCAGAAGTCCTGAGCGTCGCTAACGATAACGAGCTGAAGAAGTTGCACCTTCAGCATGGCGAGTTGCGCATGTTGTTGAAGGAGGTGAAGGGACGCAAAGAGTGCGTGCAGGAGGCCATGGCAAAGGAGCGTGCTGCGGGGGATCAGATTGCGATGTGGCTCAACCCCAAACTATGCGACATGGGGGAGAAAGAGATGATAGCCTTCGCCGCGAAGCTGATGGTGGTGCGGGCTGCCATCTTGGAACGCACAAACCAGGCGCTCCTGGATGAGCAGAACATCCATCGCATGCTCCAGGCGCCCGCGCCTCCGCTACAGCCGCTCTTCGGTGGCAGTACCTTTGAGTTTGGTAGCAGCAGCAGCGCCAACACTGGGATGGAAATGCAACAGATGCATATGGCGATGCCTCCGATGCAGGAGTTCGATGCCGGAATGGATATGCACCATATGCCAATGGAGATGCATCCGTCACTGGGTTCGGCCTACGAGATGGATATGCAGCAGATTCTTATGTCGACTCCTCCGCCATCCAGATTTGACGCCGGGATGGAGATGGAGCAGATGGTTACAGTGATGTCGCCGCAACTAGAGTTCGCCACGGAGGCAGAGATGCAGCAGATGTTTATGGCGATGCCTCCGATGTCGGAGTTTTCCGCCGGGATGGAGATACTGCCGCCCGCGGGAATAGCCGCGGGGGTAGAGATGGTGCAGCAGGGGGCCGGGCCGAACATGGGCTTTCCGTGCGGAGGAGGAGACAAGATCCATACCGAGTCCGAGTCCGAATCCGAGTGACTTAATCAGTCCGAGTGAGACTATCCATTGATCCATTGCATGCATGGATGGATGCCGATCTATTAGTTCATTGCCACTCTATTTATATTATTCATCTTGCTTGATTGATCTACCTGGGTGCAAGATTTGTTATCGTGGTATTAATTAAATTAATGGCTTGTAATCTTCGTATCGGTGGCACCATGACAAAAAAGTAAAGAACGAAATACTATTAAGTCTTTTCTTTGGTTCTCTCTGCTGACAATAACACAAGAATGAAATGTGATGTAGTTGTGAATCTTGACCATTCCAAAAAAGAACAATTTATATCCCCGTCGTACTTAAACGGTTTCTTAGAATATACTTATTGGACATGTGGATTCTGTTTATTTCAGTAGATTTGGAACATGGAGAAAATTGTGATGGTACATGTTAGTATTGTAAGGACCAGAAAA
>NC_041385.1:764414537-764422173 GCF_002162155.2 Triticum dicoccoides
CAGAGCGAGCCTGCGGATCCAGGCGGGAACACCGCGAGGCAATGGTGTGAGAACGTTGGAAAGGCAGCAACACATGCAACCAAGAGAGGTGCTATGTCCTATCCCACGACAACATATATTAGTTTCGACAGTACAGACACATACCGGGTCTGGGGCACAATCCGGTCAGACGCACTAGTGTGTCGTTGCCGCCATCTTTCACAGGTCCGTCTTCAGATCATATTGAGGCTTCTACCTTGTCTGGCCACTCTGCCATCGACGTCACCATGACACCGGACAGCAACCTCCTCCTGCGCGAGTCCATCTTCGTGCATCAAACGCCGAGCCTCCACAGCGCCATGCCGCCGATATCCGCCGCCATCAATCTGTGAGATGAAGCACCGCTCCACCATTCCCCCAGCCAGCACTTACTCCAAAACGATGCCCCCAGGAGGGAAAGCGATAAAACGCCATCACGTCCGATCCGGGAGACCCAGATCTAGGGTTTCCCCCGGAGCATCCCGAGCCTGATGACGCAGACTGCAACGATGATGCCTCGACAAGGGAACGTCATCTAAGACGTCGCCATCGTCCGCCATGACCGTAGTCGGCGCGATTTTCATCGGCAGTTGCTCCACCAGACGTGCGCCGCCGACGTCGCTGGTCCCTTCAACTGGAGCAAACTCCAAAACAATGCCCCAAAAAGGGACTACGACGCAAAAGCGCCGCCATCGCTCGATCCCAAGGAGATCTAGGGTTTCCCCCGGAGTTGCCCACGCTGTCAAGGACCAAACAAGGTAGAATCCCGCGGATCTGCCCAGCTGCCGACGAGTCGCACCCACCACTGTGCCGACGGCAGACCAGCGATCAAGGCCCACGCTTGGGCATAGATCCGGCCGCGCCGCCGCGAACCGATCCGGTCACGCCGCCGCCGTCCCTGGTGGTCGCGACGCACCAGATCGCGAGGCCTCCTGCCGCGGGGAAGCGAGGTCGCCGATGCGCCGCCACCACCCGCCATGGCGTCCGGCCCGCCCGCCACGCTCTGGCCCGGGGGCGTTGTCCCGTACCAGCCCCACACGAGCGAGAGGGCCCGAGTCCCCGCCGCCGCCGGCGACGGCAAGGCTTCGCCTGGCCGCGCCCTTGGGCAGCAGCGAGAGAGGAGGAGGAGGAGTGGAGGAGGTCCGGCCGATGGGATCTCGGGCCTCCCGGTCGTCCACGCGGGGGCGGCTCGGGAGGGGAAACACTTACATGTGACAGTTCACTGGTAGAAAATATTGTATAATACCACTTTGAGACTTTATTTACGCTAAAAATGATTGTAGGAATACAAATAATTTTGGGAGCAGATAAAAGGTAAGCATGATGACTTGCTTTTTCGAGGGAAATGATGACTCACACTACCAAATTTAGGAGTGTGAGCTTTGATTTTTGTCTCCTCCCACTCATGGCATCGAAAGTATAACCAAATATTGTTGAGATCAACTAGTTGATTACGAGAGCTCTCCTTGAACTCTCTACACCACTTCTTCGATCTCCTCCAGGGCTTTTACTGGGACCCCCCACCGCTCCTTCCTGACCCGCCATCGATGAAATCATGGTGTGGGTCCCCTTTTATGTACAGTAGGTAGTAGACTTTGGCTTCCTTAGTGGAATATGCCGCCATGGCGAGTCACGAGCTTACCACCGATAGTTGGCGGTCTCCTTCGAGTTGCTTGGGTGATGGTCAACTCTGTCACTACCGTTGGGCTTGATCCGGCTGTTGTTGGCACAGGCTACTTCATCCAAGTGAGCTCCCAAAACTAGGCCTCATCACCCTAAACAGAATGCAAGAATGAATTGTTATGTAGTCGTGAGTCTTGACCATTCCAAGATAGAACGACTTATATCCCTGCCGGACTGAGATTTTTAGAAGAGATTTATGTTGCATCTGAACTCTGTGTATTGAACATATGTGAAACATGGAGAAGATTGTTATGGTATATATTAGTATTGTAAGGACCAGAAAACCAGATGCGATTTTTTATGTATGCATGAGTTTTTTTTTTTGAAAAGCAGGCATGCAAGAGCTTCCGCTGTTGTGTAGTTGAAAAGAAAGAAAGAAGTTTTCAAGAAAAAAGAGAAAAGAAATCAATGAGAATGTTGAATCAGTGATTGATATTTTTTTAAAATACAAGCACTCATATATCAATCGGTGATTGATGTGATGTCCTTTTTGTGGGTGATCAATGTTTTTATATACTCCCTCTGTCTAGGTGAGTAAGTCATTTTAGGTTGTGCACCGTGATCAAGGAGGAGGGGAAAACAAGAAAACTTAATGTTCATTTGCTAATTAATAGCATTGCATGCAATGAACTAACCACTGCATGTCGTGTTTGGTAGTCTCAAGTCATTAAAAGCATGCACACCTTACTTCTCTTATTGGTTGATATGTCAAGAAATAAGAAACGAGGTAAAATTTAATGCACCGCGCCTAAGTGTTTTGGGATTATATGGTTTTTGTAAGATGACTTACACACCTAGACGGAGGGAGTACATGAAATGGAAGGGGGAAATGTACTATGTGCGTGAGGCCACTGGTTGGGCCAAGGTTCTACGCTGCAGCCACTAGCAGGCCTGGCGCTATCACGTGACACATGTGATAAGCAATCCAAACAATTCCAAAAAAAACTAGCAGGCCTGGCGCTCGTTCTTAAACTTTTTCTAACAACGTCCAGCACAACGGAAAAGAGCCATAAAAAAGTCCGTCCGCCTGTGACGGTCACTCGCTGTTTCTAGCGACTTCGTGGCGACCTAGTTTGCAACCTCGTCGACCGATGTGTGGAGTAATAATATTAGATACAGAAGCGTTTCGGTTTACTTGTTATGGACGTGATGCCCATATTCATGATCAATTGCCTTAGATATCATCATAACTATGCGTTTTTTATCAATTGTTTAACAGTAATTTGTTTACCCATTATATGTTTTCTTTCAAGAGAGAAGACTCTAGTGGAACCTATGGCCCCCAGGTCTATTTTCTATCATATATTTTCAGATTTATAAACCAAAAAACCCAAAAATACTTTACTACAATTTATTTATATTTACTTTAGTTTGCTCTTTTATTTATCTTTTATACATATTTCTATTAGATCTCACTCTTGTTCGTAACAGTGAAGGGATTGACAACCCCTTTTTGCGTTGTGTGCAAGTGTTTGCTAGTTTGTGCAGGTGCATATATTGAAGACTTGCTTGTGCCTTCTACTGGCTTGATACCCTGATTCTTAACTGAGGGAATACTTATCTCTACTTTGTTGAATTGGCCTTTCCTCTTCAAAAGAAAAATAAGCGCAAGCTTAAGAAGTAGCACTATTTACATCACCCTTCCTCTTCAAGAAAACCCAACTCCCGCGGGAGTAGCAGCCGTTGAGGCGATGTTGTCATCACTCCCATACTGGAGCCAGCTTGACCTCGTCGACGATAACCAGAAAACCTTTGTGCATGTGCCCCTAAGTACCATTGCCCCGGAGTCGTAGTCTTCACTGTTGGACCCTTGAATCGATCTGAAAAATCTGACACCAAATTTCGCCGTCACGTATGCACAATGAGAAACTCTTATCTCACTGCCCTGAGAAATTGGTAGGAATCTACAACAAAACTCCGTCTAATCTGTCCCAATGGAGAAACTTGAGGATGCTTAGAAATTGTTACCTTTTTGTTAGCTAGAGAAGTACAAGAAACCCCCCTTTTTCTAAGATAGATGTGAAAAGAATGAATCAACAATCTCAGCATGAAGTGAGCATAGCTCACATGGTTCGACTCAATCTAAAAAATCCATCGACTTAGTCTGTCGAAGATGTTCATAGAGGTAAGAGGAGTGTACATGTGTACATAAGGATGGGTGTACGTGAGCGTCTGCGTTTGTATATTGTGTTAAAAAGCAATGCTATATTTTTTCGACAGTACAGACACTGACCATACTCACACACACTATCCGTATGAGCACCTCCGAGAGATCGAGCCGACCAATCATCTTAGATCTATGAAGTCCCACAAACACATCATGTCAAAACTAAGACTTAGTCCTCCTAACTATCCAACCACAAAAGCAATACTACGGAGTATATGAGAATATGAGAAGTGTAAATGATCCGGAAAAAAGAATATTTTTTCAAAAAAAGGAAAGTTATATCGCGGAGACTGTTTTTCATCCCTGTTCACAAGGAAAAAAATATTGGCACTGACACTAGGGTCCACCTTTCAGTCCAGTCCCAGGCTAACAAGAAGGGGGGAGAGAGAGAGAGAGAAAAACTAGGTGCGGTTTCTTTTTCTGTTTGAATGAGTTTTTTTTTTAGAAAAGCATTCGTGCATTAGCTGCCTGTGTTTTTTTGTTGAAAAGAAAGAAATGAGTTTTCGAGGAAAAAGAAAAGAAAGAAAAGAAAGGAGAATGTCAAAGCGGTTGACGGACGCGATCTCCTCTTTGTCCTTGGTCAATGTTTTTATATAACAGAAATGGAAGGTAGAAAAAACATATGTCTATTAGGCCAGTGACTGGGCCAAGGTTCTGGGCTGCACCCAGCAGCAGGCCCGACACTCATTCTTAATCCTTGTCTAATGAAAACACGTGGAGCCATAGAAAAAATGGAAGCACTGGAGTGTACCGGTTGAGTTACGCTTATACATGTGACAGTTCACTGGTAGAAAATATTGTATAATACCGCTTTGAGACTTTATTTACGCTAAAAATGCTTGTAGGAATACAAATAATTTTGGGAGCAGATAAAAGGTAAGCATGATGACTTACTTTTTCGAGGGAAATGATGACTCACACTACCAAATTTAGGAGTGTGAGCTTTGATATTTGTCTCCTCTCACTCATGGCATCGAAAGTATAACCAAATATTGTTGAGATCAACTAGTTGATTACGAGAGCTCTCCTTGAACTCTCTACCCCACTTCTTCGATCTCCTCCATGGCCTTTGCTGGGACCCCACCGCTCCTTCCTGGCTCGCTGTCGATGAAGTGATGGTGTGGGTCCCCTTTTGTGTACAGTAGGTAGTAGACTTTGGCTTCCTTGGTGGAGTATGCCGCCATGGCGAGTCACGAGCTTACCACCGATAGTTGGCGGCCTCCTTTGAGTTGCTTGGGTGATGGTCAACTCTGTCACTACCGTTGGGCTTGATCCGGCTGTTGTTGGCACAGGCTACTTCATCCAAGTGAGCTCCCAAAACTAGGCCTCATCACCCTAAACAGAATACAAGAATGAATTGTTATGTAGTCGTGAGGCTTGACCATTCCAAGATAGAACGACTTATATCCCTGCCGGACTGAGTTTTTTAGAAGAGATCTATGTTGCATCTGAACTCTGTGTATTGAACATATGTGAAACATGGAGAAGATTATGATGGTATATATTAGTATTGTAAGGACCAGAAAACTAGATGCGATTTTTTTTATGTATGCATGAGTTTTTTCTTAAAGCAGGCATGCATGAGCTTCCTCTGTTGTGCAGTTGAAAAGAAAGAAAAAGTTTCCAAGGAAAAAAGATAAAAGAAATAAATAAGAATGTTGAATCAGTGATTGGTATATATATTTCTTTGAACATCAGTACAGACTCAAACACTCATATATCAATCGGTGATTGATGTGATGTCCTCTTTGTCATTGGTCGATGTTTTTACATACATGAAATGGAAGGGGAAAATGTCTGTGCGTGAGGCCACTTGTTGGGCCAAGGTTCTACGCTACAACAACTAGCAGGTCTGGCGCTCGTTCTTAAACTTTTACTAACAAACGTCCAGCACAACGGAAACGAGCCAAAGGAACTCATTTGAAATTCTGAAGCGCACTGGCTGAGTGTCCCGGCAAGGAACAAGAAAGGCGAAGCCCCTTCGAAAAAATAGATCGGGCATGGGCGCTGGAGCTCCAACACAGGCAAAGACAAGGCATCACAAATACTCCCTCATTCTATATATATATATATATATATATATATATATATATATATATATATATATATATATATATATATATAGGACAAATGTTTCCTACAAGCAGTGATAATTACCACCACTTGCGTTTTGTATGTTGTATGTAGTATCTGTCAAAATTGAGATTATGTACGTGTAGTATGTAGTATATAACAATGATTAAGTAGTATATATACTAATTTTTAGGTAGTATATACCATGTTTTGTGTATGCTTTTTTTTACGTACAAATATGTACGTATTTCACAAATATAACAAAAACTATGAGTTCATATGTAATTTTTTCATGTAACTTGCTTTGAAATATCTTAGATATAGTATATGAATATATTTAAAATGATAAAGTAGTATATATAGTATCACATGGTAGTATATGAGACATATGGGGTAACTACCACCCGGTGGTAGGATGGATTTTTCCTATATATATATATATATATATATATATATATATATATATATATATATATATATATATATATATATATATATATATATATACTAGCAAAAGAGCCCGTGCGTTGCAACAGGACAGAAAAAATACACGCTCTTAACCTAATGACCACGACTCGAGACCCTGATAGGTAGACGTTCTTTATTTAAAATGGCATCACATTTGTGTTCCGGACGGTGGTCTCATTGCTCACACAACGAAAATGCATTTGAATGTGGTCAGTCCTAAGGCGTCTCTCTCTCACACGCACACACGCGCGCGCTCGCACGCACACAATCGCTCAGAATAAGATGAGAAAAGTGTTGTTTTTTCCCGCGAGGTTTTTTAGAGTTGTGTATGCGTGGTTATCAATGTTTTTTCCCACTCAATCTGGTTTTAATGTGTGTTTATTTGCAATTTGGATCGCCGCCGGTGCGAAAGAAAAACGGACCGTGCACTATAGATTAAGTTTGCACGCAAATTAATAGTTTAGAAATATTTAACAGCTAGAAGTAACATCATATTTCGATTCTACACATTTTTCTAATCAAATTTCATATATAATATGTTAAAATTGGAGTTACGGTTTAAAAGATACGGATAATTTTGTTTTAGATAAACTGCGGATTGATTAACCGAAAGGTTAGGGGGTTTTCTGTTAAAATAAAAAACGATTCGTATGACTTAAATATGGACGGCGGGTTGATTATCTGAAATCTCAGGGGGTTTTCTAAAAAAAGTTAAAAAAACGGTTCGTTATGACTTATAGATGGACTGCGGGTTGATTTCAACAAACTGTAGGGACTTTTTTGCAAATAGGGGTGACGGACGACGGAAACCCATCGCACTTTATTATTAGGTAGAAATATATATAGGACAAATATTTCCTACAAGCAGTGGTAGTTACCACCACTTGTGTTTTGTATGTTGTATCTAGTATCTATCGAAACCGAGAGTATGTATGTGTAGTATGTAGTATATAATAATGATTAGGTAGTATATATACTAAATTTTAGATAGTATGTACCATGTTTTGTGTATACTCTTTTTTACATACAAATATATACGTATTTCATAAATATAACAAAAACTATGGGCTCATATGCAATTTTTTCATGTAACTTGCTTTAAAATATCTTAAATATAGTATATGAACATATTTAAAATAATAAAATAGTATATATAGTACCACATGGTAGTATATTAGATATGTGGGGTAACTACCACCGGATGGTAGGATGGATTTTCCATATATA
>NC_041385.1:764422183-764482754 GCF_002162155.2 Triticum dicoccoides
TTTTTTGAGGTTGCCTTTGACTATTTGATAATGTTAACAATATATGAGATGTATATGTAAAAATTATATCATTAGAAACTCCTTTCACTTACGAATTTGATGGTGTGCTTTGTGTAACTTGCATGTTATATATTATTGCTCTTCCCGCAAAAAAAATATTATTGCTCTAACATGTGATCAAAGTTAGGCTCGAAAAACATATTAGGCCCTATATACATGGAAGGAAGGAGTAGCATGGTCAACACACTAGGCTCAGAAAATAACTGAGGCGCGGCGTACGTTAATAGGCAACCACACACAATGAACACGAAAAGTTACCACCGTCACCCGGCCCATAGGCACACAGACCCAAGAGGAAAGTTGCCTGTCTTATCTGTTTGAAGACACTCTTTGTGTGAAAACTGTCATTTTTCCTATCAGCATGCCCCCCCCCCCAGAACTCGGGCACTAAACCAAGCCACCGCCGAACAAACTCTCCTCCTTCACTCCCTCTCCCGCCACCGCCGGCCAAAGCCCGCATGGCGCCGGTGGCGGCGGGCCGTTCTTTCTACGCCCTCTTGTCTGGCCTAGTCAGCGCGGGGCTCGGTTACAGAGCGGGGGGTGTCCAGGGGCGCGGCATGCAGGCGGGCACATGAGGAGGCACGACGGACTCGCGAGGAGGTGTGCGGCTGGGCATGGTGAGCGGCTGCCGGACGCGGCATGGTGGTTGCTGTCAGGTCCAGGGCGGCGCGTGGGCAGGGCGCCCAGGCGTTGCTCCCAGCGTGGATCTGCTGGGTGGCGGCCGATTATCTTCAATGGCCGGTGGTTCTTTGCATGGCGGACCAGCGGGCGGCCGGCCGGTTTTTCTCCCTCTCATATGTGTGGCATAAGCTGATCTACACGAGGAGGTGACCATGGAGGTGCCGGATCTGCCGAAGGCGTGAGTTCCGCAAGCAGCAGGGGCCGATCTGGGTTTCTGCAGGCCGACGGTGACGGGGGCCTTGCGGCGTTGTGCGTAGGGCTGAGTTGTGGCGCAATGCCTGCTCATCATGGAGATGGTAGGTTGGATGGGTTGGTCGGGTCATGGGCTTGGGCGGGAGTGGCTGCCGGTGAAAGTCGTACTCCAGTTGTGGCTGGAGCCGTCGATGGCGGCGCCTTTAGGCACCGCTCCCTTGTTACTACTATTGCTACTGTTACAACTGCTACAAAACTACTACAACTGTTGTTACCGTTACTATTGCTATCATTATTACTACTATCAAACTATCATACTGTTGTGCTACCACTAGTGAAAAAAGGCTAGCCACAACTTTCGTTGGTGGCGCGCCATTTTCCAGCAACACCAGCAATATTTTTCTAAATAGTGTTGGCGTCGGCCAAATCAGCACGTCGGCTTTACATGCTTCGCGCTGGCATTGCTTTTTTCAGAAACGCCACAAATCTATTGGCCCATATGCACTCACCGTTTGAAATGCACTCGTGGCGTTGATTTTCTTTGCACGACATAGTTAATTTGTTAGTGCCGGCGTTCGTTTTCTATGCATGTCAAAAACACTTTTTCCATTAATTTGATCAAGTGTTTTAAGTATTTAATGATTATGCTAGTCACAAAATAATGAAAAATTTATATTCTGATTTTTGTCATCATTATATTAACATATCATTTTAGAAATTTTATTTCTTTAGCACCAGTTCTAATTTTGAGTCTTTTATTTCGTTAAGTCTTTTAGTAATTTTGAATTTTTTATTTTTTTATTTTTATAATATTTTAAATGGAAATACTGACATTTTCTAAAATATGTACTTTGGGACTTCAATTTTAATTTGTTTACTTTTTAGTTTGAGACTTGAAATATGTACTTTGAGACTTCATATCTTTATAGTATATTGTAGTTTATTTTCTAAAATTTATATTGTTTTAAATGGAAATTTACATTTACATTATTTTAAATTTGTATTATATTCAATGGAAATACTGATGATTTCCAATTTACATTTTTAAATTTATATTATTTTAAATGGAAATATTGATGATTTTAAATTTTACATTATTTTAAATAGAAATAGTAATAATTTCCAATTTATATTATTTTAAATCGAAATACTAATAATTTTAAATTTACATTATTTGAAATGGAAATATTGATGATTTTAAAGTTACATTATTTTAAATGGAAATATTGATGATTTTAATATTTACATTATTTTAAATGGCGTATTGGGCCAAGCCCAAACATTGCGGGTCAAAACAAGGGGGCATGGGCCCCCTCACCCACTCCCTCTCTCTCTGCCCCCTTTCCTGCCGTTCCCCTTTCCTGTTCCCTCTCTTGGTGCTCCTCGTCGCCGCTCCTATTCCGGCCGGCTTCCACGTATAGGTATTCTCCCCTCTATCCCCCCTCTCTCCCTATGTCGTCGCTCGTTGCCTCCAATTTTATTGGAGTACATTTCATTTTGAGCTAGGGTTTCATTGACGGCGGCGGCGGAATTGAGGACGGCGGCGGAATCAACGATGGCGGCGGAAACGACGACCTGCTAGGGTTCATCGCCTCCATCTTCGCCCCCTCCACTTTTTTTATTTGGATCGCTAGGGTTCATCACTAGGCAGTGGCGGAGATACAAAAATTTGGAATCCCCTGTGATGCAACTAGGCAGTGGCAGTGGCATAGTCAAGCTTTCACAGATTGAATTTATAACCTATCAAGTCATGATAACGTGCCTTCCTTGATACTTGGTCTAGCCGGATTATAGTGTCTTGAAAGTGCCCACTGAAACTGATTTTGCAGTTCATGATGGAGCTTGGTATGTCTTCAAATATTTTATCATTCCTCTGGTTTCATATAGCCCATCATCGAGTGATTAAAAATTCCATGAAGGAGTCCCATTTGTATCTGCAATTTGCATCAATGATGATCATGTGGATGTTTAGATCAGGGTTCCATTGTTTACTCCCATAAAAGAACATAATTTCCTTTGTTTATACAAGTTGCCATGCCTTTGTGTAGATCAGTTGGGTTGTAGAACTTGTGTAATTGTTTGATCAGCAAGGCAATATCCTGGACACTAAGATTCAGAACACCAAGTCCTCCTTGCAAGGCAGCTTCCTTTCTTGTTTATTTCATTACCATACCAAAGGAAATTTCTGCTGGCTTTATTCACATGATCTAGAATGGTCTACTGAACTTTGAAGTCGCACATGGATGCAACCACTCCAGATAATCTTTTATCGATTCTTGTTATGATTGGCATTAGATCACTTGCCATACTTTGAAATGTGTGTTTTGTTCTTGTCATAATAACCTATACTTGTTATTATTTTGAAGTTCCATCCATGACTAGCTGGAACAGCCACTACCAGTCCTCATGCAACTTCGCGGCCTATGAAGTTGACAAAGGCGATACAAGCACCAACCAGGTAAGATTACAAAAACATCCATGAGCATTACAAACACATGCATATATACATATATCATCTAACCATTCATTATTGATGATTTCAAATATTTTACTTGCCAGACGTATGTACAAGACCCATCTTCAGAATCGGTCCAGCAGCAGCTACCGGCACTTTGATACGTCCATTTTGCATCATGCTTTCATCAGTATGGGAAACAGGAGATTTGCCGTCAGTAATTTCTTTGCCGTCAGCATTTCGTCGGGGCAGACGGCAAAGAAAGGGTTTGTCGTCATCAATAGACGGCAAAGAAAAAGTAACGGCAAAATAGACTTTGCCGTCTGCCTTTTATATTACAGACGACAAAGAGTAAACTTTGCCGTCTGTAAAAACAAATACAGACGGCAAAGAGTTTTGCCGTGTGCCTTTTTTATTATATATGGCAAAGAGCTCATTTTGCTGTCTTTAATATAAAACGCAGACGACAAAGAACTTTGCGGTCTGTGAATTTATTAACATATGGCAAAGTGCTTACTTTGCCGTCTGTAAATAGAACCACAGACGGCAAAGAGAAAACACAAGTCCACGGGTCGATCACGCGGATCGCTGACATGGCTAAATCTCCTCCGCACATCCCCACGAGGCAAAACCCACCAGCCCCACGTCCCACGCCCTCTCTCCACCTTATCCATCAGACACCCCCACGCCCCACCACTATTTCCTCTCGTACGTCTCCACCTCTGCCTCGCACGACCCGCGACCATCTCTCCTCCCGGCCTCTGCCTCGCCGTCCCCGACCCCATCGCCCCCGCCGGCCCCCGGCGCGAGTCCCCCGTCGCCCCCACCGGCCGCTGGCCTCGGCTCGTCCCCCGTCGTCCCTGCCTACCTTCGGCCCCAGCCTCCGTCACTCCCGCCTGCCCCCAGCCGCGCGGGCAGTGAGCATGGCGGACCCACGGGTGGCGAGCACAGGCGCACGGCGGCCTCGTCCCCTGGGCGCGCGGCAGCCTCGTCCCTCCGGCGCGCGGCAGCCTCATCCCTCCGGCGCGTGGCGGCCTCCTCCCTCCGGCATCGGCCGCCCGACGTTGCACTGGCGCGCGGTGGTGCCCCCTCTCGTCCCTCGGGCGCGCGACGGCCTCCTCCCTCCGGCATCGGCGGCCCGACTCTATACTGACGCGCGATAGTGCCCCTCTCTCTTTCTCTAGGATCCAGCGAGCACGGCCGGGCGGCAGTGCGGATACCAGGGGCGGGCAAGCGGCGCGGACGAGCGTGGCTGTACGGTGGCATGGCGAGTAGGGCCGGGCGAGCTGCACGGTGAGCAGGGCGAGGCGGCGGCAGTGATGTCACTGTGGTATTGTCCCCGACGAGAAGAAGGAAGATCGGCTGTGAAGTACCTGTTGCTGCGATGGAGGACATGGAGCACTTGATTGCTTTTCATTTTTAGTTTCTAGGGGTCCTTGTGTAAATTTTAGGACAGCTCTTTTAACATCTCTGTAACCACCGACGATGATTGCAAGACAGCAAGGCCGTGTTAAATCCAAAATCTCCATGAGCTAAACCTGTTTTGGTTTGTTTTCCTGTGTCCGGGGAGATGCTCTTCTTGGATGTCACTTTTTAAAAAAATTGAAAAACAATCTTTGCCGTCTGTACTTTAGTCTGGATGACGGCAAAGCACACGTTTTGACTGACGGCAAAGAACATGTTTTTTGCTGTCTTTATTTTCATGGCAGACGGCAAAACCGAATTGACTGACGGCAAAATCTTTGTCGTCATCTAGATAAAGGGCTGACGGCAAAGTATTCTTTGCCGACTTATCTTTGCCGTCTGCTTCCTGACGGCAAAATCTTTGCCGTCTGGATTTGGGTCTTTGCCGTCTGTGATCCACGTACGGCAAATTACCCGTTTCCTGTAGTGCATATTGATATTTATTGCATTATGGGCTGTTATTACATGATATATCACAATACTTATGCCTATTCTCTCTTTACAAGGTTTACATGAAGAGGGAGAATGCCGGTAGCTGGGATTCTAGGCTGGAAAAGGAGCAAATATTAGAGACCTACTCTGCACAGCTCCAAAAGTCCTGATACTCCACGAAAGTCATTTCTGGAATTAATAAAAAATACTGGTGAAAGAATCAGCATCAGGGGGCCCACACCCTAGGCCCCCCCTAGGGCGCGCCCCCCTGCCTTGTGGGCCCCCTGACAGCCCTCCGGTGGCCATCTTCTGCTATATGAAGTCTTTTACCCTGGAAAAAATCAGAAGCACGCTTAAGGGACGAAACTCCGCCGCCACGAGGCGGAACCTTGGCGGAACCAATCTAGGGCTCCGGCGGAGCTGCTCTGCCGGGGAAACTTCCCTCCGGGAGGGGGAAATCATCACCAACGATCCTCTCATCAGGAAGGGGTCAATCTCCATCAACATCTTCACCAACACCATCTCCTCTCAAACCCTAGTTCATCTCTTGTATCAAATCTTTGTACCAAAACCTCAAATTGGTACCTGTGGGTTGCTAGTGGTGTTGATTACTCCTTGTAGTTGATGCTAGTTGGTTCATTTGGTGGAAGATCGTATATTCAGATCCTTAATGCATATCAATACCCCTCTGATTATGAACATGAATATGAATTGTGAGTAGTACGTGAGGACATGGGAGAAGTCTTGCTATAAGTAGCCATGTGAATTATGTATTCGTTCGATATTTTGATAAGATGTATGTTGTCTATCCTCTAGTGGTGTTATGTGAACGTCGACTACATGATACTTCACCATTGTTTGGGCCTAGAGGAAGGCATTGGGAAGTAATAAGTAGATGATGGGTTGCTAGAGTGACAGAAGCTTAAACCCTAGTTTATGTGTTGCTTCGTAAGGGGCTGATTTGGATCCATATGTTTCATGCTATGGTTAGGTTTAACTTAATACTTCTTTTGTAGTTGCAGATGCTTGCAATAGGGGTTAATCATAAGTGGGATGCTTGTCCAAGAAATGGCAGTACCCAAGCACCGGTCCACCCACATATCAAATTATCAAAGTAACGAACGTGAATCATATGAGCGTGATGAAAACTAGCTTGACGATAATTCCCATGTGTCCTTGGGAGCGCTTTTCTCATATAAGAACTTGTCCAGGCTTGTCCTTTGATACAAAAAGGATTGGGCCACCTTAATGCACCTTATTTACTTTCATTGCTTGCTACCTGTTATAAATTATCTTATCACAAAACTATCCGTTACCTACAATTTCAGTGCTTGCAGAGAATACCTTACTGAAAACCGCTTGTCATTTCCTTCTGCTCCTCGTTGGGTTCGACACTCTTACTTATCGAAAGGATTATGATAGATCCCCTACACTTTTGGGTCATCAAGGCTCTTTTCTGGCGCCGTTGCCAGGGAGTGAAGCACCTTTGGTAAGTGGAACATGGTAAGGAAAACTTTATATAGTGTGCTGAAATTTACTGTCACTTGTTACTATGGAAACTAATCCTTTGAGGGGCTTGTTCGTGGTATCTTCACCCTGACCGGTAGAGCAAAGAGTTGCTCCTCAACCTACTGAACCTACTGAAAATGTTTACTTTGAAATTCCTTCGGGTATGGTAGAGAAACTGCTAGCTAATCCTTTTACAGGAGATGGAACATTACATCCCGACTTGCACCTAATCTATGTAGATGAAGTTTGTGGATTATTTAAGCTTGCAGGTATGCCTGAGGATGTTATCAAGAAGAAGGTCTTCCCTTTATCTTTGAAGGGAGACGCATTAACATGGTATAGGCTATGTGATGATATGGGATCCTGGGACTATAAACGATTGAAATTGGAATTTCACCAGAAGTTTTATCCTATGCATCTTGTTCATCGTGATCGTAATTATATATATAATTTTTGGCCTCGTGAAGGAGAAAGCATCGCTCAAGCTTGGGGGAGGCTTAAGTCAATGTTATATTCATGCCCCAATCATGAGCTCTCAAGAGAAATGATTATTCAAAAAAATTATGCTCGGCTTTCTCTCAACAATCGCACCATGCTTGATACTTTTTGTGATGGGTCTTTTATGATGAACACTATTGAATTCAAGTGGGATTTATTGGAAAGAACTAAACGCAACACTGAAGATTGGGAGTCCAACGATGGTAAGGAGTCAGGTATTACACATAAGTTTTATTGTGTTAAATCTTTTACGGATACCGATGCTTTTCGTGGATTTAGCACTGAATATGGACTTGACTCTGAGATAGTAGCTTCTTTCTGTGAATCATTTGCTACTCATGTTGATATCCCTAAGGAGAAGTGGTTTAAATATAATCCTCCCACTGAAGTAAAATTAGTTGCACCTATTAAAGTTGAAGAAAATACTATCACTTATAATGATCCTATTGTCCCTACTACTTATATTGAGAAACCTCCTTTCCCTGTTAGGATAAAGGATCATGCTAAAGCTTCGACTATGGTTCGTAAGAAATACTAAAACATATACACCACCTGAGCAAATTAAAGTTGAACCTAATATTGTTGTGGTTAAAGATCTCTTGGCTGATAATATTGATGGGCATGTTATTTATTTCTGTGATGAAGCTGCTAGAGTTGCTAGACCCAATGCTAAGAAACATAGACCCATAGTAGGCATGCCTGTTATTTCTGTTAAAATAGGAGATCATTGTTATCATGGCTTATGTGATATGGGTGCTAGTGCCAGTGCAATACCTTATTCCTTATATCAAGAAATTATGCATGATATTGCACCTGCTGAGGTAGAAGAGATTGATGTTACAATCAAGCTTGGCAATAGAGATACTATTGCACCAATTGGGATTGTTAGAGATGTTGAAGTCTTGTGTGAGAAAGTTAAATACCCTGCTGATTTTCTTGTTCTTGGTTCCCCACAAGATAGCTTTTGTCCTACTATATTCGGTAGACCCTTCTTGAATACTGTTAATGCTAAGATAAACTGCGAAAAAGATATTGTTACAATTGATTTGGATGATATGACTCATGAGTTTAATTTTGCTAAATTTCGTAGACAACCCCATGATAAAGAATTGCCTAGTAAGGATGAAATTATTGGTCTTGCTTCTATTGTCGTGCCTCCTACTGATCCTTTAGAACAATATTTTCTAGACCATGAAAATGATATGTTTATGAATGAAAGAAGGGAAATAGTTGAAGTATTCTTTAAACAGGGTCCTATTTTGAAACACAACTTACCTGTTGAAATCCTAGGGGTCCTCCACCACCCAAGGGTGATCCCGTGTTTGAGCTTAAACCATTACCTGATACTCTTAAATATGCTTATCTTGATGAAAATAAGATATATCCTGTTATTATTAGTGCTAACCTTTCAGAGCAGGAAGAGGAAAGATTATTGAAAACTCTGAAGAAGCACCATGCTTCTATTGGATATACTCTTGAAGATCTTAAGGGCATTAGTCCCACTCTTTGCCAACACAAAATAAAGTTAGAGGAAGACGCCAAACCAGTTATTGATCACCAACGACGGTTAAATCCTAAGATGAAGGAAGTGGTAAGAAAGGAAATACTAAAACTCCTTGAGGCAGGTATAATTTATCTTGTTGCTGATAGTCAGTGGGTAAGTCTTGTCCATTGTGTCCCTAAGAAGGAAGGTATTATTGTTGTTCCTAATGATAAAGATGAATTGATCCTCAAAGAATTATTACAGGTTATAGGATGGTAATTGATTTCCGCAAATTAAATAAAGCTACTAAAAAGGATCATTACCCTTTACCTTTTATTGATCAAATGCTAGAAAGACTATCCAAACATACACATTTTTCTTTCTAGATGGTTACTCTGGTTTCTCTCAAATACCTGTGTCAGCAGAGGATCAAGAAAAGACCACATTTACTTGCCCTTTCGGTACTTTTGCTTATAGACGTATGCCTTTTGGTTTATGTAATGCACCTGCTACTTTTCAAAGATGCATGATGGCTATATTCTCTGACTTTTGTGAAAAGATTTGTGAGGTATTCATGGATGATTTCTCCATTTATGGATCCTCTTTTGATGATTGCTAGAGCAACCTTGAACGAGTTTTGCAGAGATGCGAAGATACTAGTCTTGTTTTGAATTGGGAGAAGTGCCACTTTATGGTTAATGAAGGCATTGTCTTGGGGCACAAAATTTCTAAAAGAGGTATTGGAGTTGATAAAGCTAAAGTTGATGCCATTGAAAAGATGTCGTGTCCCAAGGACATCAAAGGTATAAGAAGTTTCCTTTGTCATGCTGGTTTTTATAGGAGGTTCATTAAGGACTTTTCTAAAATTTCTAGGCCTCTGACTAATCTATTACAAAAAGATATTCATTTTGTCTTCGATGATGATTGTGTAGAAGAATTTGAAATACTTAAGCAAGTTTTGATTTCTACACCTATTGTTCAACCACCTGATTGGAATTTACCCTTTGAAATTATGTGTGATGCTAGTGATTATGCTGTAGGTGCTATTCTAGGACAAAGAGTTGATAAGAAACTAAATGTTATTCAATATGCTAGTAAAACTCTAGACAGTGCCCAGAGAAATTATGTTACTACTGAAAAAGAATTTTTAGCAGTTGTATTTGCTTGTGATAAGTTCAGACCTTATATTGTTGACTCTAAAGTAACTATTCACACTGATCATGCTGCTATTAAATATCTTATGGAAAAGAAAGATGCTAAACCTAGACTTATTAGATGGGTTCTCTTGCTACAAGAATTTGATTTACATATTATTGATAGAAAGGGATCTGAGTACCCCGTTGCAGACAACTTGTCTAGGTTAGAGAATATTCTTGATGACCCGCTACCTATTGATGATAGCTTTCCTGATGAACAATTAGCTGTCATAAATGCTTCTCATACTGCTCCATGGTATGCTGATTATGCTAATTACATTGTTGCTAAATACATACCACCTAGTTTTACATACCAGCAAAAGAAAAAGTTTTTCTATGATTTAAGACATTACTTCTGGGATGACCCACACCTTTACAAAGAAGGAGTAGATGGTGTTATTAGACGTTGTGTGCCTGAGCATGAACAGGAACAGATCCTACGCAAGTGTCACTCCGAGGCATATGGAGCACACCACGCTGGAGATAGAACTGCACATAAGGTATTGCACTCTGGTTTTTATTGGCCTACTCTCTTCAAAGATGCCTGTAAGTTTGTCTTGTCTTGTGATGAATGTCAAAGAATTAGTAATATCAGTAGATGTCAAGAAATGCCTATGAACTATTCTCTTGTTACTGCTCCATTTGATGTTTGGGGCTTCGATTATATGGGACCTTTTCCTGCCTCTAATGGGTATACACATATTTTAGTTGTTGTTGATTACGTTACTAAGTGGGTAGAAGCTATTCCAACTAGTAGTGCTGATCATAACACCTCTATTAAAATGCTTAAAGAAGTTATTTTTCCGAGGTTTGGAGTCCCTAGATACTTAATGACTGATGGTGGTTCACATTTTATTCATGGTGCTTTTCGTAAAATGCTTGCTAAGTATGATGGTAATCATAGAATTGCATCTCCTTATCACCCACAGTCTAGTGGCCAAGTAGAGCTGAGTAACAAAGAACTTAAATTAATTTTGCAAAAGACTGTTAATAGATCTAGAAAGAATTGGTCTAAGAAACTTGATGATGCATTATGGTCTTATAGAACTGCATATACAATCCTATGGGTATGTCTCCATATAAAATGGTTTATGGAAAAGCTTGTCACTTACCTCTCGAACTAGAACATAAGGCATATTGGGCTATTAAAGAGCTCAATTATGATTTCAAACTTGCCGGTGAGAACAGGTTATTTGACATTAGCTCACTTGATGAATGGAGAACCCAAGCTTATGAAAATGCCAAACTATTTAAGGAAAAATTTAAAAGATGGCATGACAAAAGGATACAAAAGCATGAGTTTAATGTAGGTGACTATGTGTTGCTTTTCAACTCTTGTTTAAGATTTTTTGCAAGAAAACTTCTCTCTAAATGGGAAGACCCTTACGTTATCGAGGAAGTCTATCATTCCAGTGCCATAAAAATCAACAACTTCAAAGGCACAAATCCGAAGGTGGTGAACGGTCAAAGAATATAACATTATATCTCAGGTAACCCAATAAATGTTGAAACTAATGTTATTGAAACCGTAACCCCGGAGGAATACATAAGGGACACTTTCCAGAATGTTCCAAACTTCGAAAAGGAATAGGTACGTCGTACGGTAAGTAAACCGACTCCAAATCAATTCTAACAACAGTATTTCTCCGTTTTGGAGTATTTAAGAAAACAGAAAAATAAGAAGTAGTCTGGGAAAGACACAAGGCATCCACGAGGGTGGAGGGCGCGCCCTACCCCCTGGGCGCGCCCCCCTGCCTCGTGGGCACCTCATGTGCTCTCCGGACTCTGTTTTTTTGCATGATACTTCTTTTGGTCGGTAAAAATTCATTATATAATCTCAAGGAGGTTTTGACCACCGTATCACGCAAATATCCTCTATCTTTGTTTCAAGCTGTTTTTCTGATAGATCTAGATCATTGTCGGTGTCAAAACCGGCGGATCTCGGGTAGGGGGTCCCGAACTATGCGTCTAGGCGGATGGTAACAGGAGACAAGGGACACGGTGTTTTTACCCAGGTTCGGGCCCTCTCGGTGGAGGTAAAACCCTACTCCTGCTTGATTAATATTGATGATATGGGTAGTACAAGAGTTGATCTACCACGAGATCAGAGAGGCTAAACCCTAGAAGCTAGCCTATAGTATGATTGTTGTTCTGTCCTACGGACTAAAACCCTCCGGTTTATATAGACACCGGAGAGGGCTAGGGTTACACAGAGTCGGTTACAATGGGAGGAGATCTACATATCGTATCGCCAAGCTTGCCTTCCACGCCAAGGAAAGTCCTATCCGGACACGGGACGAAGTCTTCAATCTTGTATCTTCATAGTCCGGGAGTCCTTCCAAAGGTCATAGTCCGGCCATCCGGACACCCCCTAATCCGGGACTCCCTCAGTAGCCCCCGAACCAGGCTTCAATGACAATGAGCCCGGCGCGCAAGTTTGTCTTCGGCATTGCAAGGAGGGTTCTTCTCCAAATCCCATATACTTGTCGAATAGTGTCCGGCTTCTGATGAATGTTGCGCTCCTTGGCTTCCGCGCCCAATAATGGCCATCTTCCATGTGTCAAAAGAATGCGAAAAGACAGGGGTTCTTTTTTCATTTACCCCCTTAGCTGCGCAAATGGGCCGCCTATAAAAGAGACGGGGATTTAGATCCGAATCACACCATCTTCCCTCCGTGAGCATTCATCGGGGCACATTCGACAGAGATCCATTCTATCATGGCCGGTCAAAGCAGCTCCTCATCTCGCCCCTCCAGCCCTCGGCCCAGAGATTGGGAGAGGTGTTCCGTTCCGCACAGCGAGCTAGTAGCGCTCCAAACCAAGGGGCTCCTCCCCCCAGCATACATGGTCCCAATTCGAGCCGGCTTGCCACCTATAATGGCGAAGAGCAGGCGGAGAGCGTCCCCAATCCCTCCAAAGGAGAGCGGGTATGCCTTGTCCCTTATTTAATAAGAGGACTTGGATTTCCAATTCATCCGTTTCTCCGGGGGCTTCTGGAGTTCTATGGCCTCCAGCTACACAACCTCATGACTGCCTCCATACTGCATATCGCGGGCTTCGTGGCCCTTTGCGAGCTGTTTTTGGGCATCAAGGCCTATTTTGCGCTATGGAAGAAGTTGTTCTGCCTCGTGCCCCGCTCTCAGGAGGGGTCGATTTATCAAGTGGGCGGAGCCGAACTATGGCGCATCGCCGGGACTGGATATCTATCCGGAACCCCAAAGAAGGCGTCCGAGGACTGGCCTTCGAAATGGTTTTATATAGAAGACGTCCCCCTGCCGGACCCTGTACGGATCGGCCTCCCTGAGTTCAATAATGCTCCCTTGAAGAAACGCCTGAGCTGGCGTCCACGGAGCCCTCAGAGGGAAACTGACAGGGACTTCCTTTACCTGATGAGCCGGATAAGGTTGTTGGCTCATTCCAGACTAACCATGATCGAGGTCATGGCCATATGCATTACGCGGGGGGTGCAGCCGCTTTAGTACAGAGGCCATCCCATGTGGGATTTCAACGGGGAGGACGACGCCACCCGATGCGGTCGCAAGGGGCCAGATTCGGCTGCCACTCTAACGAAGATCTTATCCGCTTTGTACAAGGGAGAAGAGGAGGAATTCCTCCGTGCCAACCCACGGGGCGGATTCTCTATGTACAATCCTCCAAGTTGGGTAAGCGAACACTTTCACTTGCCCATCCGTTTTCATATCCCATAGTTAAGTACTTAGTCTAGCAATTTTAACGCAGGAGCTACGCCAGACTGTAAAGGAGATAAACAGCCCTCCCCCACAACCCGAGGACCCAGAACGGTCTCTTGACCCAGACTCCCAAGAGGACCTGGACTTATGTGTGGAGCTGGTTGATGGGGTGTTTCATCAATTGAGTAAGGACAACACCTTAGTGGCCATTACGGCCAATTATCCCGGACTACTTCCAGCCTCAAAGGTAACTGAGACCGAAGTCCCAATACTTTCAAGAGGATCCATCCGTGCTAATTTTTGATCGCCGTATACCAATGGCGTTTTTTGCAGGGGAAGTCCTTGAGGCGGAGGGCCGAGCCCGTGGTGGCTAGCCAACAAGGGCCATCGAGGCCCGGCGGGCTAAAAAGAAGTGCGGACCGGATCGAGACACCGGCGCAATGGTACGGCGTGCGACTTTAATGCCCAGGGTTTATGCCTTCAAGGCATACTAACGCTCATGCTCTCTTCAGGAAGAAGAGCGCCCGCCGGACTATATCCACCGGCCAGGCTTCAAGGCTGGGTCCGGAAGCGGAGGCGAACACGGGGCGCGCACCGGACGCTCCTCCGACAGAGGACATGGACGGGCTATCTGCCACCAATTCAGAGGTGGAGAGTGCCATGAACCACAGGCGTCGCCGGACTATTCTTCGTGACGCATGTTTTTCCCAAGAGGCGTTGGACGCCTTTAATACGGGAGATGCGTACCTCTGTGCCGCTCACAATGGTCTAGCCAGAGCCACAGAGCAGTATGTAAAAGACATACGGGTGAGTAAATCTGATGGTTATATATGTCAGTAGCCCCCGAGACTTGAAACAGTTAAAATAACTGATTTAAGGATCATTTGTTATGCAGGATCTTTCAAAAAAGAATAAGCAACTGTCCCAGGAGATAGAAGAGTGCAAGGCCCAACTTGAGGCCGCACTAGCCGCAACAGGGAAGGCCAAGGAGACCCCCTCTGGTAGTATATTCTTCGAGAGATGAGTATGTTGTGAAGTGCGGCATGTGTGCAATTCTGACAATAACAGTGCAGATGGCACCGGAGTGGATCCGAACAAGTAGCAACTCTTGCGCCAGTTAAAGGCCGGCGAGAGCGTGCTTACGAGGGTGAGGCAAGAGAAGAACAAGCTTCAAGATGCCAACACCCAGCTGGGCGAGGAACTAAAGGATGTTTGTGCTCAGCTGTCGGATTTCGTAAAGGAGAATCGGCGGCTTCGACGCGGCATTTTTAGTAAGTGCTTGAATGAACCCTCAAAAAAGAGTTCGGCGAAGTCGATTGACAGAGTTATGTCTGTAGGTATGCTGACAGGTCGTCCTGCGGAGGAAATGCCCGGTTCTACGGGTGACCTTCTTCCCGAGCTATCACAACTGCACGAACGAGTTCGGCAGGCGATGCAAGGCGTCGTCCAGGCTTTATGGCCATCCGTCTCCATGCCCGAAGGCCTTGGAGAGCTTACAGAGAAGCTAAAGGGAGCGCAGCAGCGCTTCCGATTATGGAAGATGTCGGTGCCGTCGAGGTGCCAGGGAGGCCTGGGCCATGGTGAAGACGCGGTACACGAAGGCTGACCCAAACCACATGGCCGAGGTCGAACCTGTGGGGCCCGATGGGAAGGAGATCCCTGTCAGTTTAGAGTACGACCAGGTAGAGCTGGCCGCCAAGTATTCCCAACAGGACTGTAAATTGGACAGCCTGTTGGATGGTATTTAAGAAGAATATACCCAGTCAAATTGACTATGTAATTTAAAATGACATGTAAAATGCCTTCTAGCCGGATTGTAGATCATTTGTCATTGTGGACCTTTTCGCTTCAACCTCTGGACCCAAAAGTCCGGAGTGTGTCCGAATACCCTCTCGGTTATGTAAGAACCGGGGCATGCATGGAGACCAGGCGTAGGGGTCATTAGTGCTTTAGCAGACAAGTGCCCAACTAGTTATGTTATATTACATGGTTAGTAAGAAACATCTTCCAGGGAGAATAGTTCCATTAGGGGTTCCTTTCCCTGGGAGGCATGCCCTAAAGTGCATGTCCGGACTGCGAAAAAAGCAGAAAAGCATCTGGGGGCGGATAAATAAACAAGTGAAAAATCATCTTTTAGTTCACCGACTGAATATTCCCTTAAGAACGCTAGTTTTCGGCTTCACCAGTCTGAGGTACACATTCGGCTGACCCTGCAGTAACAATCGCAGAGGTGCTCCCTTTACCACCTAGCCGAACAATCGGGAACGTAGGGGTAAGCACAGGAGCCAGGCAACCCAGCTTGGTCAACACTTAAGTCATATCGATGCATATAATGGTGAATAAAAGGTACATGCGGAAGTGTGACGCACATCTTGGGCACGAGGCCCATATAAATAAGCTTTTGTTGAAGAAGCCCCCAGGTATAATGAGCGCGGATAGCGCGTCAATTGTGTGCGAACGAGGCGCTAATGAGCCCTTAAAAGGCTGTAATAGAAGAAAGAGGGAGAAAGAGAGAAATATAAGACAGCTAATGTGTAAAAAATAGACGGAGGAAGGAGACGAACACAGAGTCCGGCGCTAGGCGTAGAATCTTCGTAGGCGTGCTGCGTTCCATGGGTTCGGCTCGAGTCGGTTATCCGATGCATTTCATAGACGGTACGCTCCACCAGTCAGGACTTGGTCGATTACGAAGGGACCTTCCCATTTGGGCTTGAGTTTGTCCTTTTTCTTGTCTGGCAGGCGTAGAACTAGTTCGCCAACATTGTAAGTTTTGGCCCGTACTTCTCTGCTTTGATATCTTCGAGCCTGCTATTGATAGAATGCGGAACGGGCTTTTGCCACGTCGCGCTCCTCCTCCAATGTGTCCAAACTATCCTGCCGATCCATTTCGGCTTCTCTTTCTTCGTACATGCGCACGCGAGGTGAGTCATGAATTATGTCGCAGGGCAGAACTGCCTCTGCGCCGTATACCATAAAAATGGTGTGAATCCGGTAGTGGAGTTCAGCGTGGTCCGCAGCCCCCAGAGTACGGAGTCGAGCTCCTCTACCCAGTGCGTGTTAGATTCCTTGAGGGACCGCACCAGTCTGGGTTTGATGCCGCTCATGATTAGACCATTTGCCTGTTCGACCTGACCGTTGGTTTGTGGGTGATAGACTGAAGCGTAGTCGAGCTTGATGCCCATGTTTTTGCACCAGAGTTTTACCTCGTCGGCCGTAAAGTTCGTGCCGTTATCAGTGATGATGCTGTGGGGGATGCCGTAACGGTGTACGACCCCTGATATGAAGTTTATCACTGGTCCGGATTCGGCCGTCTTAACAGGCTTGGCCTCTATCCATTTGGTGAATTTGTTAACCATGACCAATAAATATTTTTGCTTGTGGGTTCCCCCTTTTAAGGGGTCCAACCATGTCAAGCCCCCAGACCGCGAAGGGCCAGGTGATGGGTATAGTTCGGAGGGCGGTGGGTGCCATATGGCTTTGGTTAGCGAATAATTGGCAGTCGACGCATCGTTGGACTAAGTCCTGAGCATCTGTCCAGGCCATAGGCCAATAAAATCCAGTACGGAAGGCCTTGCTTGCGAGGGC
The DNA here is from genome assembly GCF_002162155.2 of Triticum dicoccoides. Taxonomy (NCBI): domain Eukaryota; kingdom Viridiplantae; phylum Streptophyta; class Magnoliopsida; order Poales; family Poaceae; genus Triticum; species Triticum dicoccoides. The sequence continues at coordinate 764,439,427 of NC_041385.1, forward strand.
CCGGGCTGCGGCATGGTGCCCGCCTAGTCCGGGATGAATTTTAGCCAGAAGGTTCCGCCCCTCCTCTTCGGAGATACACCTTTGAAGGACTCCGGTGGTGCTTTTCCTATAAAGCTCTCCTTCATGGACTTTGTAGGCTTTAGACCGCCGCACTATGCAGCGTGCCTCGTTTTGGTCCTCGGGGAGTTCTTGCCTAGTTAGGTAGGCTAAGAATGGTTCTGTCCACGGGGCAATTACTGCCATTATTACGTGGGCTGAGGGTGTTACCTCGTTGGCAGAGTCCTCTGTTGCGTCAGAATGTTTAATGTCAGGTGGTGCGGCTAGGTCCGGATTGTTATTTCCGGATTCCTCTTCCCACTGTACGGATGGCTTGAATAGCCTTTCCAGGAAGATGTTGGGGGGGGGGGGACCGCATCGCGCTTTACGCCGATGCGTGCCAAGACGTCTGCTGCCTGATTATTTTCCCGGGCTATATGGTGAAATTCGAGCCCTTCGAACCGAGCTGACGTATTTAGGACGGTGTTGCGATAAGCTGCCATTTTCGGATCTTTGGCATCAAAGTCTTCATTTATTTGGGATATCGCGAGGTTCGAATCCCCATGCACCTTTAGGCATTAAATGCCCATGGAGACTGCCATCCGGAGACCGTGTAGAAGGGCCTCGTATTCGGCTGCATTGTTGGAGTCCGTATACATTATCTGGAGTACATATTGAACTGTATCTCCTGTTGGGGACGTCAGAACGACGCCAGCCCCCAGACCCGCTAGCATTTTGGAGCCGTCGAAGTGCATGATCCAGTTGGAATATGTGCCGTACTCTTTAGGGAGTTCGGCTTCAGTCCATTCGGCGACAAAGTCGGCCAAAACTTGCGATTTGATAGCTCGCTGTCGCTTATAGGTTATGTCGAACGGGAGGAGCTCAATGGCCCATTTGGCAATCCGGCCTGTTGCGTCGCGGTTGTTTATAATATCATTAAGAGGTACTTCGGAGGCTACCGTTATTGAACACTCTTGAAACTAGTGTCGTAGCTTCCGGGACGCCATGAACACTGCGTACGCGATCTTTTGGTAATGCGGGTACCGGGACTTGCATGGGGTGAGGACAGTGGACACGTAGTAGACTGGTTTCTGGATAGGAAATTTGTGTCCGTCCGTTTCTGGTTCGACGACGAGCACTGCGCTTACAACTTGATGAGTTGCCGCGATGTACAACAACATTGGTTCGCCGATGTTAGGCGCGGGCAGGACCGGGTTTGTTGCCAATATGGTTTTTATTTCTTCGAGTCCGGCCGTGGCGGCATCCGTCCACTCGAAGTGTTCGGTGCGCCGGAGGAGGCGGTAAAGGGGTAATGCCTTTTCTCCCAAGCGGGAGATGAAGCGGCTTAGAGCCGCCATGCATCCAGTCAATTTTTGTATTTGTTTGAGGTCCTTTGGAATATCCAATTGTGATAGAGCTCGGATCTTGGCTGGGTTTGCTTCAATTGCTCTACCGGATACGATGAAGCCCAAGAGCTTTCCGGCTGGTATGCTGAAAACGCATTTTTCCGGGTTAAGCTTAATGTCGTATGCTCGGAGGTTATCGAACGTGAGCCTCAAGTCGTATATTTGTTTCCGGCTGGTATGCTGAACACCACGTCATCCACGTATGTTTCAACTGTTTTGCCGATCTGGTTAGCCAGACATGTCTGAATCATGCGTTGATATGTTGCGCCGGGGTTTTTGAGCCCGAAGGGCATTGTGTTGAAGCAGAATGGGCCGTATGGGGTGATAAATGCCGTTGCGGCTTGGTCTGACACTGCCATCTTAATTTGGTGGTAGCCAGAGTATGCGTCGAGGAAACACAATGAATCGTGTCCTGCAGTGGCCATAAGCCTGCGTTTGAAACGCTCTTGTTTGACGGGATCCTCTGGCACGACAAATTCGTCGTTGTCGAGGCTTGCCTCGTCTTTAGAGGGAGGCATGTAATTGTCGTCCTCAACCTCTCTGTCTGCCGCTCTCTCATGAGGGCTGGCTTCTCCATCCTCCTGCGCTGAATCCTGCTGGAGGGGGTTGTCGTCGGCACTGTCCGGGGTGTTATTGTCTCCGGTGCCGGACTCGCCGTTTTTGCTTTGGCGGGATTTAGAGCGGCGCCGCTGACGCTGGCGCTTAGGCTGTTTCTTGGAGGGGTCATCCTCCGTTTTTCCATCGCCATCCCCTTCTTTTGGGGTGTCCATCATGTATATGTCATATGACGAGGTGGCTTTCTAGTGCCCTATAGGCGCTGGTTCTTGGTCGTCTCCTTCATCGGCGTCCATACCGTCGATGTCTTCGGAGTCAAAGTCGAGCATGTCGGTTAAATCATCGACAGTGGCTATGAAGTGGGAGGTGGGTGGGTTTCGAATTTCTTCGTCGTCCGCATCCCAACCTTGTTGAACATAGTTCGGCCAGGGCTCTCCTGATAAAGAGAGAGACTTTAGTGAATTCAGGATGTCGCCAAAGGGCGAGTGCTGAAAGATGTCCGTGGAGGTGAACTCCATGATTGGAGCCCAATTGGGTTCGATCGGAAGGGGTGCGGAAGATTCGGAGTCCGGAAAGGAGTCCGGCACCTTGGAGTCACGAGCTTCACAAAGGACAAGGCTGGTATTCGGCTCGATTGCCGTAGAGATTGCAGCCCCCGAGGCGGTGTCCCACCATCCATCCCCAATTGGCGTAGCCGGCTCCAAACTAAGGGTCGGAGCGGACACCTGAGCGGCCTTCTGGGCACTGTCCGGCGGCAGAGCTAGATCATGCCCATCATGACAGTGCGGCGCGCTTGACTGTGGCTCGAAACCGTCGAAGATCAAGTCCCCGCGGATGTCAACCGTGTAGTTCAAATTTCCAAATCTAACCTGATGGCCAAGGGCGTAGCTTTCGATCTGCTCCAGATGGCCAAGCGAATTGGCCCGCAGTGTGAAGCCGCCGAACACGAAGATCTGTCCGGGGAGAAGAGTCTCACCCTGGACTGCATCGTGGTTGATGATCGACGAAGCCATTGGGCATAAAGGTGACGACACAGAGGAACTCTCAATGAAAGCACCAATGTCGGTGTCAAAACCGGCAGATCTCGGGTAGGGGGTCCCGAACTGTGCGTCTAGGCGGATGGTAACAGGAGACAAGGGACACGGTGTTTTTACCCAGGTTCGGGCCCTCTCGATGGAGGTAAAACCCTACTCCTGCTTGATTAATATTGATGATATGTGTAGTACAAGAGTTGATCTACCACGAGATCAGAGAGGCTAAACCCTAGAAGCTATCCTATGGTATGATTGTCGTTCTGTCCTACGGACTAAAACCCTCCGGTTTATATAGACATCGGAGAGGGCTAGGGTTACACAGAGTCGGTTACAATGGGAGGAGATCTACATATCGTATCGCCAAGCTTGCCTTCCACGCCAAGGAAAGTCCTATCCGAACATGGGACGAAGTCTTCAATCTTGTATCTTCATAGTCCGGGAGTCCGGCCAAAGGTCATAGTCCGGCCATCCGGACACCCCCTAATCCGGGACTCCCTCAATCACCATGATGTCTTCAAGCGCCCCCAAGGACAAGTTTTTCGAGAAGGTCATCAACCCCTACCTCGCGGAGGTGCTGCGACACCCTCAAACCATTGAGATGCGTGAGGGGTGCTGCACATCTACGATGTTGAGGGACCAAGGAGGACCGGAAGCATGGAGACAAAACTCAAAGCAATGGAACAACAAGTTTTCAAGTGCCAAGGGATGGTGGAACGTGGACTCAACTCCAACCACATGATGATCGCGGAGTTCACCAACAAGCACAAGCTGGACACCAAGAACATTGAGGAGACCATCTTCAAGCTTCACGAGAAAATCGAGCACCTCCAAGCCCAAATCTATGACCTGCAAAACCAAAACTGTGAGTATGAATATAGATTCAAGAGGATGAGTTTGGCTGCAGATTTGAGGATCCTGGAGACTCGATCATCTTTCTATGATGGGGAGCCTATGCCTTGGAAGATGGAGTACAAGCCTACATCATCAACAACAACACCTTCTTCGCCAGCAAAGGATACATAATCACATGGGTATGGGCACTCCCCTTGGCAACTGCCAAGCTTGGGGGAGGTGGCCCGGTATCGTATCATCATCACACTCCTATCTTTACCATTTTACTTAGTTCGATCCTTTTAATAATATCTTGATCTAGTAGAATAAAGCTTTGGTATGAATTAGTTTTGAGTTTTGCCTTGTGATCCCTCTATCTAATCGAGTCCGTGAGCTATATAATAAATATTAGTGTTGAGTCAAGGGCCTTGTTTTTTTGCCATGATCTTGAAATAATAAAAAGAAAAAGTAACAAAAAGGAATAGAGAGAGCATATTGATTCTATGAAGAGTAATGACTTCACATATAAAGAGTATGATGAATAAAAGGTGTTGAGAGTTGGCAAACATAGTTTTAGTCATCGTTGCAATTAATAGGAAGTAATAAAGAAAGAGAAGTTCTCACATGCAAATATACTATCTTGGACATCTTTTATGATTGTGAGCACTCACTAAAATATGACATGCTAAAAGAGTTGACGTTGGACAAGGAAGACAACGTAATGGGTTATGTTCTCTTATATCTGAGATAAAGTATATTGTTATGGATCATCCAACATGTTGAGCTTTCCTTTCCCTCTCATGCTAGCCAAATTCCTTGCACCAAGTAAAAATTACTTGTGCTTCCAAAACACCCTTAAACCAGTTTTGCCATGAGAGTCCACCATATCTACCTATGGATTGAGTAAGATCCTTCAAGTAAGTTGTCATGTTGTATGCAATAAAATTGCTCTCTAAATATGTATGACTTATTAGTGTGGAGAAAATAAGCTTTATATGATCTTGTGATATGGAAGTAATAAAAGCGACAGACTGCATAATAAAGGTCTTTATCACAAGTGGCAATATACAATGACGCCCTTTTGCTTTAAAATTTCGTGCATCCAACCATAAAAGCACATGACAACCTCTGCTTTTCTTTGTGAAGGGCCTATCTTTTAATTTTTTTCTTATACATTATGCAAGAGTCATGGTTATCTTCACCTTTCCTTTTTATATTTTATCCTTTGGCAAGCACCTTGTGTTGGAAAGATCCTGATATATATATCCAATTTGATGTAAGTTAGCATGAACTATTATTGTTGACATTACCCTTAAGGTAAAAGGTTGGGAGGCAACACTATAAGCCCATATCTTTCTCTGTGTCCGATTAAAACTCCATACCCATAAGTATTGCGTGAGTGTTAGCAATTATGAAAGACTAAATGATGGTTGAGTATGTGGACTTGCTGAAAGGCTCTTATATTGACTCTTTCTGATGTTATGATAAAATGCAATTGCTTCAGTGACCAAGATTATAGTTTTTAGTTTTCAATAAAGTTTTTGACTCATACTTGACATTGTGAATAGATTGTTACTTTAACATAAGTAATCGTATGACAGTGTGAATAGATTGTTACTTTAACATATGTTGCTGTTATAAGAATGATCATGATGCCCTCATGTCCGTATTTTATTTTATCGACACCTCTATCTCTAAACATGTGTACATATTTCTCGATATCGTCTTCCGCTTGAGGACAAGCGAGGTCTAAGCTTGGGGGAGTTGATACGTCCATTTTGCATCATGCTTTCATATTGATATTTATTGCATTATGGGCTGTTATTACATGATATATCACAATACTTATGCCTATTCTCTCTTATTTTACAAGGTTTACATGAAGAGGGAGAATGTCGGCAGCTGGGATTCTGGGCTGGAAAAGGAGCAAATATTAGAGACCTATTCTGCACAGCTCCAAAAGTCCTGATACTCCACGAAAGTCATTTTTGGAATTAATAAAAAATACTGGCGAAAGAATCAGCGTCAGGGGGCCCACACCCTGTCCATGAGGGTGGGAGGCGCCCCCCCTAGGGCGCGCCCCCTGCCTCGTGGGCCCCCAGACAGCCCTCCGGTGGCCATCTTCTGCTACATGAAGTCTTTTACCCTGGAAAAAATCAGAAGCAAGCTTACGGGACAAAACTCCGCCGCCATGAGGCGGAACCTTGGCGGAACCAATCTAGGGCTCTGGTGGAGCTGTTCTGCCGAGGAAACTTCCCTCCAGGAGGGGGAAATCATCACCATCGTCATCACCAACGATCCTCTCATCAGGAGGGGGTCAATCTCCATCAACATCTTCACCAGCACCATCTCCTCTCAAACCCTAGTCCATCTCTTGTATCCAATCTTTGTACCAAAACCTCAGATTGGTACCTGTGGGTTGCTAGTAGTGTTGATTACTCCTTGTAGTTGATGGTAGTTGGTTTATTTGGTGGAAGATCGTATGTTCAGATCCTTAATGCATATCAATACCCCTATGATTATGAACATGAATATGAATTGTGAGTAGTACGTTTGTTCCTGAGGACATGGGAGAAGTCTTGCTATAAGTAGTCATGTGAATTTGGTATTCGTTCGATATTTTTATAAGATGTATGTTGTCTATCCTCTAGTGGTGTTATGTGAACTTCGCCTACATGACACTTCACCATTGTTTGGGCCTAGAGGAAGGCATTGGGAAGTAATAAGTAGATGATGGGTTGCTAGAGTGACAGAAGCTTAAACCCTAGTTTATGTGTTGCTTCGTAAGGGGCTGATTTGGATCCATATGTTTCATGCTATGGTTAGGTTTACCTTAATACTTCTTTTGTAGTTGTGGATGCTTGCAATAGGGGTTAATCATAAGTGGGATGCTTGTCCAAGAAAGGGCAGTACCCAAGCACCGGTCCACCCACATATCAAATATCAAAGTAACGAACGCGAATCATATGAGCGTGATGAAAACTAGCTTGATGATAATTCCCATGTGTCCTCGGGAGCGCTTTTCTCATATAAGAACTTGTCCAGGCTTGTCCTTTTCTACAAAAAGGATTGGGCCACCTTAATGCACCTTATTTACTTTCATTGCTTGCTACCCGTTACAAATTATCTTATCACAAAACTATCTGTTACCTACAATTTCAGTGCTTGCATAGAATACCTTACTGAAAACCACTTGTCATTTCCTTCTGCTCCTCGTTGGGTTTGACACTCTTACTTATCGAAAGGATTACGATAGATCCCCTACACTTGTGGGTAATCATACATGGCGTGGATATGCTCAGCCATGAGCTTGTCGCGTCAAAGGAGAGTACAATGAAGGCACTTAAGGAGTTGAATGACTCCCTGAAGAAAGAGAAGGACGATATGATCGATGAGATCTCTAATTTCTGCGATAAGAAATTGAAGCTCATCAACCGGAAGCAGCTACTGGTCACCGAGGTAAAGTCTATGAAGAAGGAGATATGGCTCCTGAAGGCCGAGAGGGAGGAGCTGAAGACCCGCAGAGTCTATTTCAAAAAGGAGGGACAAAGCAACAGGAACAAGTTGCGTGAGATAAGGATCATTCTTCATCGTAGCTAGTTAGTGCGCGGATAACAAGTTGCATGAGATCGACGACGATATTTTTGCTTGTAGAGCTAGCCACTGGATAACTTTGCTTGTAGGTAGTAGCAAGCTAGTTACTAAAAACTGTACTAATAGTTGGGTATATTTTGTGGATTTGAGACTTATGACTAGAAATTTAAATGGCTACACATATACTAATCACTGGGTATATTTTTTATTGTTGAAAAAATCAAATTGCTGGCGTTACCTCACAATAAACTCCATAGATAACACAATATATTGCCAGCGTTAGCCAGGAGGCATACCATCAGTACTAAAATACTGTTGGCGTGTCTACCAACACCACCACTAAACTGTTTTCACTGGCACCATATTGGTGGCATTGGGTCACTGCGCCAGCAAGGCACTTTTTGCCACACCATAGCTTGGCTTTTTTCACTAGTGTACAGATCACTCTATTGAAGATATTTAGTCTCCAGGTATGGTTGTATTGACAACTCAACTGCTAATACTTACAAATATTCTTTGACTCCCCTTGTGTCGAATCAATAAATTTGGGTTTAATACTCTACCCTCGAAAACTATTGTGATCCCCTATACTCTTGGGTTATCAGCCGGCCTAGTTGTTGTGATGTCGACATGACAAGGAAGCCTCCACAAGAGCTGAGCCACCACGCCGCCGCCGCCCACAGCCGGAGCAACAGCCACACCGGACCGTGCCCGAACCCACGCCGTCCGTCCACCAATCATCGGCAAAAGTGGACTTGCACCGCCACCACCACAACACCAGTCACTACAAAAAAAAGACACATCTGTGACATTTTGGGCCGAACGAAATTTTTTTTTTGTCGTACATATGACACTTCTATGACGATAATTATGACAAAACCTGGTATCATCATAGATGTGGTGGGCTCCTACTTCTATGACAAAAAATCATGACAGAAAATGGGCTTTTCATCCTGGGCGGGCCGGAGACGCAGCTGTATGACATTCTTTGGGTCGTCCATGACGGAAAAAACCGTGGTAGAAGCGAGGGGGAGGAAAATTTCGGGGAGTTGCCGGTTACGGTGGGAGGTCGGGGGCCGAGCGATGCGCGTTTCTCTCGTACACGTATGCACGTGTGTGCGAGGCGTTGGGCTCTAACTGAACCCGAGCGATTGCACTGCAGGCTACGCGTTACTGAACCCGAGCAATCGATCGATGGCTGTTAACTGAACCCGATGGAGCGATTCCTGCGCTACTGCTGCTAACTGAAGTCGATCGATTGGATGAACAATGAGCATTACGGGGGGTGGATGAACAGTGAGCGGTGGCGTTGCCTCTAGATGAACAGGACCTCGTGGTGTGGAGGGCTAGATGAACAGTAGACGGTGGAGGGGTGGTCATGGAGGGGTGGTTGAACAGGACCCCATGGTGTGGAGGGCTGGATGAACAGTTGACGGTGGAGGGGTGGATGAACAGTAGGCGGTGGAGGGGTGGTTGAACAGTAGCCGATGGAGTAGCGCGCAGTGGAGGCTGGATGAACAGGAGCCCGTGGAGGCTGGAGGAGGTCGACGGTGGAGATGAACAGTATCCCGTGGAGTCCCGTTTTGCGTTACGCCACACTCCTCCCGATGAACAGGACCCCCGTTTCGACTGTAGGAGGTCCGTTTCATCCGTTTTGCGGTACGCCACACCCCTCCCGATGAACAGGACCCCTGTTTCGACCGTAGGAGGTCCGTTTCGTCCGTAGGAGGTCCGTTTCGTCCGTTTTGTGGTACGCCACACCCCTCCCGATCAACATGACCCCCGTTTCGACCGTAGGTGGTCCGTTTCCTTCGTTTTGCGGTACGCCACACCCCTCCCGATCAACAGGACCCCGTTCCGAATGTAGGAGGTCTGTTTCCTCCGTTGTGCGGTACTCTAGGCCTCGTTTCCATCGCCAATTCCGTCCAAGCCCTCCCGATGAACACGACCACACATTTCGTTCCGACCCAGCCGGTTGGCTCCCGATGAACACGACGACGACGTTGTTTCTCCGTTCCGCCCTAGCCATGTACGTATGCATGAGTAGGCGTTCGAGACCCTGCCCGTATGTATGTACGTGGCCGTATTTTCTTTCTTGCACCCTCGCCGCTGTACGTACGTGTACATGCTACGTGCGCGCCTCTATTACGACACGTGCGCGCCTCTACTACGACATGTGTGTGCCTCTACATCGACCAGTATGTACGTACACTTTCGCGACCAGAATGACAACGCTACGTACGCTTCGACTAGGTGGGTCCCGACTGTCAGGCACTTCCTTGCCTGCGAAGATGTAGCTGGTGGGTCCCAGCAGTCAGGGGGCGAATCGTTTTGTGTTTTTTTTGCCTGGACGCACTTCCTTGCGTGCGAAGGTGTAGCTGGTTGGTCCCAGCAGTCAGGAGGGAAACATTTTTTTCATGAAATACGGTGGCCTGTCCGGTGGGTCCCTGCTGTTAGGTGGAGGAATCATTATTTTCCGCATAATAAGGAGGCACTTCCTTGCTCCGGCCATGGACCCAGCTGTCAGCCTCTCGATGTACAGTCCACGTCCGATGGAAGTCATTCCTTGGCCACGTTGACCACGCCGCACCGAGAGCACCAGGGCGGTGGACGACGGCAAGGCCTAGGAAGGGGACGACGCGGAGCCGGTGAAGACGCGGCAGTGGATGCCCACGCGGAGAGGAGTATGAGTATTCACTCGTTCGGCTGCGGTGTGAGGCTGTCGTCGCTGCAGGGTCTGGCCTAAGGTGGGAATAGTAAGGGGCAGCGAGGCCTCCGTGGCAGCACAGCCGGCCACGGGAGGCAGGAGCAGGCAGCACGACCGGCGCTGCTTTGGGCGGCTGGAGCAAGAAGACCAGAGGTTGAAGAAGCACTACGGCCGTTGGATGGACATCGTACGGTCACTGGAGCTAGAATCGTTCATATTGACTAAGTTGGCAAAGCCCTCCGTCCCCGTTAACTTAGTAGGCCCACAAGTCAGCTTCCCACCAAGGTGAGTCCCAGCTAGCCGGGGGGTATTCACTTTTTTGTGCGTAATAAAGAGGCACTTCCGATGGGTCCGAGCTGACAGCAGGGGGAACATTTTTTTTTGCGAAATACGGTGGCTCGTCCGGTGGGTCCCAGCAGTCATGGGGGAAATGTTTTTTCGCGAAATAAGGTGGCCCGTCCGGTGGGTCCCTGCTGTCAGGTGGAGGAATAATTTTTGCGCGTAATAAGGAGGCACTTCCTTGCGGCCGCCGTGGACCCAGCTGTCAGCCTCTCCACGTACAATACTCTTCCGATGGAAGTTGGTCGTTGACCACGTTGACCACGCCGCGCCGAGAGCACCAGGGCGGTGGACAACGGCGACGCCTAGGAAGGGGACGACGCGGAGCCGGGGAAGACGCAGCAGTGGAAGCCCGCGCGGAGAGGACTAGGAGGGTTCACTGGTTCGGCTGTGGTGTGAGGCTGCCATCGCCGCAGAATAACAGGGGGTGTGGGTGAGTGGAGGGATGGCCTGGCCAGCGATGGGAGTAGTATGGGGGCGGTGAGGCCTCCGCAGCAGCACAGCCGGCCACGGGAGGCAGGAGCAGGCGGCACGACCAGCGCTGCTTTGGGCGGCTGGACCAAGAAGACTAGAGGTTGAAGAAGCACTACGGTCGTTGGATGGACATCATACGGTCACTGAAGCTAGAATCGTTTATATTGACTAAGTTGACAAAGCCCTTGGTACGCTCCAACTTAGTAGGCCCACAAGTCATCCTCTGAAACGGTGCGCCCCAGATGTCAGGGGGAGGAATCATTTTTTGGGCGGCCGAAGCTAAGAATATCCGAGATTGAAGAAGAAGCACGACATCCATTGGATAGATATATCCAACGGCCACTGCTGCTAGAACCGTGTGTTGACTATAATAAGTTGACAAAGCCTTGCATACGCGTCAACTAATTTTTTTAGGGGACGCGTCACTTAGTAGGCCCACAAGTGTGTGGCAGAGAACTTATAGCCCATTTGCATTTTGTAAGAATGTACAGCCCATTTTTGAATTCTAATGGAATTTACAACAGCCCATTTACAATTTGTTAAAAGTACAGCCCATTTTCTAGCTAGGACAACGATTAATAATTTCAACCAACCGTTGAAGACAGAATTCAATAAAATTTCCCACATTTTGATGGGATCCGAAATATTTTTATCCCGAAATTTCTAGTCAGATTAAATATAAATTTGTATTACGTAAAAATCCAACAAAACATTGCGCGCGCAACAATGAAAATTTAAGATTTTCAAAATCCATAAATAATATTTTATAAACTAATTTCGTGTTTGGTGCATTTTTTTATAGTTACTGCCCAGTTTTTATAATTACATCCCATTTATTATTTTTAAAGCCCATTTTCCTGTTAAGCCTAATGCATCCCTCCTAGGAAAGATTTGCAGCCTAGCGAGGCGAAGAATAACAAGTTTACCTTGCCTGGGTATTCCTCAAAAAGACGTATAGTTGGGCTAGCCATTTTCATCTTAAAAAAAGTAGTATCTGGGCTGGATATCTGGCCTGGGCTAGACGGGCCACAACCTGCCCAGTTAATACCCTGCTCTCCTCTGAACAACAAGGAAATCATCGCCAAGAAAAACTCTGCAGTGCTCATGCCTCAAAAACACAAATATTGCTCGAGCTGCTTGGTCCCAGCTGTCGGTCACACCTTGTGCAATTCTCTCGTTTATATTGACTACATAGGTTAACAATGGTGTGGGACCGTGATGTCAGGAAACCAGGAGAAAGCAAAAAAATATAGTTATACATAATAAGGAGGCACTTGCGTACGTACGGCTATGGCCCTAGTGGGTCCCTAGTGTCATCCCGACAAAATAAAGTCATCTCCTGAATCCTCATGTTCGTTTACCATGTTAACAATGCTCGGTGCCACGGCGAGTGCAACAACTTGAAGGACAACAGAGAGCGCCTCGCAGGCCCTACGGAGGTCTGATACAGCGCCCGCTGCTCATTCAGGAAGCCAGGATCATCGGACACCTATGAGCACCTTCGAGAAACTGAGACGGCATGAAACGGTAAGGCCGCGCTTGGGAGCTCTGGTTTATTTCAAACCTGTATTAACATACAAGTGTAATTTACTCGTCATCGGAAGGCCCGAGGTCTGTAAGTAAAATCGGCGGGTTACACGTGTAATTTGAGAGACCAGTGTATATTTTACGAGCACTGCTATATGGACATTACCAGACAATACATGCACGACGTGCGTATCATGCCATCCATGGGCAAGGCTGAAACAACAGCTAACGGCTAGATTAGCAATCATTCGAGTGTCGTTCAGCGTTTTTATCATGTGTGAAGTACTTCCGATATTTTCCTAGTCGAAATCGACCAACCAAGCGCCTTCGCCCAAGACCATCTTCTTTAATTTACAAGCGTCAGTTTTACAAGCGGTTTTGGTTCGAAAACGACGATCCAATCACGGCCTAATATCATGAGTTGGTCGGAAGATCATATGGTTTCACGTCTAACCTACCCGACATGTCGTATATGCTATGAATGAAACATCAGACGATGAACTTCTTACGCACGGAAACAACAGAAGAGGATGATCTTTTTAACAAGCAAATCACTGGCATTAGATCGACATGCAAAACAATACGAAGCATTATTCTCAGGAGGCACGGTGAACAGCCCGTGATGCCGCATGCCACAACATTCCAAGCTCAACTTTGCAATCAAACACAAGGCCTGGCATTACATAGACAATATTCAGAACAAACTCTTAACACAGGAATATCTCAACAGAGTAACTATTTACTTCTAAACTGAACACAGGAATAGGAAAAAACACTCGACGCTGCTCACAGCAAGGGCGTCCCACTCAAAAATATCAAATGCATGTCTTCTAGCTAACATCAATGAGAAAATTTTGACAAGGTTTTCCAATTCCAATATATTAAACTAACATCTTCTTGCTAACATCAATGATTAAACTTTGACAAGCTTTTCCCATTCAAAATATGTAATACCTATGATCGTGTCCTGTCGTAGCTTCTTGTACTTGTTTGGGCACTTTTTGCCCAGGGCACTCCACGTGTTGTTAAATTGCCAATGGTCTTTGTAGACTAGTCATGTCACCGGTGTCAAATAATACTCTGTAAAGCTTCTCGTTCATTCCTTCTGTAATGTACCGCAGCCAGTGACTGCTTCTTTCTTCAAACTGGAACGACCAACTGGACCCAATAACGCAGCAGTTTGCCTTGGACACATTGGCTCCTTTTGTGCAGTTCAACTAAAATCGAAGTCAGAATAAAACCGAGCTTTAATTTTGATATCCCTGTAAGCAAAAATAGCTATAAGGGAAACAATTACTGAGAAATAACGGTTGATGACTTGTCTTAATGGGGAACAAAGCAGGAGAGTAGCAATTCTCCATCAGTGTGATTCATTCATATTGACTGAGACATTATCTTAACAATGCCTTGTTTCAACATGTATAAAGAACGACAAAGCAGAAAAGTATCATTCCTAAAACAATGCATCTGATTCATTTTTAAAGAGACATTATCTTAACAATACCTTGGTTAAACATGTAGAAAGAACTATAAAGCAGGATAGTACCATTCCTAACAAGTGTTGCAGATTTGAACTAAGATTCAGTAGTTAATTAATTCTGAGAGTGGCATTGCTTAATTTTACCAGCGGCATTAGATTAACGAAAAGCATAAACAGTTCCAAGGGAGAGTGGGCACAACAACAATATGTGCTTCCATCTACTTATAAAGGGGGTGATGCAGAGTTTGTTGTAACAAAGCAACAAGCATCATGTCTGGGTTGGTCCCATTTTCACTACTTAATGGGAAAAGACAGCAATACAATAGCTTCAATTCAACATTTATTTAAAATAGTACCAATACAGGTAGCACAACATCTCAAAGCACACTACACAATCATGTGGATGAAGGCCTGTACTGACCTTTCATGAGAACACCAGGATAAAATACGAATCAGCTAACACGAATAGGAAATCCAATCTCCTTTTGTGCAGTTGCACTGAAATCAAGCAAAGTATTTCGCGTAGCGAAGCAAAATGTCGCAATAGCAACAAGTTGAATAGATATCATGTGGTTGAGACCAAGATTTGAAACAACTCGACAGGAACACTGGAAACAAATCTTGGATCTCCTTTTGTGCAGTTCCACCAAAATTAAGCAAAGTCACCGGTGTAACATTCAACTTGAACTACACAAAACACTCTTAAAACATAAGTGTTTCGAGTAGCGAAGCAAAATTTCGCAATAGCAACAAGTTGAACCGATACCCCTGTTTTAACAGAGGCAAAAAGGAAACAATTACTTGCCGATAAAGGAGGATGAAACAAACGGTGACAGAAAGAAGCATCTAACTTATCTTGGATGGAAAACAAAGTAGGATAGTAGCATTTATAAAACGGTTGCATTGATTCATATTAACAGAGGCACTCTCTTGAAACAACATTCGTTAAAAAATGTAATTTAGTTTTAACAGTGGCATTACTTCAATTTTCTGGCGGCATTCTTAGATTAACAACAGCAAAATAGCTGTATGGGACATGCTAGCACCATGTGCGTCCACACATATAAATGGGTGATGCAGAGTATGTAGCCAAGCAGCATATCTGTGTTGGTCCCATATTTGTTCTCTTTGAACTTTTTTCCTATGTCGCGCTACATCAGCGCCTGGATGTAGTGGAAAATGAGCAAGGGTCTTCGCATTTGACTCGACGAGTGCGAAGGGTAAGGAAGCTAGCCGAGCCTAGGAGGATTCACTTAGGTAGCTGGAACATAGGGTCTCTGATAGGGCAGCTTCGGGAGCTAGTTGATGCAGCAGTGAGGAGAGGTGTTGATATCCTTTGCATCCAAGAAACCAAATGGAGAGGATAGAAGGCGAAGGAGGTGGAGGATACCGGCTTCAAGCTGTGGTACACGGGGACGGCTACAAACAGAAATGGCGTAGGCATCTTGATCAACAAGAGCCTCAAGTATGGAGTAGTAGACGTCAGGAGACGTGGGGACCGGATTATCCTGGTCAAGCTGGTAGTTTAGGACTTGATTCTCAATGTTATCAGCGCGTATGCCTCGCAAGTAGGCCACAATGAGAACACCAAGAGGGAGTTCTGGGAAGGCTTGGAATACATGGTTAGGAGTGTACCGATTGGTGAGAAGCTCTTCATAGGAGGAGACCTCAATGGCCACGTGGGTACATCTAACACATGTTTTGAAGGGACGCATGGGGGCTTTGGCTATGGCATCAGGAATCAAGAAGGAGAAGATGTCTTAAGCTTTGCTCTAGCCTACAACATGATTGTAGCTAACACCCTCTTTAGAAAGAGAGAATCACATCTGGTGACTTTTAATAGTGGCCAACGCTCTAGCCAGATTGATTTCATCCTCTTGAGAAGAGAAGATAGGCGTCCGTACCTAGACTGTAAGGTGATACCTGGGGAGAGTGTTGTACCCCAGCATAAGCTGGTGGTTGCTGACTTCCGCTTTCGGATTCGTGTCTAGCGGGATAAGCGTGCCAAGGTCGCTAGAACGAAGTGGTGGAAGCTCAAGGGGGAGGTAGCTCAGGTGTTCAAGGAGAGGGTAATTAAGGAGGGCCCTTGGGAGGAAGGAGGGGATGCGGACAATGTGTGGATGAAGATGGAGACTTGCATTCGTAAGGTGGCCTCGGAGGAGTTTGGAGTGTCCAGGGGAAGGAGAAGCGAAGATAAGGATACCTGGTGGTGGAATGATGATGTCCAGAAGGCGATTAAAGAGAAGAAAGATTGCTTCAGATGCCTATATGGGTAGGAGTGTAGACAACATACAGAAGTACAAGATGGCGAAGAAGGCCGCAAAGCGAGCTGTTGGTGAAGCAAGGGGTCAGGCATATGAGGACCTCTACCAATGGTTAGGCATGAAGGAAGGTGAAAGGGACATCCATAAGATGGCTAAGATCCGGGAGAGGAAGACGAGGGATATTGGCCAAGTCAAATGCATCAAGGACGGAGCAGGCCAACTCTTGGTGAAGGACGAAGATATTAAGCATAGATGGCGGGAGTACTTCGACAAGCTTTTCAATGAGGAGAATGAGAGTTCTACCATTGAACTGGACGACTCCTTTGATGAGACCAGCATGCGTTTTGTGCGGTGCATCCAGGAGTCTGAGGTGAAGGAGGCTTTAAAAAGGATGAAAGGAGGCAAGGCGATGGCCCCTAATTGTATCCCCATTGAGGTGTGGAAAGGTCTCGGGGACATAGCGATAGTATGGCTAACCAAGCTTTTCAACCTCATTTTTCGGGCAAACAAGATGCCAGAAGAATGGAGATGGAGTATATTAGTACCAATCTTCAAGAACAAGGGGGATGTTCAGAGTTGTACTAATTACCGTGGAATTACGCTGATGAGCCATACAATGAAGCTATGGGAGAGAGTCATTGAGCACCGCTTAAGAAGAATGACAAGCGTGACCAAAAATCAGTTTTGTTTCATGCCTGGGAGGTCAACCATGGAAGCCATTTTCTTGGTACGACAACTTATGGAGAGATATAGGGAGCAAAAGAAGGACTTGCATATGGTGTTCATTGACTTGGAGAAGGCCTATGATAAGATACCGCGGAATGTCATGTGGCGGGCCTTGGAGAAACACAAAGTCCCAGTAAAGTACATTACCCTCATCAAGGACATGTACAATAATGTTGTGACAAGTGTTCGAACAAGTGATGTCGACACCAATGACTTCCCGATCAAGATAGGACTGCATCAGGGGTCAGCTTTGAGCCCTTATCTTTTTGCATTGGTGATGGATGAGGTCACAAGGGGTATGCAAGGAGATATCCCATGGTGTATGCTCTTTGCGGATGATGTGGTGCTAGTTGACGATAGTCGGACGGGGGTAAATATGAAGTTAGAGTTATGGAGACAAACCTTGGAATCGAAAGGGTTTAGGCTTAGTAGAACTAAAACCGAGTACATGATGTGCGGTTTCAGTACTACTAGGTGTGAGGAGGAGGAGGTTAGCCTTGATGGCCAGGTGGTGCCTCGGAAGGACACCTTTCGGTATTTGGGGTCAATGTTGCAGGAGGATGGGGGTATTGATGAAGATGTGAACCATCGAGTCAAAGCCGGATGGATGAAGTGGCGCCAAGCTTCTGGCATTCTCTGTGACAAGAGAGTGCCACAAAAGCTAAAAGGCAAGTTCTACAGGACGGCGGTTCGACCCACAATGTTGTATGGCGCGGAGTGTTGGCCGACTAAAAGGCAACATGTTCAACAGTTAGGTGTGGCGGAGATGCGTATGTTGAGATGGATGTGTGGCCACACGAGGAAGGATCGAGTCCAGAATGATGATATACGAGATAGAGTTGGGGTAGCACCAATTGAGGAGAAGCTTGTCCAACATCGTTTGAGATGGTTTGGGCATATTCAGCGCAGGCCTCCAGAAGCTCCAGTGCATAGCGGACGGCTAAAGCGTGCGGAGAATGTCAAGAGAGGGTAGGGTCGACCGAATTTGACATGGGAGGAGTCTGTTAAGAGAGACCTGAAGGATTGGAGTATCGACAAAGAGCTAGCTATGGACAGGGGTGCGTGGAAGCTTGCTATCCATGTGCCAGAGCCATGAGTTGGTTGCGAGATCTTATGGGTTTCACCTCTAGCCTACCCCAACTTGTTTGGGACTAAAGGCTTTGTTGTTGTTTTTGCTGTTGTTGTTGAACTTTTTTCCTATGTGAGGGCAGCAAATCTAGTCCTACACAAACTACCCACCCACCCCCCCCCAGTTTCTTTCCCTTTTCAACAAAGAGATCGGTTCCTTACAAATGTGTGTACTGGGTTACCACCTTTTTTTCCTTTTCTACCAACAAAGCGGCTGGATAGCCAGTCTATACTACTTTTCCTCCCTCCTTTCCTCATTGAACCACGTCCTAGATTCATGCTCCACCCCGCCGCACCTTTATTTCCTCTTTGAACCAAGACCTAGATTCGACTACAGATCGAAAAAGATCCACATGTAGCTAGAGCAACGACGGTTTCAGAGAAACTTATACCTCTTAGGGTCGTCGGGACGTGGCAAGGCGTGCGGCAGGAGGCCGGATCTGCCCACACTACGTACGGCAGCGAGGAAGAAGGGGTCGGTGGCCCTCCCACACAGGCGCTGGGTGAAAGAGAACAGCGCAGCCGACAGTGGATTGCTTCCCTCGCCGAAGGCGATAGAGTTAACTGCACCTCCTCCCCTTCCCGTTGCGACGGGATACGGACGCCTCCTTCACCAGCTGTGAGGGGGGAGAGAGAGACAAGAGGCCAACGCATTATTGTTTAGATCTGGTGAAGAGAGGGTGAGAGACTGTGAATATAGCAAACCCTAGCAAATGAATGTTGAGCCTCCAGCGTCTAACATATATGTATTGCGGCGAGCGTGTGGAGAGTGCAAACCCTATCTTGATGGGAACTAAACCAGGATACCCGAGAAAAAAAGCATTTCTTCATTTAACCAGTGATAGTACTACCACCATATGGACAATGACCGCACAACCACCATGTACTTTTTGTCGAAACAACATGTATACCTCCACCAAAGCATAAATCAGGACAATTTTTTAAGGGTCTGTCTAGGACACATCTAGATGTCTAAGTTGATGTCCACTCTGTTTGTGGTCTATTTTTTTGTCCTAGTTTTTTTTGTTTCTTGTTGCTACATTATATAATTGTGGGATCTTAGATGTGATATCCTTAAATAACATCTAGATGTGAATTAGACAAACTGATTTTCTAACGTACCAAGAAAGAAAACTCGATCAAAAACACGCCCCCGCTTCCGGGTCGCGAGAGTCATCGCGCACACACACATAGACATAGACATGCATATCCATGTTTACGTAAAATTCCATTTCCATCTCCATCTCCAATCATATTTGTCCAACTGGCACATTATTTACGTTGTTAATTATATACGCAGCAATATTAACGTACAACATCTCTTGTTTGCGCACGTCCGAACCGCTGCCACGGCCGGTCCTGACCAAGCCAAACCCTCTTTATCACCCGCGTGTGCTTCCCGCCCGAAATGGTCAGTGCCGCATTCATGCCCGGCCAGAGCGGACGCGACCTCTCACTGGCTCCGGCATTGAAGCGGCGTGACGGCCGAGAGAGCGTCGCCCGCGCCGCTTCCGGGTGCACGCGGCTGCTCCGCGTTCAAAGGTCGCAATAGCCGGCTACAACATGCATGTAAAAAGTTCTTGGGAGTCGGTGCTACAGCTAGCTATCCTCTCCCAACTCGTCAATCTCTTCTAGTAGTGCTAGTAGTACTCCATGGCGCGATCCATTGACAAGCAGGCAGGAAGTTATCATATACTCGGTTTGCGGTGAGTGGCATGCCGAGCGACCATGTGGGGTCGAGCCATGGAGGAGGGTGAGACACGAACACGACAGACATGATTTAAACGTTGGTTTTGCTCCATGGCGCGATCCAATGAAACGAAACGTTGGTTTCTCTCCGTTTCCATTTTTTCTCTGGAAAAAAGAAAACTTTCCACTCCATTTTCATTCCTATTCCAAGGTTGCCCCATTACAACATTCCATCAAATACAAAGGAAAACTAACACGCATGCTGATGCATCTCAATGATTCACATATCATAGCCAATATTTACTTCACAACTAAAGAAAAAAGTTGTGAGAGCGTGTACGAAAGAAAAACTACTGATGAGGTCACTACGACTTAAACCCTAAACCCTAAACATGATTTAATTCCCTGGCCAGGTAGAACCTGTCGAAGGAAAGATGGCTGGCACCCTCGGATCATACGATGCTTTTGTGCAGTTCCACTAAAATCGACCTGAGCATCCCTGATGGCAAAGATATTGAAGAAGTGTGATTAGAATAATAGTACTGGCACTAGTTCATGAGACATAAACTCATCACAAGTAGAAGCCGGTAGAAGTAGAGAAAGATCGACATGGAGATGGAGCTACGGCAGTGGAGCAAGCCGACTCCAAACGGAAGATGGACTACCTGGGATGTCGGGATGTACCTAGAAGGGCGGTTGGTATGCGGCATCGGCCCATACCGCGGTGACCCCCGATTGGGACGCACCGACTGTGGGTTTTCTCCCTCGCCGATGTCGACCGTGTCTACGCAGAGCATTGTTCCCTTCCCCCAGCTGCCGGATCAGGCCCGTCGTTATATGCTTGTGAAGAGAGCAACCTTAGCAAGCAGGCTTGTAGCTTAGGCTCCTGCTAGTGTATATATAGTGGTTTTCTTTTTCTCTCCATATCAACCACTTTATATTGCGTACGTGTCATTCAAGAGTGAAATGATGGTTGCTTCCCGACTAACTTACTGTGTGATTTGACTGCTCCTTAGTGGACACAAAAACGTGTATGCAACTTACATGTTTTTGCGTCCATGTGTACGTGTGACGGTTGCATACACGTAGTGGTTGCTTCTTCCGAATAATAGTCACACGTACACATGGACGCAAAAACGCGTGCGACGCCCTAATGCATGCATGTCCGAGCACATGACGGAACACACACGGTCACGCTAAGTGCTCAACCTACACGTGCATGCACGCACATACTCAGTCAGGGTGAGCTAGTGACCGTATAAACACCGGAAAATATATATATTGAGCGCAATGAGCGTATTATGAAGTCCACTGACCGTATTTTTACAAATATACAGTGATAGACAGTGTATTTATCTCGTTTGAAATTAATCCATATTAACCGGAGAGGAGGCAGTATGGAC
Source organism: Triticum dicoccoides (assembly GCF_002162155.2). Classification (NCBI taxonomy): domain Eukaryota; kingdom Viridiplantae; phylum Streptophyta; class Magnoliopsida; order Poales; family Poaceae; genus Triticum; species Triticum dicoccoides. The sequence continues at coordinate 764,460,620 of NC_041385.1, forward strand.
TAGCATTACTTGCGCGCGGTGGCTCGCAGGACAAGGAGAAACTTTTGACTAATGCAAACTCTCCCTCGCTCAGGCGGTGGACGTGCAACAGTTAATTCGGTGTCAGATTGCCAGAAGCATACACTATACTACTAGTGCTACTATTGTTCGACTTCCCGAATAGGAGAACAGGCAAGCGCAAAGTTTACTAGTACTAGTACTACTAATATAGTAGTCTATAAAGGTACGTACTATACTAGTACTAGGAACCGGATGGAGGAGCGTCTGCACTCTTATTATAATTTTAAAATGTGATAAAGCAATCTTCAACACATTTGGTTCTCTTCGAGGGTTCTCGCATGTGATAATGGAAGTTGATTGCATGGAACACTCGCCACAATTCTCGCTTAATTCTGGCTCATATCCTGTTACAAATAGTAGCGCTCGGTAATATTTCCTCTTTTTTGTTATTCAGCATGTAAACAGGTCAGCAAACCTTGCGGCGCATCGTCGTGCGAACCGTGCTTGCTGCACTTTTAATGTGGCCGAGAGCTGGCTTGATGAAACACCCCGCTTCCTACTTCTTTTTTTGCGGGGTACCTCGCTTCCTAGTGACCAGTGTCTTGGTTGGTCGTCCTAAGGATGCTTATATATGAATAAAGCTCTCTCATTTACCCGCAAAAAAGATTAAGCCATATTAACCAGAAAGGAGGGAGTATGGACTAGCACTATTTTTGGTGTGTCCCGTCAACTCGCAGAACGAGGAGAAGCTTGCAGGACAAGGTGAAGCTCGCTTACACCTTTTGACTAATGCAACCTACCCTCGGTGGACATGCATCAGTCCATTCGGTGTCAGATTGTCAGACGCATACACTGTAGTACCCAACATGTGGAGTACCATCATTGTTGGACTTCACGAAGAGGCGAAGAGCCAAGCGCAGTAGTACGAGTAGTACTACTACTAGAACCGCATGGTGGAGCATCTGTACTCTTATTTTTTTTATCTCTGATAAAGTACACGTTTATTCCGGAGAAGGGCGGAAAATGGAAGCCCAACATGTAATGAATGATATCGATCAACCAACCATGCTCGAATATATCTTGGCCTCCGTGCGAGCCCGTCTGTGTGTTCTAGCTCCTCGTCTCTCTCAAGGAACGGCGGGTTGGCTCTTTGCCGTCAATTGAGATCGGTTTGCTCACACTCCTGTCCCACATGTCAGTGATATGCCAAGAGGAGGTGCGTTGACCGACTGGCCATACGCGTACTTGGTTTTGCACCTTCATACTACTCCTCCCTCCATCACAGTTTACCGGCGCACTTCATTATGATGCATTTCTCCCAATGCATTTCCAGCACCAGAGAGACTTTAGATGCGTTTGGTTTAATGCTCAATTAATTAGGGGTCGTAACCGCAATCAAGTCCACAATTTTAACCACGTAAAAAAATGAGATTGAACATATTTCAATTCAACAAATTCTGATTGTTTCATTATCAAATGCAAGGGATGTGGGACCAGGTTCTATTATTGGAGTTAAACGGTGTAGGAGCCGTGTCGTTCCTGTGTATTAGCTCGTTGTTAGCAGCCCCGAAGGGCGTAAAGGGGGTAAAAGATTTCTCGGAAGCAGCTCTTCGCCTGTGGGAACTTGCACTTTTCTTTTGTTTTAAAATGCAACCTATGCTGAAACAGCCGAATAAAAACCAAAAAGTACTACTACAGAGTGGAGTACGTGCATGCATGTGTGTACGCATTATTCCACTAGTAATAGACGCCGTGCTATAACTACCAATGCTATTTTTTAGGCCGATCGCTAGTCGCCTTGGTCCCACAGATTCATTTTCTTTTTTCTGAAGCGCATTGTATAAACAGTGACGGATGGAGTAGTATGAGCGGATTCAAAGAAGAGCGTATTGATGGTTGCTTCTTCAGAGCAACTTACAGTGGGAAAGGTGGGGCTTATGATTTGACTGCTCATTACTCACTATTAATGCGGCGCAACGACCGGGCCGAGTCTCCCATGCGGTTGTGCACTACCCCCTAGGTTCTTAAATATACTCCGGAGTATTTGTCTTTCTAGAGATTTCAACGAGTGACTACTCAAATATTTGTATTTTTAGAGATTTCAAATGGACTGGCACATAAGGATGTATATAGACATATTTTAGAGTGTAGATTCACTCATTTTGCTTTGTATGTAGAAAGACGAATAGAATATTTAGGAACGGAGGAGTACACATACAAAGCAAAATGAGTGAATCTGCACTCTAAAATATGCCCGTTTGAAATTTCTAAAAAGAAAAATATTTAGGAACGTAGGAGTATAATTTTGTGCATGGCACATGGACCCGGATGATGAAGAGGCTTCTGGCAATGCTATCAAGCTTCCATCATTTATTTACATAATTGACGTACTATACAAATAATTTTCCAGCCACATGAAATTGTACAATAGTGTGAGCTTTCAGCTTTTGTTTCGCGTGTCTTGCCATCGATGCTCTTACGGAAATAATAAAAAACTAACTCCCTTGCTAATGCATGTCAATTATTAGCATATCAGAGCTAATAAATACATCACAATTGAAAACAAAGTTGTGAGAAGGTGTTAAATTAAAATTGATCCATGCTTTCATTGGCAGCAACGTCCCCCCAGCTCTGTCTAAATCAACAAGGCATGTTGGAAAAAAAAAGTAGCTGTTTGGAGCATGCAACATTCCGATCATTTTGTGCAGTTCCACTAAAATAGAGCTGAGCGTCCCTGTTCCAAAGATATTAAGTGTGATTACGATAATAGAGGACTGTTGATGAAACAATAAACACACAAATAGAAGCCGGTCACCTTTGCAGTCTCTCTTAAGACTAACTAGTTGGAGAAGATTAGGCTCGGAGTTGGATGAGGAGGATAGAGCAAAACCAATCTCCATTTGTGCAGTCGCACTAAAATGTAGAGACGTTTCCCGTGTGACATTTTAGTACAACTGCCAAAACACTCTTAAGGAAAAAGTGATTTGTGCAGTTCACCAAAAGGTCGCAATAGCAACGAGGTGAAATGGATAGCCCTGTTTGCAAAAAATAGGTAGAAAGGAAACAATTACTGGCCAATAACAGTTGATGACACATGCGACGACAAAAAAGAAGCATATTCCTTGCCCTAAGGGAAGATAACAACACGGTTGTGTTTGTCTAAAATGGTGTGAGGACGAGAATGCAATATGGAAAGTACGCTGGATGAGCTACGTTTTGGGAAAAGAACTATGGAAGATTGCTACCTCTTGAGCACTGCGTTGGATTTCCCCGAAGAGGAGAGGATGATGCAGTAAAGTAGCGTAAGTATTTCCCTCAGTTTTTGAGAACCAAGGTATCAATCTAGTAGGAGATCACGCTCAAGTCCCTCGTACCTACACAAAACGATAGCTACTCGCAACCAACGCGATTAGGGGTTGTCAATCCCTTCACGGTCACTTGCGAGGGTGAGATCTGATAGATGATAAATAATATTTTTGGTATTTTTTATATAAAGATGCAAAGTGAAAAGGCAAAGGCAAAGTAAAACAAAGCAAGTAATAAAGTAATGGAGATTGATATGATGAGAATAGACCGGGGGCATAGGTTTCACTAGTGGCTTCTCTCAAGAGCATAAATATTCTACGGTGGGTGAACAAATTACTGTTGAGCAATTGACAGAACTGAGCATAATTATGAGTATATCTAGGTATGATCATGTGTATAGGCATCACATCCGAGACAAGTAGATCGAAATGATTCTGCATCTACTACTATTACTCCACTCATCGACCGCTATCCAGCATGCATCTAGAGTATTAAGTTAAAAACAGAGTAACGCCTTATGCAAGATGACATGATGTAGAGGGATAAATTCATGCAATATGATAAAAAACATCTTGTTATCCTCAATGGCAACAATACAATACGTGCCTTGCTGCCCCTGCTATCACTAGGAAAGGACACCGCAAGATTGAACCCAAAGCTAAACACTTCTCCCATTGCAAGAACTACCAATCTAGTTGGCCAAACCAAATGGATAATTCGAAGAGACTTGCAAAGATAACTCAATCATACATAAAAGAATTCAGAGAAGATTCGAATATTATTCATAGATAAGCTGGATCATAAACCCACAATTCATCGGTCTCAACAAACACACCGCAAAAAAGAAGATTACATCGAATAGATCTCCACAAGAGAGGGGGAGAACATTGTATTGAGATCCAAAAGGAGAGAAGAAGCCATCTAGCTACTAGCTATGGACCCGAAGGTCTGAAATAAACTACTCACACTTCATCGGAGAGGCTATGGTGTTGATGTAGAAGCCCTCCGTGGTAGATGCCCCCTTCGGTGGAGCTCCGGAACGGACCCCAAGATGGGATCTCGCGGATACAGAAAGTTGTGGCGGTGGAATTAGGTTTTTGGCTCCGTGTTTGATCTGACGGGGGTACGTAGGTATATATAGGAGGAAGGAGTACGTCGATGGAGCAACAGGGGGCCCACGAGGCAGGGGGCGCGCCCTAGGGGGGGGCGCCCCCACCCTTGTGACCGCCTCTTTTGTTCCTTGGAGTAGGGTCCAAGTCTCCTGGATCACGTTCGATGAGAAAATCACGTTCCCAAAGGTTTTATTCCGTTTGGACTCCGTTTGATATTCTGTTTGTTCAAAATACTGAAATAGGCAAAAAAACAGCAATTCTGGGCTGGGCCTCCGGTTAATAGGTTAGTCCCAAAAATAATATAAAAGTGGAAAATAAAGCCCAATATAGTCCAAAACGGTAAATAAAGTAGCATGGAGCAATAAAAAATTATAGATACGTTGGAGACGTAGCAAGCATCCCCAAGCTTAATTCCTGCTCGTCCTCGAGTAGGTAAATGATAAAAAAAGAATTTTTAACGCGGAGTGATACTTTGGCATAATTTCAATGTAAATCTTCTTAATTGTGGCATGAATATTCAGATCTGAAAGATTCAAGACAAAAGTTCATATTAACATAAAAGTAATAACACTTCAAGCATACTAATCAAAGCAATCATGTCTTCTCAAAATAGCATGGCCAAAGAAAGTTATCCCTACAAAATCATATAGTCTGGCTAAGCTCTATCTTCAGCACACAAAGTATTTAATCATGCACAACCCCGATGACGAGCCAAGCAATTGTTTCATACTTTAGTAATCTCAAACTTTTTCAACTTTCACGCAATACATGAGCGTGAGCCATGGACATAGACTATAGGTGGAATAGAATGGTGGTTGTGGAGAAGACAAAAAGGAGAAGATAGTCTCACATCAACTAGGCATATTAACAGGCTATGGAGATGCCCATTAATAGATATCAATGTGAGTGAGTAGTGATTGCCGTGCAACGGATGCACTAGATCTATAAGTATATGAAAGCTCAACAAAAGAAACTAAGTGGGTGTGCATCCAACTTGCTTGCTCACGAAGACCTAGGGCACTTTTGAGGAAGCCCATCATTGGAATATACAAGCCAAGTTCTATAATGAAAAATTCCCACTAGTATATGAAAGTGACAACATATGAGACTCTCTATCATGAAGATCATGGTGCTACTTTGAAGCACAAGTGTGGTAAAAGGATAGTAGCATTGTCCCTTCTCTCTTTTTCTCTCATTTTTTTATTTGGGCCTTTTTTTATGGACACTCTTTTTTTCGTCCGGAGTCTCATCCCGACTTATGGGGGAATCATAGTCTCCATCATCCTTTCCTCACTGGGACAATGCTCTAATAATGATGATCATCACACTTTTCTTTTTCTTACAACTCATCAATTACAACTCGATACTTAGAACAAAATATGACTCTATATGAATGCCTCCGGTGGTGTACCGGTATATGCGATGAATCACGAGCGACATGTATGAAAATTATGAAGGTGGCCTTGCCACAAATACAATGTCAACTGCATGTTCATGCAAAAAGAAATATGACAAAAGTAATGTGTGTCATATGAACGGAATGGTGGAAAGTTGCATGGCAATATATCTCGGAATGGCTATGGAAATGCCATGATAGGTAGGTATGCTGGCTGTTTTGAGGAAGGTATATGGTGGGTGTATGATACCGGCGAAAAGTGCGCGGTATTAGAGAGGCTAGCAATGGTGGAAGGGTGAGAGTGCGTATAATCCATGGACTCAACATTAATCAATAGAACTCATGCACTTGTTGCAAAAATTTAGAAGTCATCAAAAACCAAAGCACTATGCGCATGATCCTAGGGGGATAGATTGGTAGGAAAAGACCATCGCTCGTCCCCGACTGCCACTCATAAGGAAGACAATCAATAAATAAAATTGTGCTCTGACTTCATCACAAAGCGGTTCACCATACGTGCATGCTACGGGAATCACAAACTTCAACACAAACATTTTTTAAAATTCATGATCACCCCAACTAGCATTGCTTTGATATTATCACCTCCATATGTCAAAACAATTATCAAGCATCAAACTTATCTTAGTATTCAACGCACTCAAAAGAAAGTTTCACATATCTTGAATACCAAGTATATTATCTTTAAGCAAATTACCATGCTACTAACAACTCTCAAAATAATCTAAGTGAAGCACTAGAGCAAAAATTATCACGCTCAAAAGATATAAATGAAGCACTATGAGCAAAACTATCAAGCTCAAAAGATATAAGTGAAGCACTATGAGCAAAACTATCAAGCTCAAAAGATATAAGTGAAGCACAAAGATTATTCTAGCAAATTCCAAATCATGTATGGCTCTCTCAAAAGGTGTGTACAACAAGGATGATTGTGGTAAACTAACAAGCAAAGACGCAAATAATACAAGACGCTCCAAGCAAAACACATAACATGTGGTGAATAAAAATATAGCTCCAAGTAAATTACCGATGGAAGTAGACGAAAGAGGGGATGCCTTCCGGGGCATCCCCAAGCTTTGACTTTTTGGTGTCCTTGGATTATCTTGGGGGTGCCATGGGCATCCACAATCTTAGGCTCTTGCCACTCTTTGTTCCATAATCCATCAAAAGAATTCACCCAAAACTTGAAAACTTCACAACACAAAACTCAATAGAAATCTCGTGAGCTCCGTTAGTGAAAGAAAACAAAAGACTACTTTAAGGTACTGTAATGAACTCATTCTTTATTTATATTGTTGTTAAACCTACTGTATTCCAACTTACTTATGGTTTATAAACTAATTTATTAGCCATAGATGCATTGAAATAAGCAAACAACACACGAAAAACAGAATCTGTCAAAAACAGAACAGTCTGTAGCAATCTGTAACTAACGCAAACTTCTGGAACTCTAAAAAATCTACCAAAATAGGAAGTACTGGAAAATTTGTTTATTGATCAGCAGCAAAAATAATCAATGCAAAATCAGGTTTCTGTGATTTATTGAATTTTTTCTCGTGAGTGCAAAGTTTCTGTTTTTCAGCAGAATCAAATCAACTATCATCATAACTTATCCTATAGGTTCTACTTGGCACAAACACTAATTAAAACATAAAACCACATCTAACCAGAGGCTAGATGGATTATTTATTCCTAAACATAAGCAAAAACAAAAAACAAAAAATAAAATTGGGTTGCCTCCCAACAAGCGCTATCGTTTAACGCCCCTAGCTAGGCATAAAAGCAAGGATAGATCTAACGAGTGCCATCTTTGGCACTTGATGCATAAGTAGCAAGGGAGGATCTACTTTCTATGTCATTCATCCTTCTATTCAGATTAAGAACATTTCCATTAATGGGAGGTGAGATTAAGCACGTTACAGAAATTTGCATCCAAGCTGGATTTCATCTCTTTGATAATTTCATTTTGATAAAAGCACAAAAGGGTAGTTGATTCAACTTTATCATTTAAGGGATGCCCAAATATGGTTTTCATTTTTTCATAGGTATCTATAGCATCCCCTTCAAGAAAACCTTCTTCAAAAATAGAATCTAGAACTTGTTTGAAAGAAGCGGGCAAGCCAACATAGAAACTTTTTAGGTAAACCTCAATTTGATATTGTGGCACATAACTAGCCCGAATCCTTAATAATCTATCCCAAGCATGTTTTAAAGATTCATCAAGTAAATAGCGAAAGATTCCGGAATCATCATCATCAAAATTATCTAAATTCTCATTGGTGATCCCGGCGGGTCTTTCCGTAGCATCATTGTTAATGAGCTTAGAAAGGATAGAGGGGTTATCCAAGGCACTAGAGCTCCGGAGAAATCCATTAGTTCTTTTTGATTTGGCCATGGCAATGGGAAGGCAAACGAGAAAAAGGCGAAAGGGAAAGAGAGGAGGAGATTGGCAAAGAGAGGGCGAATAAAACGGCAAGGGTGAGGTGGGCGAGAGGAAAACGAGAGGTAAATAATGTAATGCGAGAGATAGGGATTGTGATGGGTACTTGGTGTGGTTGACTTTTGCGCAAACTCCCCGGCAACGGCGCCAGAAATTCTTCTTGCTACCTCTTGAGCACTGCGTTGGATTTCCCCGAAGAGGAGAGGATGATGCAGTAAAGTAGCGTAAGTATTTGCCTCAGTTTTTGAGAACCAAGGTATCAATCCAGTAGGAGATCACGCTCAAGTCCCTCGTACCTACACAAAACGATAGCTACTCGCAACCAACGCGATTAGGGGTTGTCAATCCCTTCACGGTCACTTGCGAGGGTGAGATCTGATAGATGATAAATAATATTTTTGGTATTTTTTATATAAAGATGCAAAGTGAAAAGGCAAAGGCAAAGTAAAACAAAGCAAGTAATAAAGTAATGGAGATTGATATGATGAGAATAGACCGGGGGGGCATAGGTTTCACTAGTGGCTTCTCTCAAGAGCATAAATATTCTACGGTGGGTGAACAAATTACTGTTGAGCAATTGACAGAACTGAGCATAATTATGAGTATATCTAGGTATGATCATGTGTATAGGCATCACATCCGAGACAAGTAGATCGAAATGATTCTGCATCTACTACTATTACTCCACTCATCGACCGCTATCCAGCATGCATCTAGAGTATTAAGTTAAAAACAGAGTAACGCCTTATGCAAGATGACATGATGTAGAGGGATAAATTCATGCAATATGATAAAAAAACATCTTGTTATCCTCAATGGCAACAATACAATACGTGCCTTGCTGCCCCTGCTATCACTAGGAAAGGACACCGCAAGATTGAACCCAAAGCTAAACACTTCTCCCATTGCAAGAACTACCAATCTAGTTGGCCAAACCAAATGGATAATTCGAAGAGACTTGCAAAGATAACTCAATCATACATAAAAGAATTCAGAGAAGATTCAAATATTATTCATAGATAAGCTGGATCATAAACCCACAATTCATCGGTCTCAACAAACACACCGCAAAAAAGAAGATTACATCGAATAGATCTCCACAAGAGAGGGGGAGAACATTGTATTGAGATCCAAAAGGAGAGAAGAAGCCATCTAGCTACTAGCTATGGACCCGAAGGTCTGAAATAAACTACTCACACTTCATCGGAGAGGCTATGGTGTTGATGTAGAAGCCCTCCGTGGTAGATGCCCCCTTCGGTGGAGCTCCGAAACGGACCCCAAGATGGGATCTCGCGGATACAGAAAGTTGTGGCGGTGGAATTAGGTTTTTGGCTTCGTGTTTGATCTGACGGGGGTACGTAGGTATATATAGGAGGAAGGAGTACATCGATGGAGCAACAGGGGGCCCACGAGGCAGGGGGCGCCCCCACCCTTGTGACCGCCTCTTTTGTTCCTTGGAGTAGGGTCCAAGTCTCCTGGATCACGTTCGATGAGAAAATCACGTTCCCAAAGGTTTTATTCCGTTTGGACTCCGTTTGATATTCTGTTTGTTCAAAATACTGAAATAGGCAAAAAAACAGCAATTCTGGGCTGGGCCTCCGTTTAATAGGTTAGTCCCAAAAATAATATAAAAGTGGAAAATAAAGCCCAATATAGTCCAAAACGGTAAATAAAGTAGCATGGAGCAATAAAAAATTATAGATACGTTGGAGACGTAGCAAGCATCCCCAAGCTTAATTCCTGCTCGTCCTCGAGTAGGTAAATGATAAAAAAAGAATTTTTAACGCGGAGTGATACTTTGGCATAATTTCAATGTAAATCTTCTTAATTGTGGCATGAATATTCAGATCCGAAAGATTCAAGACAAAAGTTCATATTAACATAAAAGTAATAACACTTCAAGCATACTAATCAAAGCAATCATGTCTTCTCAAAATAGCATGGCCAAAGAAAGTTATCCCTACAAAATCATATAGTCTGGCTAAGCTCTATCTTCAGCACACAAAGTATTTAATCATGCACAACCCCGATGACGAGCCAAGCAATTGTTTCATACTTTAGTAATCTCAAACTTTTTCAACTTTCACGCAATACATGAGCGTGAGCCATGGACATAGACTATAGGTGGAATAGAATGGTGGTTGTGGAGAAGACAAAAAGGAGAAGATAGTCTCACGTCAACTAGGCATATTAACAGGCTATGGAGATGCCCATTAATAGATATCAATGTGAGTGAGTAGTGATTGCCGTGCAACGGATGCACTAGATCTATAAGTATATGAAAGCTCAACAAAAGAAACTAAGTGGGTGTGCATCCAACTTGCTTGCTCACGAAGACCTAGGGCACTTTTGAGGAAGCCCATCATTGGAATATACAAGCCAAGTTCTATAATGAAAAATTCCCACTAGTATATGAAAGTGACAACATATGAGACTCTCTATCATGAAGATCATGGTGCTACTTTGAAGCACAAGTGTGGTAAAAGGATAGTAGCATTGTCCCTTCTCTCTTTTTCTCTCATTTTTTTTATTTGGGCCTTTTGTTATGGCCACTCTTTTTTTTGTCCGGAGTCTCATCCCGACTTATGGGGGAATCATAGTCTCCATCATCCTTTCCTCACTGGGACAATGCTCTAATAATGATGATCATCACACTTTTCTTTTTCTTACAACTCATCAATTACAACTCGATACTTAGAACAAAATATGACTCTATATGAATGCCTCCGGTGGTGTACCGGTATATGCGATGAATCACGAGCGACATGTATGAAAATTATGAAGGTGGCCTTGCCACAAATACAATGTCAACTGCATGTTCATGCAAAAAGCAATATGACAAAAGTAATGTGTGTCATATGAACGGAATGGTGGAAAGTTGCATGGCAATATATCTCGGAATGGCTATGGAAATACCATGATAGGTAGGTATGCTGGCTGTTTTGAGGAAGGTATATGGTGGGTGTATGATACCGGCGAAAAGTGCGCGGTATTAGAGAGGCTAGCAATGGTGGAAGGGTGAGAGTGCGTATAATCCATGGACTCAACATTAATCAATAGAACTCATGCACTTGTTGCAAAAATTTAGAAGTCATCAAAAACCAAAGCACTATGCGCATGATCCTAGGGGGATAGATTGGTAGGAAAAGACCATCGCTCGTCCCCGACTGCCACTCATAAGGAAGACAATCAATAAATAAAATTGTGCTCTGACTTCATCACAAAGCGGTTCACCATGCGTGCATGCTACGGGAATCACAAACTTCAACACAAACATTTTTTAAAATTCATGATCACGCCAACTAGCATTGCTTTGATATTATCACCTCCATATGTCAAAACAATTATCAAGCATCAAACTTATCTTAGTATTCAACGCACTCAAAAGAAAGTTTCACATATCTTGAATACCAAGTATATTATCTTTAAGCAAATTACCATGCTACTAACAACTCTCAAAATAATCTAAGTGAAGCACTAGAGCAAAAATTATCACGCTCAAAAGATATAAATGAAGCACTATGAGCAAAACTATCAAGCTCAAAAGATATAAGTGAAGCACTATGAGCAAAACTATCAAGCTCAAAAGATATAAGTGAAGCACAAAGATTATTCTAGCAAATTCCAAATCATGTATGGCTCTCTCAAAAGGTGTGTACAACAAGGATGATTGTGGTAAACTAACAAGCAAAGACGCAAATAATACAAGACGCTCCAAGCAAAACACATAACATGTGGTGAATAAAAATATAGCTCCAAGTAAATTACCGATGGAAGTAGACGAAAGAGGGGATGCCTTCCGGGGCATCCCCAAGCTTTGACTTTTTGGTGTCCTTGGATTATCTTGGGGGTGCCATGGGCATCCCCAAGCTTAGGCTCTTGCCACTCTTTGTTCCATAATCCATCAAAAGAATTCACCCAAAACTTGAAAACTTCACAACACAAAACTCAATAGAAATCTCGTGAGCTCCGTTAGTGAAAGAAAACAAAAGACTACTTTAAGGTACTGTAATGAACTCATTATTTATTTATATTGTTGTTAAACCTACTGTATTCCAACTTACTTATGGTTTATAAACTAATTTATTAGCCATAGATGCATTGAAATAAGCAAACAACACACGAAAAACAGAATCTGTCAAAAACAGAACAGTCTGTAGCAATCTGTAACTAACGCAAACTTCTGGAACTCTAAAAATTCTACCAAAATAGGAAGTACTGGAAAATTTGTTTATTGATCAGCAGAAAAAATAATCATGCAAAATCAGGTTTCTGTGATTTATTGAATTTTTTCTCGTGAGTGCAAAGTTTCTGTTTTTCAGCAGAATCAAATCAACTATCATCATAACTTATCCTATAGGTTCTACTTGGCACAAACACTAATTAAAACATAAAACCACATCTAACCAGAGGCTAGATGGATTATTTATTCCTAAACATAAGCAAAAACAAAAAACAAAAAATAAAATTGGGTTGCCTCCCAACAAGCGCTATCGTTTAACGCCCCTAGCTAGGCATAAAAGCAAGGATAGATCTAACGAGTGCCATCTTTGGCACTTGATGCATAAGTAGCAAGGGAGGATCTACTTTCTATGTCATTCATCCTTCTATTCAGATTAATAACATTTCCATTAATGGGAGGTGAGATTAAGCACGTTACGGAAATTTGCATCCAAGCTAGATTTCATCTCTTTGATAATTTCATTTTGATAAAAGCACAAAAGGGTAGTTGATTCAACTTTATCATTTAAGGGATGCCCAAATATGGTTTTCATTTTTTCATAGGTATCTATAGCATCCCCTTCAAGAAAACCTTCTTCAAAAATAGAATCTAGAACTTGTTTGAAAGAAGCGGGCAAGCCAACATAGAAACTTTTTAGGTAAACCTCAATTTGATATTGTGGCACATAACTAGCCCGAATCCTTAATAATCTATCCCAAGCATGTTTTAAAGATTCATCAAGTAAATAGCGAAAGATTCCGGAATCATCATCATCAAAATTATCTAAATTCTCATTGGTGATCCCGGCGGGTCTTTTCGTAGCATCATTGTTTATGAGCTTAGAAAGGATAGAGGGGTTATCCAAGGCACTAGAGCTCCGGAGAAATCCATTAGTTCTTTTTGATTTGGCCATGGCAATGGGAAGGCAAACGAGAAAAAGGCGAAAGGGAAAGAGAGGAGGAGATTGGCAAAGAGAGGACGAATAAAACGGCAAGGGTGAGGTGGGGGAGAGGAAAACGAGAGGTAAATAATGTAATACGAGAGATAGGGATTGTGATGGGTACTTGGTGTGGTTGACTTTTGCGCAAACTCCCCAGCAACGGCGCCAGAAATTATTCTTGCTACCTCTTGAGCACAGCGTTGGATTTCCCCGAAGAGGAGAGGATGATGCAGTAAAGTAGCATAAGTATTTCCCTCGGTTTTTGAGAACCAAGGTATCAATCCAGTAGGAGATCACGCTCAAGTCCCTCGTACCTACACAAAACGATAGCTACTCGCAACCAACGCGATTAGGGTTGTCAATCCCTTCACGGTCACTTACGAGGGTGAGATCTGATAGAGATGATAAATAATATTTTTGGTATTTTTGATATAAAGATGCAAAGTGAAAAGTAAAAGGCAAAGTAAAACAAAGCAAGTAATAAAGTAATGGAGATTGATATGATGAGAATAGACCCGGGGGCCATAGGTTTCACTAGTGGCTTCTCTCAAGAGCATAAATATTCTACGGTGGGTGAACAAATTACTGTTGAGCAATTGACAGAATTGAGCATAATTATGAGTATATCTAGGTATGATCATGTGTATAGGCATCACGTCCGAGACAAGTAGATCGAAACGATTCTGCATCTACTACAATTACTCCAGTCATCCACCGCTATCCAGCATGCATCTAGAGTATTAAGTTAAAAACAGAGTAACACCTTAAGCAAGATGACATGATGTAGAGGGATAAATTCATGCCATATGATAAAAACCCCATCTTGTTATCCTCGATGGCAACAATACAATACGTGCCTTGCTGCCCCTGCTGTCACTAGGAAAGGACACCGCAAGATTGAACCCAAAGCTAAACACTTCTCCCATTGCAAGAACTACCAATCTAGTTGGCCAAACCAAACGGATAATTCGAAGAGACTTGCAAAGATAACTCAATCATACATAAAAGAATTCAGAGAAGATTCAAATATTATTCATAGATAAGCTGGATCATAAACCCACAAATTCATCGGTCTCAACAAACACACCGCAAAAAAGAAGATTACATTGAATAGATCTCCACAAGAGAGGGGGAGAACATTGTATTGAGATCCAAAAAGAGAGAAGAAGCCATCTAGCTACTAGCTATGGACCCGAAGGTATGAAATAAACTACTCACACTTCATCAGAGAGGCTATGGTGTTGATGTAGAAGCCCTCCATGGTAGATGCCCCCTCCGGCGAAGCTCCGGAACAGGCCCCAAGATGGGATCTCGCGGATACAGAAAGTTGCGGCGGTGGAATTAGGTTTTTGGCTCCATGTTTGATCTGACGGGGGTACGTAGGTATATATAGGAGGAAGGAGTATGTCGGTGGAGCAACAGGGGGCCCATGAGGCAGGGGGGTGCGCCCTAGGGGGGACGCCCCCACCCTCGTGACCGCCTCTTTTGTTCCTTGGAGTAGGGTCCAAGTCTCCTGGATCACGTTCGGTGAGAAAATCACGTTCCCAAAGGTTTTATTCCGTTTGGACTCCGTTTGATATTATGTTTCTTCGAAATGCTGAAATAGGCAAAAAACAGCAATTCTGGGTTGGGCCTCCAGTTAATACGTTAGTCCCAAAAATAATATAAAAGTGGAAAAGAAAGCCCAATATAGTCCAAAACAGTAAATAAAGTAGCATGGAGCAATCAAAAATTATAGATACGTTGGAGACGTATCAAAGATCCACATGCAGCGATGTGGGAAGACGGGCAGTGGAGCAAGGCCAAAGGGGATACCTGGAGGTCGTCGGGATGTAACTAGGTGAGCGGTGGCGGACGGAATCTGCGAGCAGGTGGCGTAGACCCTGCCGCGCCAGAGCTTGGTCAAAGAGAACGACGTGTACCGCAGATCGGGACGTGCTGCCTCGGCGCCATCAAACGGAGAAACGATGCACTCCCTCCCTTTCCCCCGGCAGACGGGATGCGGCCGGATCAATGACCAACGGTGAGAGAGAGAGAGGCCACCGCACTCCCTTTCCCCCGGTGGACGGGATGCAGCCGGATCAGTGACCAACGGTGAGAGACAGAGAGGCCACTGCACTCCCTTTCCCCCGGCGGACGGGATGCGGTCGGATCAGTGACCAACGGTGAGAGAGAGAGAGGCCACCGCAGCCTTGTGTGAGGTACTCTGAAGAGCGACAAACCAGGCACGCAAGGCTCCATTGTATATAGTGAGCGGACTACCTTTTTCTCCATAAAAATTGTTTTATATTCTGTGTACGTGCCATTGAGCGCTATAACTTTATTTAAAAATAACGCAGCAATGCGTCAATTCGAGCTTTGTTTCGTGCAGGCGTGGTACACGACCTCCCTAGGTAAACAACCGCTACAATCGTTCAAATTAGCACGTGGGCTACCATTTCGTAAAGAAATGAGCTCCACCATGTACCCGCGCGGGTGTGGCTGGGCACGAAGCGTGAGTGCGTGCATGGTGCACCTATTCTCTTCTTGTATACGTACACCACCTACGTGGGGTTGTGTGAGAGAGATACAAACCTAGAGAGATATAGTGTGTGGGTTCTTGAGAGTTTTTTGGGGGGGGGGGTCAATCAAAAAATATAACATATGCAATGTGTGTGAAATAGAGTCCTGGATATAACATATATAGAGAGGGGGCGATCCACGAGAAGAGTGGAGGTATCACCGGCTTGAGGTGTCCATAGAATCGAAAAGAGGGATGATGTGTGTGTGTGTGCGTGCGCGATCGATAAAGAGTGCCATCGAATTTGTGTGTGCCCACGTCAAAGATATAGAGTGGCTGGCCTACTGGAACGTGAGAGGGGACATGTGTAGTTTGTCTTTGTGGCATGGATACCTACCTGCAGTGCTTGACTATCGGTGTGTGGTGGGGGAAGAGGTAGGCCCAATTAACTATAGAGGTACAATGGCTGGTATATGTGTGGAGGAGGAGAGAGGCCTACCTCATGTATTAAGGAGATCGATCTGCCTCATGTATTAAGGGAGATCGATCGGCATCCATGCATATGTGCAGGAGAGGAATAAGGTTGGGAGAGAGACAGAGCTAGAGTGTTGGACGGGGTGGTAGTGGAGTTGTTTCTAACAAATGGTGGGATAGGCTTGCTAGATAAACGGAGGGCACGCCCGCAATATCAATAAGAGAAGAGATGGCTGCTTGTTACATGCGCACGTGCGTGTGAGAGACGGGTTAGGAGGCATGCATGAACGATGAGGGGGGCGATGTGGCTGTGATAAGCAGACATAACTACATAGGAAGATCAATCGCCCTTTGTTAGAGAAAGGAGAGACATAACTTGTGAGGTACGTCGATCGATGGGGGGGTAGTTAAAGTCGATCCAGGTATATGTTGGGAGATCGATCGGTATACATGTATGTGTGTGTTAGAAGCAAACGAGGCACGAGGAGAAGGATAGAGATAGAGGGATGCATGTAGGAGGTGGTACGAGAGGCATACTATATCGAGCGGGAAGGAGTATGCGAGTACGAGAACGATGAAAAGAGTGGTGGGAGTGAGGCATGGACGGTGACAAGAGAAGAGGGGAAGCTTGTGTTTGTGCTAGGCACACCTGGCTAGAGAGGCATATCGATCGATGTGTGTCGTAAAGAAGGAGCTGGGGGGCCTACACACACCGTGGGTGAACGACCTAAAGTGAAAAGACGAATTTGCGCGATGGAGCTAGAGAATGTTGAGGGAGGGTGAGAGGGATGCGGGCGTGTGCATGCACAAGACAAAGTCAGCGCTAGCTACAAAGATAAGAGGGTTGTGTGGGTGTAAAAGACGAATAGAGATCATATATACTTCATTATAAAAAGCGAATTCAGATATTTGAAGAATTTATCATAGTGTTTAAAACCTACGCATGTGTGAATATATATAACGGTGATACACATGGTGTGTTTATGAACATGTTATACTACATTTAATATATTTTATCTCTACTCTTATAAAAAACGGAGTTGTTGATGATGGTGCGCCTGCCATCCTGCATTATAGGCCGTCCGATTTATATCTGGCGGATAGCAAGGAAACTATGATGGTTGAAGTTGGCAACAATCATGATTGTAGATTCTTATTGAAATAGAGAAACAAATTCAAATTTAGTTCGAATTGCAGTGGTAGTATAGACATTTGGAATGCACTAAAATGTTGGTATGAGTAGGTTACATGCATTATACATCAAGCGAAAAAATTTAATCGGACATAACATGGATTCATACTCCCTCCTTCCATCTATATAGGGCGTAATGAGATTTTTAAGACCGCCTTTGACTATTGACAAGATTAATAGTACATGACATGCACAATGTGAAAATTATATCATTGAAAGAACATTTCACAGACGAAGTTAACGGTGTGCTTTGTATAACACTACTAGGAAAGGGGCTATAGATGGGATTGACACTAATGGCGCACCAGAAAGATGGTGCGCCATTAGTATATACTAATGGCGCACCACAATCTGATGCGCCATTAGAGTTTAAACTACTAATGGCGCACCATGCTACGGGTGCGCCATTAGTATCAATTTTTTTTTAACTAGTGCGCCTGTCCAAACATACTAATGGCACATCCGGGCAAAGTGCGCCATTAGTAGTTGTAACTACTAATGGCGCACCAGGCAGCAGGTGCGCCATTAGTATAGAATTTTTTTTTTGAACTAGTGCGCCTATCCAAACATACTAATGGCGCATCCTGCCCAAGTGCGCCATTAGTAGTTGTAACTACTAATGGCGCACCAGGCAGTGGGTGCGCCATTAGTATAGAATTTTTTTTTTGAACTAGTGCGCCTATCCAAACATACTAATGGCGCATCCTGCTCAAGTGCGCCATTAGTAGTTGTAACTAGTAATGGCGCACCATGCAAGAGGTGCGTCATTAGTAAGTGGGCAGCAACAAGATATTTGGGACAGCCTCTCCTACCCACACACTCACTTTCTCCCCACTTCATTCTCTCCACCTCCTCCTTGTCTCGGGTGCCTCCTCTTTTTCACCTCATTTCCACCATAGATTCATTCAAATTAAGTGGTTAAATTACCTTGTTTTAATAGGTAAGTAAGGGGGGAAGCTATATTTAGGTTGTTCTCCTTACAACAATGTGCACATGCACTTTTTACGGCCTAGCTAGATCTATGTATGTTCGTGGTGTTGCATATGTTTGTGGTGTTGCATATGTGTTTGTGTTTGGAGGTGTACCGGTATTTGATATGCGATAGTTGCCAATATTTTGCCGGAATGTTGATTCATTTCTGTTTCGGCGAGAATTTTGGCATTAAGCATTCTTTTTGGTCCTATTTTTAGGGAAAGTCATGCCAAATTTTTGTTTGGTTCTAAAATATCGTTTTGCTCTACCCCGCAGGCGACCATGGTCCGCACGATGACCGAAGGCATCGTGAATAGGTTTTTGAGGTCCGCGAAGGCCGAGATGCTTCAAAAGAACGAGACGGAGATAAGATGTCCGTGTCGAAGATGCAAGCTGAAGAGCCTTATTGCGGACCCAGATTCCGGGCAGGTGCGGGACCACCTGCTGTTGCGTGGTTTCATGGATGGCTATCGGTGGCAAGGTGATGAAGATGACTACGAAGTCGTCCATGCGGGTCGGGCAAGAAATGAGGAAGGGCAGCAAGACAACCACCGCGGCTCGGGCGGGCGAGAAGACGAAGAATCCCCAGGAGATGATCACGACTGTGATGCTATACACAGTCATCATGTAGAAGATGCAGGACATGATGATGAGGAAGATGCCGGAGCAGGCGACGGGCATGATCATGAAGATGATGATGCCGGCGGAGCAGACGACGCTGGACCATCGATGGGCTGGGTGCAGGACCCTCATATTCAAGAGCTGCTTCTCAAGCAGACGGATAACGCAAGAGCTGCCGCCCGAGAGAAAGCCAAGATGGATCAACTTGAGTTAGACGCGGTTACTCCATTGTATGAAGGATGCAGGCCCGAGGATACCCGCCTGAAAGTAACGCTCATGGCCCTGGAGATGAAGGTAAAACACAAAATGACCGACGCATGCTTCGACGAGAACATGTCATTCTGGCACGAACGTCTTCCCAAGGGGAACAAGTGCCCAACCAGTTTGGAGGAGGCGAAGAAAATCGTGTGTCCTCTGGATTTACCGCACGTGAAATACCATGTGTGCATGAACAATTGCATCATTTATCGGGACGAGCACGCGGAGTCTACAATATGTCCGGTGTGCGGTGTCACTCGATACAAGAAGAGGAAGAAAGCTCCTCGAAAAGTGGTGTGGTACTTTCCGATCACTCCTCGTCTGCAACGGTATTTCGCGGATCCTAAGGTAGCAAAGCTCCTGCGTTGGCACGCGATAGGGAGGAGAAGAAGCGAGAAGATGACGCAAATGATCCGGGGATAGATAAAAAAGACAAGATGCTGAGTCACCCTAAGGATGCGAGCCAGTGGCAAGCATTGAACTTCGAATACCCAGAATTTGGGAACGATCCAAGGAACATCGTGCTGGGCGCGAGCACCGATGGAGTCAATCCGTTTGGCAGCCAGAGAAGCACACATAGCACCTGGCCTGTGTTTGTGTGGATGTACAACCTTCCCCCCTGGTTGTGCATGAAGAGGAAGTACATTCACATGAGTATGCTAATTGAAGGGCCGAAACAACCAGGGAACGACATCAATCTGTATCTGGGGCTGCTGAAAGAGGAGCTTGACACGCTGTGGAAAACGCCAGCCAATACGTGGGACGCCGCAGAGAAAGAATATTTCCCTATGAGAGTCGCACTGCTCACGACGGTGCACGACTATCTCGGTTACGGATATCTTGCGGGGCAGGTAGTCCACGGATTTTCTGGATGCGTAAGGTGCATGGATGACACAACGTATCGCCAGCTAGATAGAGATCCCGGGTCTTCGAAAACCGTGTTCATGGGACATCGAAGGTGGCTTCGCGACGATGACCCGTGGAGGAAACGCAAGGATCTGTTCGATGGTGAAACCGAACCCCGAAAACGCCCGTGTACGAGGAGCGGCGAGGAAATAGACAAGTTGTTGAAAAATTGGAAAGACTGCCCACTGCCGGGAAAGAAGCAAAAGGCGCCAGAGCCGGGAAAGAAGCGAAAGGCGCCAGAGCCGCTGCTGAAGGTATGGAAAACGAGGTCTGTTTTCTGGGACTTGCCGTACTGGAAGATCCACCGTGTGCCTCACAGCCTTGATGTCATGCATATCACGAAGAACGTGTGCGAGAGTCTGCTTGGTACCCTGCTCAACATGCCAGAGAGGACCAAAGATGGGCTGAAAGCAAGGGCAGACTTGAAATCAATGGGCATCAGGCAGGAGCTTCACGCTATATATGATGATGATGATGATGATGATGATGATGATGATGATGATGATGATGATGAGGCGAAGCAGGACACAGAAAGTCGTCGTAAAGGCAAAAAGGCCAAGAAGACCGGAAATGACTACCCTCCCGCGTGCTTCACTCTAAGTCAGGAGGAGATCGAGCAGTTTTTCACCTGCCTCCTAGGAGTAAAACTTCCTTACGGTTACGCGGGGAAGATAAGCAGATACCTAGACCCAGCGAAGCAGAAGTTCAGCGGGATGAAGTCTCACGACTGTCACGTGCTGATGACGCAGATACTTCCAGTTGCAATCTGTGGGATCATGGACGCGCACGTCCGTGAAACGCTATTTGGCCTATGCAACTTCTTCGACGTCATCTCTCGGAAGTCGATTGGCGTGAGGCAACTCAGAAGGCTACAGGAAGAGATCGTGGTTATACTATGCGAGCTTGAGATGTACTTCCCGCCCGCATTCTTTGACGTTATGGTGCATCTGCTGGTCCATATAGTGGAGGATATCATCCAACTCGGGCCGACATTCCTGCACAGCATGATGCCGTTCGAAAGGATGAATGGTGTCATCAAAGGATACGTTCGCAACATGTCACGTCCAGAAGGAAGCATAGCCAGGGGCTTTCTGACCGAAGAGTACATCTCCTACTGCATGAATTATCTAGGCATCGAGAACCCCGTTGGTCTGCCCGTCAACAGGCACCTCGGCAGGCTCGCTGGATGGGGTCACCGTGAGGGTCGCCGTGAAATGCATGTCGACTTCGAGGGTCGACTCGCCGACTTTGAAAGAGCAAACCTAGTCGCGCTACAACACATAGACGTGGTCGATCCTTGGGTGGTAGAGCACAAAACCTTTATTAAAAAGACGTACAATGACCAAGGCCAACAGAGGACGGACGGAGATACACTCAAAGAGCACAACTCATGTTTCACGCGTTGGTTCAAGCATAAGCTTCTATCGTACCCTTTACATGAGGATTCTTCCGCGGAAGAACAACTCATATTCGCCTTGTCACAGGGCGCCGAGCACAACCTGATGACCTATGAGGCGTACGATATCAACGGCTACACATTCTACACCGAGGCCAAGGACATGAAGAGCGATGGTTATCAGAACTCCGGGGTAACGATGGAATCCTACACCGGTAACGACAAGGACAGATACTACGGAAGGATCGAGGAGATCTGGGAGCTGAGCTACGCTGGAGAGAAGGTCCCGATGTTCCGTGTCAGATGGGCCAAGAACGTCATAAAAGAAGACCGGTATTTCACCACCATGGTTATACCCGAAGCCAAATCCAAGACCGCGGGC
>NC_041385.1:764484856-764493503 GCF_002162155.2 Triticum dicoccoides
CTTCCTGATGTATTTGTTTCTTGGTAAAAGTGAACTTCCAATGAATATTTTTGTGCTGGAGCAGGCTGGAGGGGTATTCGGCTGTGCACATTTAATTATAGTATCTGGTGGAGATACCCTGTTCAAGGACAGGGGGGCGGGGGTGTGAACTTTGTGAAATCCTGTCCTATTGATGACTTTGCAAACTTATCAGGAGGTGGTGTTAGGAAATCTAAACAGTTTAAACTATATAGGAAGACATTTATAGGTTAGAAACAATCTGTTCTACTTCTGCAGATTATCTAGATAAGTGATGAAGTTTACTTAGTATAGTATTTTTTTTCTGTCACTTCTTTATCTACCAAAAGTGTGAACCCATGGTATGAGCCACTAATGCAAGCATCGTCATTCTTTTCTGAGTTTGTCTAATTCACATCTAAATGTTTTCTAAGGATGTCACATCTAAGCTCCCACAAATAACGCAGCAACAAGGAACAAAAAAAAGCTGGGGCAAAAAAAATACACCACAAACATAGTGGACACAAGGTTAGACGTGACATAAATGTGTCCTAGACAGACCCTTCTTTTCTTAGTGAAACATCAACTTTCCAAAGACAATATTCCAAACTGGACAGTTGATACATAGAGCTATTTTACTTTAACATTTAAAGTGTGGCTGCAAATCTGGGATGCGGGAGGTGAAAATTCATTGTCTAATCTGTTTCTCAGTTTCCTCTTTCAGAAACGAGAGATTTTTCAAGACCTTGCTCCACTGCTGTGGCACTCCTTTGGCACTGTTGTTGCACTGCTCCAGGTAGGTTACAGTTATTGCACTGTTCTAAATTCAGTCGCAATGGAAAGAGTACATATGTACTTGTGCAGTTCTTGTTATTTAAGTAAGGGTGGTTGTCCATGTGTATTGATTATTTCAATATGAAATTATTGATGGTTCTGCACATTTTCCTTATTCAGTTTGTCATGCTGTTTTGAAAATTTATGCAGGAGATTGTGTCAATTTACCCTTCACTTTCACCTCCTACTTTGTCGCCAGTTGCATCAAACCGTGTCTGCAATGCACTTGCACTTCTTCAGGTATGCTTTTACATGAGAAAGAAAAGGAAACCCTCACTCCTGGTGGGCCTTGTGGTGGATTGAGAATACTACTGCTTTCATATCATGCTTGCTTGCCATCTGCCCCTCAATTTCATTTTACTTTTTTTTAATTGCAGTGTGTTGCTTCACACCCTGAGACCAGGATCCCGTTCTTGAATGGTACTGAGCGCTGCTGTTTCTATGCCAAGTCTTAAATATTTCCATTGTTTATTGTTAAAAAGCTTTCCTCATTTTGGTGACTTTACAGAATAAGTAAATCTTAACTAGCAGTGGTTAATAATTAAGTCTTCTTCTTTTTCCTTTGCAGCTCACATCCCACTGTACCTGTACCCGTTCCTGAATACTACCAGCAAGACAAGACCTTTTGAGTACTTGAGGCTTACCAGCTTGGGTGTTATTGGTGCTCTTGTGAAGGTAAATTAAAACTAGATACTTATGCAAACTAGGAATGGATGGTCCATATAGATTTTTGCTTTAAATGGTGAGAGGGTTGAACCAGAGGGGAAAACAGTGATGGGGATTGGCTGTATTCTTTCTTTTTTTGTAGACTATATCTTGTTCTTTTGGTATTCTCATTCCAGTAATCCAGTCATTTTAATCAAATGGACTGGTTGGGATTGGATCCCAGGAATCTCAACAGGAACTGTTATTTTTGAAGCAAACAGGCTAATGATTTGTTAGAAATTATATTGTTTCTTCTTTTGGATATCTGATTCTGATATGTCAGAAACACAACATATCAAAAGTTAGCAATGACCAAACTGGCATGTAACAGAGACACTATAAAAGATAGCCAACATCCAGTTAGGCCAACATAACAGTGAACAAAACTACTGTCAATCGGCTCAGTTCTAGTGCTGTTGGATTTTTCTCGATTGTATTCTTGCAGTTTTGAAAATTCAGTTTATTCGGTTACTGAAAATTCAGTTAATTCAGTTAGGCACACAAATTTCAGAACTTTTGTGTGCCCTAGTACTTGGTGTTTGTAGAAAACCAGGAGTGTCAATGGGACTAGAATTCACTTGTTCTTATCTGGGTTTGTAAAACTTGTTCATGTACTGAACTACTAATGCCTTGTGATGCTCTGAATTACTTGTGATGCCTCTGAATTACTTGTGATCACATTGAGAAAGACTTGTAAAGATGATGATCATCTTTAACAGAAAACAATTTGTGATGATTTTGCTAGTTTGCTGGGTTTTGTCTCCGACCATCGTGTCGTGATGATTTTGCAGGTACCCCGAGAGGCCCTTGAGTTTGCTGGAATGTCGATTAACTTCCGTTCCGGCAAATTCGGGTACTCCATATGTCCTATTTTCAGCAAAGGTCATGCTGAAATTTTCCGTGAATTTTAGCATGACTTTGCTAAAAATAGGACATATGGGGTACTTGTGACTAATGCATGGGTCGGGGTATCTTAGTAGTTAATTAAGTAGGATCAAGTGCCCCGGCGTACTTGTGACTAATGCATGGCTTTTAGGGTGCCTCGGTGTCGATAAAAACCGAAATGATGAAAAGTTAGGCTTTTAGGGTGCCTTGGCGTCGAAAAACCCTCAATGATAAAAGCTTAGATTTTAGGATGCCTCGGTGTCGACAAACCCTAAATGATGAGACCATGATCTTGTTCCTTGACAATAACCAACTTTTTGACCAAACTTTGTTTCTATTTAGAGAGAAACATGGCCCACAACGATGAGGCCGGGGGTTCGGGCGGCAAGGCATTCTGGGAGCTGTCCCAGGAGATGGAGGAACAACCTCACTTGTATGAGGCCGCCACCTTCCCCACCGATCCTGAGACCACGGATGGTGCCGCCGAGGATGACCACACTGATGCCACCACTGATGGTGCCGCCGAGGATGCCACCACTGATGATGGCGGCGCACGCACAGATAGCAGCCAGCCGAAGAGGCAACGGAAGGACCGGCGCCCGATCGTGCTCCGCACCCTCAAGGAGGAAGTTACTGAAGTGGACTCCAACGGGAATCCAACGGCGCCCGAACGAATAGTCAAGGGGTACTCGCTTCAGCTCGGGTGCATTGTCCGGAGCACCGTCTCGATCAACACCGAGAACCTGAGGCATCCTGACCGGGGGAATTTGCGCCACCTCCTCTTCACGAAGCTGCACGAACGATACAAGTTCCCCGCTGAATTCGAAAACACAAGCCTCAAAGGGAATAAAGTGAACAATGCTGCCCTCACGAAGATGAGCAAGGCCCTGTCTACTTGGAAAAGCAATGTGAAGAGAATGATCGAGAAAGGTGAGAGTTATGAGAAGATCAAGGAGAAAAATCCTTCGATCACCGAAGATGACTACAAAGACTTCAAGATCAATTGCTCGAGCACCGCAAGCTCCCAATCAAGTGAGTGGGGGAAACAAATGCGGGAGCTGAACATAGGGGAACACACACTCGGTCCCGGCGGTTACAGAGTGGCGGAGCCTATATGGGACAAGGAGGAGGCGGACCGTGCCGAGCAAGGCCTACCGCCCCTCTTCGATAAATACGGTGACAAGCAGACCAGGAACTTTGTCAGGGCCCGGTACAAGAAGGACCCGAAAACAAAGGAGCTTACCACGGATCCGAAGACCAGGCGGCTTGAGCTTGTTCTGGTAAGGAATAAACCCCCGCGTAATTAGCTCCATATGGTTGCATTCTAATTAATGAAGCCGAATTTCTAAATGGTTCACATTCCTTCCGCAGGCGACTGAAAGCAGTAGCGCGGGGTCGACTCAGAGCAACCCTTGGGACACCACTCTAAATAGGGGGTTGAATATAATGAAGAACAAGGATAAGCTCAGTAAGCCGACGTCAGCTGGTCGTGTGGCCGGCAAAGGCTTGTCGACAAAATGGGGGTCATACTATACCGCTGGTGTGCGGAAGGAGAAAAAGACCAGCTCGGAAAGCCAGGCGCGAGAGGTTCAAGAACTCAAGGCACAGGTGGCGCGGATTCCGGAGATTGTCCAAGAGCAAGTGGAACAACGACTCGGAGCGACGATCACCGCCCTTGTGCCTACCTCGATCTCGGGGTTGAGTGCGTGGATTGCGGGCGGCCAACAGGGGCCGCCCCCGATTCCTAGCTTCACGGCCAGCAACTCGCATAATGCGATGGCGGGGCCATTGGTGCCTCCGGCGGAGGTGGCATTGGTGTCTCCGACGCTGGCACGGGAGCTTAATGCACCCGGGTGTACGCCGGCCGGCACCTCTTCAGCAAGCGGCCGCTCCGTCAACTGCACGCCCGCCGTTGGCGGTGCCTCGACATTAGCCGAGCTCGACGCCATCATCACGGTAACTAATTAAGCCTCTCTCGGCCGAGGACTTCATCTCCTTGCCTTTGACTGGGCATCCCTGACGCCCTACATGTTTTCGCAGGGCGCCGCCGATGTTCCGTGCACTCTCCTCCACTTCGTGAACAACGAGTTGGTCGATGTCGCCAAGGGCAAAATCGTTCAACCGGGCAACCCCTTGTTCCACGGTACCCAGATGCCACCCAACTTGTTTAGGGTTCAACTGGTTCGGGTGCTGCCAGGCTGCGACGACTTGTTACCTCCGATTCGACCCGTCGGGGCCGACGATGATGACGTGATGACCCTCAGCGCCTGACTGAGCTGGCCCCTGCTTTGGCCGAAGAGCCAGATTCGTTTGGGGGCGGGGGACACCACCCCAAAGACAACACCGCCAGTCGTGCCGGCGCCAAGTCGGCCCCATGGCAAGACCGCCGTAACGGTGCCGGACATCCCTATGCCACTGGATCCAAACATGCATATGGCACAGGATCAGAACGACGACGACGACGACGATGATACATTTGGCAACGTCGATCAGTACTTTGCCGAGCATGGGTACGATGGCGACTTCATGGGGCCTCCTTCTCAAGAACCAAACCCAACAAAAGACGTGTGCGATCTAGCTCGTACCGCGGAGAAGCCAAGTTGCAACAGGCGCCGTCTGGCCTTCAGCTCTCAGGAGACGCCTCCAGCTGCCGACTTCACCGAGCCTCAGATAGGCGAGGTGCGAAATATTATCAGCCCCAACACACTCAAGAAGGCGGTCTGTGAGCAGAACTCGGTCCCATTACAGGAGAAGAAGAAGGCACGCAAAAGAAAGACTAAGAAGGGTGCGAGCCAGCCGGCACCGAGTACGATCCGTGCTCAGGACGGGCCACCTTCACCGCAGGATATCTCGAGGAGGGTGCATGTGGCGGGTAGGGCGATGCTACCACCAAATATGCTCAATGCTGCAACCGGTGCTATGCGGAGTCTGCACGACAGTGTTCTTTCTTTGGAGAAGCGGCGTCTCAGAGAGAAGGATGTGGCATACCCGGTTTTCGTGGCCAAGGTGCCAGAGGGCAAGGGCTTTGTGGATGGCGACATCGGGGGTACGATCGTCCTGCGGTTTGATGACATCTTTGCTATGTTTAACCTTCATCCGCTGCACTACACCTTCGTTCAGCTATTTTCGCTGAGTATGGAGATGCGGATCATTCGCGACAAGACCCCGGACATCGTGATAGTCGACCCCTTCTACATGCGTGCCAAGATCTTGGGCAGCACTGGGGACCGGCAAGTCGCGAGTTCTTACCTCGAAGGCGTCATTCTGGCAAACCAAGATAAGGATAACTTCCTCGTGCCTTACTTTCCCGAGTAAGTCCAACCCTCAACCGGCCCGTAACATATGAATTCTTACTTTTCGATCGTTTTTCTTTTAACATTCCGTGTTTTCTGCAGTGACACACGTTGCACGCTCATCCTCCTAAGCCCCAAATATTCCATGGCCACGTATTTCGACCCGGACCGTCAGTCGAACGTAGACTACACAAATGTCAAGAAGGTTCTTGATGATGTTCTCCCCGGCTACGCCCAATCTGGAGGCACCTTCACCAGGCCTATTCGTAAGTACGGCAAGCACGTGTTCTCCCACAATACGACGTTCTGCTGCGTCAAGCAGCTGCCTGGCGGTCAGAAGGGTGCCTACTACGCCATCCATCACATGCGGGCGATCGTACGGGACCATCATCAACTTCTGCTACCGAGTAAACTCCAAGATTGGGCCGCGAGCGTGTCGGCAATCCAGGACGCGGACCTCCGACAAGAATTCTTTCGCATCCAGTCGGAGTTTGCGGAAATCATCCATCAAGATGTCCTTCGTACCTCGGGGCAGTTCTACCTCAGAAATCAACCGTCCAACAGTGACATCGACACAATGCTACAAATGCAGGATGACAACGCCCGTTCTTTCATGACTCCCACGATAGACGGCGGCTTCATCCACGCTCCGGTCCCTTGAGTCGAGTTGTCTAGTTCTGAAACATCGATTGGCTCATGCTGTAATTAAACTTTAATGAACTTGTAGTATGTCTCTTTGGTTTCGAGAGTCGTTCAACTTAGATGTAATCGATGCTATTAATGTCTTGCTTTTCTCTTCCGATCGTTCTGTTGCATAATTATATATTGCTTATGTATTGTCTGTGAATTGGTACTAACGTTTCGTTTGGCTAGTGCATAGCGATGCCGACGTATGTCGTGTACAAGGGTAAGGTTCCCGGAGTCTACGATGACTGGGAGGAGTGTCGGAGACAGGTTCACCGATTCAGCGGTAACAGTTACAAAGGGTACACCACTAGGGCCGAGGCCGAATCTAGATACGCCCGCTATCTAGCGGGAGAGGGGAGGGAGCGTTGGAGGAACCGGATGAAGACGAGTTTCATCGTGATGATGCTCATCGTGATGACCGCAGCTCTCTTCTATGTGATGGTAGTTTAGATGTTCGATATCGACTTGTAATGCGAAGACAAACTCGCTACTCGCGGTCTCGAGACTTGTAATATAATGTTCTATCTTTGTTCGGTCTTTTTAATTCGGAGACTAATATGATGAATTGTATTCGGAGACTAATATGATGAATTGTATTCAAAGACTAATCTTCTATTGTATTTGATGAATCTATTGTTGATGTGTGCTGTCTATATTTTGTCAAATTATACATTTTGTAACCTGTGCAAAAAACAAAAAATAAAAAAATAAAAAAAAACCTAATATTCATACTAATGGCGCATCACACGACAGTGCGCCATTAGTATGACAGTGCATACTAATGGCGCATCACCGGGTGGTGCGCCATTAGTATGCTGCGGTTACTAATGGCGCATCCAGAGGTGGTGCGCCATTAGTATGCCAAAGCACCTGGGTATACATGCCCCCTGGGAGGCATACTAATGGCGCACCCTCGCATATACTAATGGCGCACCAGGTGGTGCGCCATTAGTATACCAGATACTAATGGCGCACCAGGTGGTGCGCCATTAGTAAAAATTACTAATGGCGTGCTATCAATGGCGCACCAGTGATGCGCCATTAATGGCCATATTAGGTGCGCCATTAGTAGTGGTATTTCTAGTAGTGTAAGTTGCATGTCATATATCATTGCTCTAATATTTGGTCAAAGTTAGCATCGAAAAATGCATTAGGACCTATATAGATGGAAGGAGGGAGTAGCTTTGAAAAGCATTTGTATAGTAAAACGGGGCAAGACTCTCTCTTTGTGTGGTGTGAATAGTTTTATTTTTTTGTTTTCTTTTTGGTTGAGGGAAGTGCGAATTGATTTGGTACGTACAAGTACAATATTACTACACGTTAGGCTTGTCCCTAAAATTCAACCCGCGTCTTGTTATATCCCGAAAATTCAGATATCGCGCTCCCAAAACTGGCGTCTTCACAACCCGCGCCTTGCTATCCCGAAATTACAACGCGCGCGAAAACTCCCTCCAGCTGCCAAATCCCAACACGCGGAATCCCCCTTCTAACCCTGAGCCGAAAGGGCCACTAGTTCAAATCGGTGGGGGGTACTTTTGTAACACACCCTACATTTTGGACAAGCGCGTCCCTAAGTCATGCTTCACCCCCTCCCATCGCCCCCTTTTCGCCATTCGAAATCCCAGGCCGCCATAACCTCTCCGCTCTAGCCGCGAAACCCCACCCTCCTCTGTCCACCACGTCACCACTGCCCAGCCGGAGCCTCTTCCCCGACGACGTCATCCACCGCAACAGGTCGACGTCCCTCGTCCACCTCCCTGGATGAGGATCCGTCGTCCATCTCGCCGTCCAGCCGGTTCAGCCGCCCCGTCCTCCACCTCCAAGGAGCTGCTCGGACGATCGCCTCGTCTATCGCGGCTGCTCCATCCCCACAGCGCCGCCTTAACCTGCTCCACCGAAACCGCAACATCCTCACCGACTCCTCGGACAAAGCCGAGGCCTACTCGGCGCCACCAAAGAGGTTGTACACTCATCACATCGCACCTTCTCCTTAACTCGACCTCCCGGTGCCGACGGTGCTCCATCCCGCACCCCCATGGAGCGGCTACCTTGAAGCCAGCGCCGTGGGCGACATCTCCACGGCGGCTCTCCCCCAGTGCGAGGCCCCTTTGGTGGCGGCGTCCATACCAGCCGGATCTGCTGCTGCTCCTCCGGCTCTCGCTCGATCGCTCGCTCGCCCAGCTGCTGCTGCTCTCCCCCTCGCTCGTGTTGCTGCTCTGCTCCAATTAAGCCACACTTCAGTCGAC
>NC_041385.1:764493891-764613738 GCF_002162155.2 Triticum dicoccoides
ACTTTTGGGTCAGTCGATTTTCAGGGGTTGGGGGGGGGGGCTTGCCGGAGTTAAGAAAGAACCACCCGCAGCGGGGACGGGGGCTCGCCGGAGAGGTACCCCACTAGGGGGGCCTAGAGGGCTGGCCGGGGCGACGGTGGCGAGTTGTTTCAGGGCGGCGAGGCGGCGCTAGGGCCGGCGGTTCGGCTGGTGGTGGCTGGCGGCTCAGGGGGTGCAGGTTGAAGATGAACTGCAGGCCCTCCCTAAACTACATGTCAAGTGCCTCTCTGCTACCATTGCGTTCAGTTTCGACAGTAGCATTCAGATTCCACAGTAAATTTCAGTTTCGACAGTTAAGTTCAGAGTCAACTGTTTTTACCTCATCTGTTGTAGTCAGGTGGTTTTTGGTGATGTTAATTTTACATCCATTTTACATCATCTATTGTCGATGCTATTAGAATCCCACTTGAGATTGACGATGTCTGTCTTGTGCTGCTTCAGTCTTGACGTCTTACGGCTCACCAGAGCTGCTCCAACGACAGAACGATCCATCACAACAGAGCAGTGCCCTGGACGCCGTCTACAGATTCCTCAGATCTTCCTCCACACCTCCGATAGCCACCTCTACCTCAACTACTTCAGCGACCAACCCAATGATGCTGAGGTCGACACGGCTACGGCAAAGAGGTTGTACACTTGTTGCATCACTTATTACTATACATTCACGTCGATCCATTAGGGCTATTTTGGTTCAACGGAAAAACATAGCAACAGGGAATTTTCCAATGGCACTCTACTATTCAATTATTCATGCATTTTGTTGAAAGGAATGAAGCAAAAGATCCACCTGGACCTACTTTTCAAAATCCTATGCATGAAAACAAGACCAAGTGCATTAGTGCCAGAATAACATTCTAGCTGTACACGCTTTCATATGGTTTCTCTTTATTTTGGCCATGTTTCTTTGCATTCCTCTGCTCTTCCAATTCCTGTAAACCAAACACCCAAGTTGACAGAAATCATGTGTTTACAAATGCTCTGGTTATCATGTGCATTTTCCTATCCTATTCCGGTGTTTTTCCTATCCCTGCGTTTTAAGAATCATGCAAGCCAAATGAGCCCTTACAGAATTACTTCAGTTACAGGTACGTGTCGAAGGGAACTTTGTGTGGTTTGTCCTGCTCCTGCCGCGACGTCGTCCACCTCACCTGAGTTGCTCCATCGACAGAAGCATCCACCAAACCAGACATCACGACTCCTGACCGTCTTTCACCGCCTTAGATCTCCTTCCCTGCCGCCGGCACCCACCCCAACGGCATCACCATCATCGACTCAGCAGACAAACCTGAGGAGTACACAGGTCCACAAGAAAGGTCGCACTCTTTTGTTTCTGCTTATGTTATGCATTGCTTAAACTTACCTGCTACTTTATCGTCCTGTTCAGCTCTTGGACTCCCAACTCAGGTCCAAATTAATGTTCAAACTTGAGTTCTAAATTAGTTATGGGGCACATATCGAGGCAGCAATGAATAGTATGTCTATCTAATATCTGGTTCACCTAGGTATGCCTATGTTGTTCATCTTGCATGGGAAACAAATAGTAAAGCAATCATCATCTGTCTTTTTATTAATTTAAAGCAATCATCAGCCTGCTATCATTATTTTTGGATCCATCCACTAGTTGTTACCATCACTCTAAATTTCTGCATGCTCTCCTTACATAATCTCACCATATTTTTTCGTACGCATGCCAGATATTGTACACAGTCATGTTGAACATGTAGAGAAAAAGAGAAGAGTTTTGCGCGGCAATGCAATGTCATGCACACATCGCTCCATGGTGGGTTCAATGGCAAACCCTCCCCACCCCTCTCCAGAATGTAATCCAGAGGAAGATATCTGTTCTGAGGCGGATTCAGACGCCGCTGACCACTCCTATTTACCCCCCCCCCCAAGGTGTTTGCTCTACCTTGGCATGATGATGTTAGTCATATCATGCATATGTTGCCTTGCAGTGCCTACTTTTGACATCATATATGTCATCTGCTTAGTTTAGACATGTTCTGTAATGCCACATGTTTAGTTTCTATATCACATATGAGAATTATGCAGTCTCATGTCTTTTAGCCAGCCATAATATATGTGAAATGTGCAATGCCATCCTGTATAACCAGGCATCATATATTTGAATGATATCTTGCCCATCCTTTTCTTCATTACATTTCCATTTGTCGACAATGTTTGTACATTAAACTACTCTTCCTGTAAATCAGCCATTTGGGTGGGAGATGGAAAAATCTGGAGTGAAAACAAGGCCTTCAGAGGAGACAGTGCTACCTGTCGAAGCAGATCTCTTGTTGGGTCCCGATAGCTCCTCAGAGATGGATTCAGAGACAGATGATCAGTCCTATTCCCCTACTAAGGTGTATGCTCTAACTTGGCACGGTTATACTGCTCATATCATGCATACGGTGTCTTGCATTGCATAGTTTAGACATCATATACACAATATTCAACACCATGTTCTTAGTTCAGACATCATATCAAATGCCCTCTGTTTAGCATATAAATCACATATGTGAATTAAATGATGCAATCCTGATTACTTAGATAACATGTAGGTGAATTATGTCATGCGATCTTGTTTAGTTATTTATCATATCTTTGAATTATGTTATACTATGCTATCCAGTTTAGATAGACATCATATATGTGAAATTATGTCCTGCTATCCGTTTTAGTTAAACAATATACATGTCAACTATTTCATGCCCTCTTTTTTCCACACTATCTATTGCATCTGTCTCTCATACAATATATGTACATTCAACTATGTTTCCTGTTTATCAGCCATTTGAATTGGAGCGGGTGATGCCAGTATCTAGCGGAATAAAAACACGGTCTTCAAATAAAACAGTGCTACCTCTTGGTGGAGATAGCACCCCGGTTGTACATGCACAAGAACCAGCCCTACCACATATAACCCAAACTCTCGTAGATTGTACCCCTACTGCGATGGACAGAGAACCAGCTTCACCCAATCTAACCCCAACCCCAGCCGATAGTAACCCAGTTCCTGTTGATACAGCACCATCTCCACCACAGAGCTCCCAAACAAGAGCAGTTAGTAAGGCAGCTCCAGTGCCCAAAGGTCCAGTACTATCACGGTGAACCCCAACTCCACCAGTTAGTACGCCTATTCTTGTGGAGGAAGCACAACCAGCCAGTCGTAGTTTAGCATCTATCGCATTTGATGTTGTTAAATCGTATGTGCGTATCTTCCCATCTTGGAAATATTATACTGAAGATGAATAAAAATGCCAGTTGCAGGTGTTTGTCCAGGAGTTATGTGTAAGTAATGTTATTTATGGCAATTACTTTGCTTCGTCCCATACATCCTACCTCCATGATGGTTATAATACAGCAAATTTTTCTATTTTTCTCTATAGAGAAGGACCGATTTGGAAACTCGGGATGAGGTAACCTGTGCTAATACCTCTGCAATCTTCAAGAATGCTTGGTGGCAGTATCGGAATTACCTGAAGAAAACATACTTCACCGGCAAAGAAACTCATCAAATTCCCTTACGTTCTCCTGAGACACATTTACTGGACGATGACTGGGAACGCCTTGTTCTGTACTGGTCCCGAACCAAGAATATGGTAAGGTCTATGAGCTTATTTTCTATTTTTAAGTATTATATTCTTGCGTCTTACTGTACTCTGTTCATGTAGAACAAGTGCCTAAACCTGAAGAATAATTGTTTAATTTAAGATTCCATTGCTATCATAGTTCAAAAAAGCGCTAGACATTAATTGTGCATTTTGCCACCGCCTTGCACTTTACTGACCAAAGCGCATGCTTATACGCAATTATGCACAGATTAAGCGTAGTTATGCACAATGTGTTTTGCCAACGCCTAGAGCCTAGGCGCGCTTAAGCGCTCGCTTAGGCGTGCATTTTTTAACTATGATTGCTTTGCTCTTGTATCACTGTATTTACTGATACAAACTTATTTTTAAATTGAAGAATCCAATGGAAACTCCAATGACACAGCAGATATGTTCATGCATGTTTCTTTAACAGGTTTGCTTTTATCAATAGCTCTTTTAATTTCAATTTCAATTGTGTATACAGTTGACTTTCATATCTTGCACATTACTAGCATCACAACAGAGCCAATAGTGTTATTGTACATGTAGACCTGTGGTACCCATCTGAAATCTTGTTGTGTCATGTAGTTTCCCACGCTTTGTATTCTTTCACTGCTGCTTTGTCTTGAATTGATATGATTTGAACCGTGTCTCTATTTATCTATTATATACTTAAAATGATAGAAAACGAACGGTGATGATTTGACACTTTATAAATTAAAATGTATGAACGATGGATATTAGATAAGTAATATAAGTAAAAATCTGAGACAGATTGATTTCGATAGCAACAGTATATTAGGCAACATAGAAACTGAGGACCACACAATGGTTCCCTACCGGATTAGGCAAGTGCTACACACCAAAAAGGAAAACTGAAACGGACTATGGTCAAACACTGCCAGTAGAAAAGAAAAACAAATGGCCTCTGGAAGATGAAAACAAGAGACATACATGTAAAACCTGTTAAGGAAAGGCATACAGTGATTCCTCTTTTTTTATAGGATTCCTCTTTTTTTATAGGGGGCGTACACGGACTCTTCCATTGCAAATAAAAATATAGACAGGCTAGAATCACCGGCCACATACGAGACATACACGGCCGTGCTCATGAATCAGAAAAATCATGGAGAAGCCCTAAACAAATCGGATCTAAAAAAAGGCTACACTAATTCCATGAAAAAAGGCTAACACATATGTCTTTCTGCCACCCCGTAAGAGGAACGTACACTGTTAAAAAATATGTACGTCTTTATGTGCCCTAAAAAAATGTACGTCTTTTCAACCAGAAGCTAAAATGCCTTTATGGAATTTGGTATAAAAAATATTAGCAATTTGGAATTCCTGTAGACTCCACAGAAATCCATGAAGTGAGCTAAATTTTGTAATACTTTTACATTAACAGGCAATTTTTGTGTAAGAAAATCAACCTGAAACTAAAATGTGATAAAACTATAATAATATTCTAAATTTGATTTTTATTTTGAAGTATCAGTATTGATGTAAGATAATAATATGCACGAGTCTAATAAGATAATAAAAGAGAACAAACATGCATGACTGGCTCATGTACATATGAATATGTAATAGTTGTGGCAGACATATCGTACTCGAAAAGTAAAATAATCCGAACTACAAAGAATGGAGTGTCAAAAATTAATCTCTAACTTATTTTCATGCTACAAAATATATGTCAATTCAAAACAACACAATACTCATAAGCAACAATTATTAGCATAAGCTGATGTTCTTAGAATTCAGATGAATTTAGATAATAATTATGTTGCCTTCAACGCCCAAGTGATATAATGTTTCGTATTAAACATTGTATGCTCATGAGAGCTCGGCGTGCCGATTGAGATTCAATCTGTTTCACAACCGGGCACAACCTAGCGCTGACCTGAGCAACCCAAGCTTATACATTAAAGTATACAAACTGTCATGCATCTGAGAAATGACTCTGGATGTCACCAAAAGACAAACATCTATTCGTTGCTTAGCATTGTGTTACCTTTCCCTGATCAGGAAATAAGTAGCATTTGATGGATTTCATATAAAAAATCTGTAACATTGCAGTTAATTTGAAAATATTAATTTGGCATTTTAAATGTTGATATCTTTTTTATAAATATGGACAAAGTAGAGATACTTTGACTTCGGACAGAACTTATATGCAAACCAAGAAGGACCGGAAGGAGTACGCTCATACTTATATTGAGGTGAAGGCAAAATAGGAAAGACAACACAAGGATGACAAAAGATGACCTACAGTGAGAGTGATGAGAGAATGTTTCAGCAAAAAGTTTATTAAAAGAATACAAAGTATGTAATTATAAATTCATTTGTGGTAAAATTATGGAAGGAAAGTCAAAAATAAAATATAAAGGGTCATATTGAACGATACATGATGATGCTAGGAAAGATGTTTTGTCAACTTTACATTACACATCGTATTCAATGGCCAAACAGTATATGATGGTGCTTTAGACCTTGAAGGCAAAAGAAATACCAGTGTAGTACATTCACAGAGAAGGCGGGTGGACTAGGAGATCTTCCGGTTCAGATACAAACTATCTATGCTTCTATTTAGTTCTTTGTGAACACAATTTCTATAAATACTATTGGTACATAGAGGACACCGCAGTGGAATGAGTGCAAGAGGAAAAATTAGAGACCTACATAGAAGTTCATTGTCTTACATGCCAACACTAGTAGATAAAGGGGCTTTTGTCCCGGTTGGTAAGACCCTTTAGTCCCGGTTTTTGAACCGGGACTAAAAGGTCGTTACTAATGCCTCTCCCCTTTAGTCCCGGTTCTTAAACGAACCGGGACTAAAGACCGCGGCCACGTGGAAAGGAAATTTTATGATTTTTTTTTGAAAATTCTTTTTGAATTTTTTTATTTTCAAATTTCTGAATTATTTTAACCTCTAATCTCTAATCACCACCCCTCATCACTGCTCAATTTATCCTCTAATCTCTAATCACCCCTCATCATTCCAAATCATCTAACTTCCCGAACGGTCACCCATCCTCCCACTCCCCCAGCCTGAGCACGCTTAACTTCCAGGTTCTATTCTCCCACGTTTCCAAGTCTGCACTTGTTGTTTTCCTGACAATAGTAAGATGTCAATCCTATTAACCTTCAGGAATTTGCTTGAGCATGAAGTGACACATTTCACTGTTTGAGTTTGAAACTATTATTTTAAAAAACAATAGTTATTTAGTAACACTAATATTTCTTGAATAATTAGTTTGACCATTGTTTGACCACAGTTGACCATTGTTTGACCACAGTTTGACCAGATTTGACCAAAATTCAAAATAACTGAAATAATTATTTAGTAACACTAATATTGTAGAATAATTAGTTTGACGATTGTTTGACCACGGTTTGAAATTTTTTCGATTTTTTCCACTCTAGATCTAAAAAGGCCCATAACTTTTTTTCTGTTAGGTTTTTGAGGATTTTGAAAATGTTTAACGGGGTTCCCCGAGTTAAATTTGGATGTAACTTTTCGAGTAGATGATTTTTCATATAAAAAACTTTTTCATCCGAGTTCGTATGCAAAAGTTATGCCCATTTTACTAAATTCTAGAGAGATTTTGCAAATAAAGTCAAAATTCATAGTTGTAAATTTTCCCAACAACTAGACCATATATCACATGGGAAACTTATTTTCTTTTATTTTTTTGACATTTTCATCATTTTCTTTTATTTTTTTTAAACTGAAAAGGCGATCCACGGGGGAGGGGGGGTGGAGTTTGAAAATGGGACCTTTAGTACCGGTTCGTGCCATGAACCGGTACTAATTCCTCAAACCCCATTAGTACCGGTTCGTGGCACGAACCGGGACTAAAGTTCTAACCCTTTAGTCCCGGTTGGTGCCACGAACCGGGACTAATAGGCATCGCACCCTTTAGTCTCGGTTCGTGGCACCAACCGGGACTAAAAGGTCCAGACGAACCGGGACAAATGGCCCACGTGGCCCCTGGGCGCACGAACTGGGACTAATGCCCCCATTAGTCCCGGTTCTAGATTGAACCTTGACTAATGGGCTAACCCGGGGTGGACCAAAGCCCTCTTTTCTACTAGTGCAAGCTGCAACTTCACTGAAATATGTAATTTGTTGTCGAAACTTGCCCTAAATGAAATTATTTTTACCAAGTGCAATCATAATTTCATGAGACGTATACCTTAGCTATAATGATAGGACAAAGTATGTGAGTTCATTTTTTCAAGGAAAACAAATCAAAATATAATGCTATATGAAATCTAGCCGCGCAAATGCGCAGGATAGACTGCTAGTTTTGATTTGGCAAGACAATGCACTGACCATAGGACATAGATATATGTTTGTTTGATGCTTTTATTATGTACTAGTACTTGGCAATAGAAGACTTGGTAGTTTAATCCTGTCCACCTTACTAATGAACTGGTTCACCGGAATGAGTTTCATATACTAGTACATGCTAAACTTGTTATGTGTCTGCTTGTTTCTTCTTTTAGAATGCTGACAGAATATTGGGAAGAGTGCCTTATTAAGCAATGGTAAAGGAAGTAATGCAGATAAGGTTCAGGATAGTGACACATCCTTGTTGGTCTCTGAGGGAGTCCAGGATTAGGGGGTGTCCGGATGGCCGGACTATGACCTTTGGCCGGACTCCCGGACTATGAAGATACAAGATTGAAGACTTCGTCCTGTGTCCGGATAGGACTTTCCTTGGCGTGGAAGGCAAGCTTGGCGATACAATATGAAGATCTCCTCCCATTGTAACCGACTCTGTGTAACCCTAGCCCTCTCCGGTGTCTATATAAACCGGAGAGTTTTAGTCCGTAGGACGAACAACAATCATACCATAGGCTAGCTTCTAGGGTTTAGCCTCTCTGATCTCGTGGTAGATCAACTCTTGTACTACCCATATCATCAATATTAATCAAGCAGGAGTAGGGTTTTACCTCCATTGAGAGGGCCCGAACCTGGGTAAAAACATAGTGTCCCTTGTCTCCTGTTACCATCCGCCTAGACGCACAGTTCGGGACCCCCTACCCGAGATCCGCCGGTTTTGACACCGACATTGGTGCTTTCATTGAGAGTTCCTCTGTGTCGTCACCTTTAGGCTCGATGGCCTCTTCGATCATCCACCATGACGCGGTCCAGGGTAAGACTTTTCTCCCCGGACAGATCTTCGTGTTCGGCGGCTTTGCACTGCGGGCCAATTCGCTTGGCCATCTAGAGCAGATCGAAAGCTACGCCCCTGGCCATCAGGTCAGATTTGGAAGTTTAAACTACACGGCTGACATCCGCGGGGACTTGATCTTCGACGGATTCGAGGCACGGCCGAGCGCACCGCACTATCACGATGGGCATGATCTAGCTCTGCCGCCGGACAGCGCCTAGAGCGCCGCTCAGGTGTCTTCTTCGACCCTTAGCTCGGAGCCGACCGCGCCAGTCGGGGACGGACGGTTGGACGCCGCCCCAGGAGCCGCAACCTCTATGGCGATCGAGCCGAATACCAGCCTAGTCCTTTGTGAGGCATGTGACTCCAAGGTGCCGGACTCCTTTCCGGATTCCGAATCTTCCGCACCTCTTCCAATCGGACCCAATTGGGCTCCGATCATGGAGTTCACCGCCTCGGACGTCTTTCAGCACTCGCCCTTTGGCGACATCCTGAAGTCACTAAAGTCTCTCTCTTTGTCAGGAGAGCCCTGGCCGGACTATGGTCAGCAAGGTTGGGATGCGGATGACAAAGAAATTCGAAACCCACCCACCACCCACTTCATAGCCACTGTCGACGATTTAACCGACATGCTCGACTTCTACTCCGAACACATCGACGGTATGGACGCCGATGAAGGAGACGATCAAGAACCAGTGCCTATAGGGCACTGGAAAGCCACCTCGTCATATGACATATACATGGTGGACACCCCAAAAGCAGGAAATGGCGATGAAAAAACGGAGGATGATCCCTCCAAGAAGCAACCTAAGCGCCGATGTCAGCGGCGCCGCTCTAAATTCCGCCAAAGCAAAAATAGCGAGTCCGGCACTGGAGATAACAACACCTCGGACAGTGCCGAAGACAAACCCCTCCAGCAAGATTCAGCGCACGAGGACGGAGAAGCCAACCCTCATGAGAGAGCGGCAGACAGGGAGGTCGAGGACGACAATTATATGCCCCCTCCGAAGACGAGGCAAGCCTCGACGATGACGAATTTGTCGTGCCAGAGGATCCCGTCGAACAAGAGCGTTTCAAACGCAGGCTTATGGCCACGGCAAGCAGCCTCAAGAAAAAACAGCAGCAGCTTAGAGCTGACCAAGATTTGCTAGCCGACAGATGGACTGAAGTCCTGGCGGACGAAGAGTATAAACTTGAACGACTCTCCAAGAGCTACCCAAAGCGCAGGCTGCTACCCCAACTAGAGGAGGAAGCAACTAATCCTACATCACCAGCGTATGATGCGGCCGATCGGCCACCCCGTGGTCGCGACAGAGAGGCCTTTCGGCCCTCAACTCAAGCCGCACCCCAGCGCCGCTCAAAAAATACTAGAGCACGGGGAGACGCACCAGACCTGCGAGACATATTGGAGGATAAGGCAAGGCAAACAAGATCAATCTATGGATCGCATGGGTGCCCCACGTCACGTGACGATAACCGTCATGCCGGATATGACAAATATGGCAAGGCCGAACACAACAGACAAAGCTCATCCGAGCTACGTCGCGATATAGCCCAGTACAGAGGCGCCGCACACCCACTATGCTTCACAGACGAAGTAATGGATCATCAAATCCCCGAGGGTTTTAAACCCGTAAACATCGAATCATACGATGGCACAACAGATCCTGCGGTATGGATCGAGGATTATCTCCTTCATATCCACATGGCCCGTGGTGATGATCTACACGCCATCAAATACCTCCCACTCAAGCTTAAAGGACCAGCTCGGCATTGGCTTAATAGCCTGCCAGCAGAGTCAATTAGTTGCTGGGAGGACTTGGAATCTGCATTCCTTGACAACTTCCAGGGCACTTATGTGCGACCACCAGACGCCGATGACCTAAGCCACATAATCCAGCAGTCAGAGGAATCGGCCAGACAATTCTGGACGCGGTTCCTAACCAAGAAAAATCAAATAGTCGACTGTCCGGATGCAGAGGCTCTTGCAGCCTTCGGGCACAACATCCGAGACGAATGGCTTGCCCGGCACCTAGGACAGGAAAAGCCGAAATCTATGGCAGCCCTCACGACACTCATGACCCGCTTTTACGCGGGAGAAGACTGGCTAGCTCATAGCAATAACATAACCAAGAGCCCTGGTAACTCAAATACCAAGGACAACAATGGTAGGTCACGTCGTAACAAGCACAAGCGCCGCATTAACAGCAATTATACTGAGGATACGGCAGTTAATGCCGGATTCAGAGGCTCTAAACCTGGTCAACGGAAGAAGCCATTCAAAAGAATCCCCCGGGCCCATCCAGTTTAGACCGGATACTCGATCGCTCGTGCCAGATACACGGCACCCCCGAACAACCAGCCAATCATAACAACAGGGATTGTTGGGTGTTCAAGCAGGCAGGCAAGTTAAGTGCCAAAAACAGAGACAAGGGGCTGCATAGCGATGACGAGGAGGAGCCCCGGCCGCCGAACAACAAAGGACAGAAGGGCTTCCCCCCACAAGTGCGGACGGTGAACATGATATACGCAACCCATATCCTCAAAAGGGAGCGGAAACATGCTCTCAAGGACGTCTATGTGTTGGAGCCAGTCGCCCCAAAGTTCAACCCATTGTCCTCCTGCCCGATCACTTTTGATTGAAGGGACCACCCCACTAGCATTCGTCATGGCGGATTCGCCGCATTGGTCCTAGACCCAATCATTGACGGATTTCACCTCACCAGAGTCCTCATGGACGGCGGCAGTAGCCTGAACCTGCTTTATCAGGATACAGTGCGAAAAATGGGTATAGATCCCTCAAGGATTAAACCCACAAAGACGACCTTTAAAGGCGTCATACCAGGTGTAGAAGCCAGTTGTACAGGCTCAGTTACACTCGAAGTGGTCTTCGGATCCCCGGATAATTTCCAAAGCGAAGAGTTAATCTTCGACATAGTCCCATTTTCGCAGTGGCTATCACGCCCTGCTCGAACGAACCGCATTCGCAAAATTTAATGCGGTGCCGCACTACGCATATCTCAAGCTCAAGATTTCAGGCCCTCGTGGAGTCATTACGGTCAATGGAAACAATGAATGCTCTCTCCGAATAGAGGAGCACACGGCGGCCCTGGCGGCGGAAGTACAAAGTAGCCTCTCAAGGCAGTTCTCCAATCCGGCTATTAAACATCCGGACAACGTCAAGCGCGCTCGAAGTAACCTACAACAAAACCGGCTGGCACATTCCGAGCAAGCATAGCAGTGCGGCCCCAACCCCAACCCTTGCAAGCTGGCGATAGCAGTACCACGCGTACATAACTATGCTCTGGAAATACCATGGGCATAAGGGGAGGGGCACAACCACGGCATGCCTAGAATGCAGCTCAACCGCACTAGGGGTTCCTGATTTTGCCGTTTCTTTTTTTATACTTTCAGGACCCAACTATTCGGAAGGCCTGTCCGGCAATACACTCGCCGAATACACGATGCAATAGCCAGGGAGACAACAAGCCACGTCAAATGTCCAGGTGGTCTCTATAACGAGCTAAATACCTATTTTACTTAAAGTCTCACAGCTTGCCCCTGGAGGGGGACATGTCAAATAATCCCATCTCTTGCTTATCGCACTATTTGTATCGTTCTGCTTTCATAGCAGCCCTTTTTAACAAACAATACATAGCTCTTATCTATTATTGTATTCATTTATTATTATATAAATATGTTCAGTCATGACATTCTGCAACCGTACACTTTGGTACGGCCAATACACCAGGGGCTTTAGTACCCCATAATACAGTGTGAGAAGACCGAACACTCTCATGAGTGCGGCACCCCGAACTTATATCACTATATGCATCGGCTCCGAATCATGTCTTGGGTCAATAGTTGGGTTTGCCCGGCTCCCATGTTTTGGTACCTTACGTTTCGCAATGTCGGCTAAGGTAGCGCTGGGAGAACTACTGCGATTGTGCCCCAGTTGAGTTGGGTTAACACCTTAGTAGAGAAAGCTAAAACTGACTGTCATGATAGGGCGAGAGACCGGTCGCTGTTCGAGAGGTTTTTCGAGTCCCTAAAGACTTATGCCGCTTAGAGTGAGGAGCTGGATTTATCCGGCCTACGCGTGGATAGCGCCCCGAACTCAGTCTTCCGAATACTAGGGGCTTCGCCGAAATTTAAAATTATAGAATTCTATGGCTAAGTGAGAGTGATAAAGCATTATAAGTCCGATGGCCTGGTTCGTTGTGCTGAGCGCCTCCCTAGATGGACCCAAGAATGGGAACAAGAGCGCTCAGGTTTATCCCGAACACCCCAGCACTCGTGGCATGGGGGTAGAAGCCGACGACTTGCATCTCTCAGATTTCATAAAACGGCCACACAAAAGGTAATATTTTAAATTCAAAAAGCGTTGCTTAGCGCATATGAACAAGTTTTCAACGCATAGGATAAACACGAGCGAGTTTAC
This sequence comes from Triticum dicoccoides, assembly GCF_002162155.2. Classification (NCBI taxonomy): domain Eukaryota; kingdom Viridiplantae; phylum Streptophyta; class Magnoliopsida; order Poales; family Poaceae; genus Triticum; species Triticum dicoccoides. The sequence goes on from NC_041385.1 coordinate 764,507,145, forward strand.
TCAAAAATTACATCCCCGGTACATTCATTCGCTACAAGACGGGCACCCTTCAGGACGCCCTTATAATACATCTCGGGCCTGCGATGCTCCTTCCCCTCCGGTGGCCCATCCTTCGCCAGCTTCTCAGCATCCAGCTTGCCCCAGTGCACTTTAGCACGGGCAAAAGCCCTACGGGCGCCCTCGATGCACACGGAGCGCTTGATGACTTCAAGCCATGGACAGGCATGCACCAGCCGTCGCACCAGCCCAAAGTAGCTCAAAGGCATGATCTCCCTAGGCCACAGCCGGCCTATCAAGCCCTTCATGGCCTATTCGGCTTCCTTATGAAGCTCGACCAGCTGCTTCAGCTGGTCGCTCAAGGGCACCCGGGATTCGGCCTCAGCATACTGGGACCAGAACACCTTCTCCGTCGAGCTTCCTTCCTCGGCCCGGTAGAATGCGATGGCGTCGGATACACTGCAGGGTAGATCTGCGAATGCTCCTAGAGAGCTCCGGATGCGGGTAAGTAACAGGTAATTTACTTTCACGTGCTTGCTTTGCATAAAGAATGCCTTACCCGCCGCAATCCTTTTCATCGCCTCAATTTCCTGGAGGGCTTTTTGGGCTTCGGCCTTGGCAGATTTGGCGCTTTCAAGTGCCGAGGCAAGCTCGGACTCTCGAGTCTTCGAGTCAAGCTCTAACCTCTCATGTTTTTTCACAAGAGCGTCGAGCTCTTGCCGCACCTCCGCCACCTGCGCCTCTTGCTTCTCTCGCTCTGAGCGCTCTATGGCCGCATTGTCTTCGGCCTTGGAAAGCACTTCCTTCAGGGTTGCCACCTCGGTTGTGGCCCTTGCAACATTCACGTTGGTCCTGTCATTATTTGCAACTAGGTATTTTTTATATACTTACATAAGGTATTACATACCTTCATTGTCCTCGAGCTGCTTCTTGGCACGGCCGAGCTCGTTCTCGGACCGCTCGAGGCTCTGCTTCAATGCATCGACCTCCGCAGTCAGTGTGGCAGAGGTCAGCAGCGCAGCCTGCATTCCCATATTGACATATTTATGTTAGACTCCTGCGTATATCTTTTTTAGATCCTCAGTCCGGCTTTTCTTGCCGAACACCAAACTGAGCATCAAGGGCTACTGTCTATGCGGTAACATTTTTATATGTTTTAAATACATACCTCAAAGCCTGTTAGCAGGCTGGTACAGGCTTCTGTCAGCCTGCTCTTGGCACACTGAACCTTCTGAATCACCGCACTCATAACAGTGCGGTGCTCCTCGTCGATGGAGGCGCCGTTGAGCACCTCCAGCAAATTGTCCGGCGCCTCCGGTTGGACGGGGGCCGCCGGCGTCGTAGGCTTGCCCTTCTTGCGAAGGCACCGCCTGCCGGACTCTGGAACCACTGAAGGTTTCGGAGCGGTGTCCGGCCCAGGGCTGGACTTAGATCCCTCTGGGGCTTCATCCCCTTTGGCCCTGGAGTCCGGGAGGTCGCCTTGTGGCGCCTCCAGGACCACCTCCTCCTGGTTTAGTCCCTTTCGAGACTCCACCTCGGCATCATCCGTAGGGCGAGGGGAGGAGGCCGTCGGGAGTGAAGCGCTATTCACATCCGACGAATCCAGGGAGCCACTCGATGAATCGCCGAGCTGAGCCTTGGGCGGGCTGCATAATTGAATTCGGCATCAGAAGGTACTGTACAATAGACGAATGCCATAAGCTATTCTGGTATCCGGATACTTATGATTTTGCCAGGGGCTTGACCCTGGATGGCCATTCCTCTCTGTCGTCTTCTGCGTCGGAGGCGTAGTCCGGTAGAAGGGTCTTCCCCTTCTTGGACCCTCCGGCCTCCCCAATTGGGGCGGCCTTCCTTTTCTTTCCTCCCCCAGCTGGAGGGCGAGAGGCTTCTTCTTCCTCCTCCTCGTCTTCTGAGGCGGAGGGCGCTTCGGGGTCATCAGGCGATGAGTCCGACACCACCAGGCGTCGGGAACTCTTTCGAGTCCCCGTGGCCTTCTTCTTGGCCTTCTTCTCCGGCACCACATGGGGTGCCGGAACCAGCAGCTTCGTCAAGCGTGCGTCTGCTGGGCCTTCGGGCAAAGGGGTCGCACAGTCAAAATGTTCGGACGTCCTCTTCCAGTCCTGTCAAAGGAGCAGGAGTTTAGATCCTACATGGAGTCAAACTATGAAAATCAAGTGTCCCGTAAAGGACCAAAAGCAAGCTTACTTCGGTGGCTTGGCGATTGGCGCAGAATCCGCGATCCTCGGTGACGGGAGGGGAGACCTCGGAGCTCTTGAATAGCACCTTCCAGGCGTCCTCGTGCTTGGTGTCGAAGAGCCTGGACAAAGTCTGGTGCTGGGCCGGGTCGAACTCCCACAAGTTGAAAGCCCGTCGTTGACATGGGAGGATCCGGCGGAAGAGCATGACCTGGACTACGTTGAAAAGTTTGACCTTCTTGTTCACCAGGTCTTGGACGCAGGTTTGGAGTCCGGCCACCTCTTCCGGATTGCCCCACAACAGGCCCGTCTCTTTCCAAGATGTGAGCCGTGTGGGGATGCCAGATTGGAATTCGGGGGCCGCTGCCCACTCAGGGTCACGCGGCTCGGTGATGTAGAACCACCCCGATTGCCACCCTTTGATGGTCTCCACGAAGGAGCCCTTGAGCCATGTGACGTTGGGCATCTTGCCCACCATGGCGCCTCCGCACTCCGCTTGTCGGCCGCCCACGACCTTCGGCTTGACGCTGAAGATCTTCAGCCATAGGCCGAAGTGGGGCTTGGTGCAGAGGAAGGCCTCGCATACAACGATAAAAGCCGAGATATTGAGGATGAAGTTCGGGGCCAGATCGTGGAAATCCAGGCCGTAGTAGAACATGAGCCCCCGGACAAATGGGTGGAGTGGAAAGCCCAGTCCGCGGAGGAAATGGGTGAGGAATACCACCCTCTCATGGGGCCTAGGGGTGGGGATGAGTTGCCCCTCATCTGGAAGCCGGTGCGCGATGTCGTCAGACAGATATCCGGCCTTCCTCAACTTTTTGATGTGCCCCTCCGTGACGGTGGAGGCCATCCATCTACCTCCCGCTTCGGACATGATTGGAGAAGGTTGAGGTGGCAAGTGCGGACTTGGGCGCTGGAGCTCGAGTGCGCAGGAATGGATAAGCAGAGGAGGAAGAAGGCGTAGATGGAAAGGGTGGATCCTTATTCCCTTATATGGGCGGCCGAAACTATGAGCCCCCACCAGCCTAGTGAAACTCGCTTATCTCCCAAGCGCCGCGATTAATGGCGCGGTTGGGTTACCCACGCCCGTATTGATGAGAATCTCAGAATAAGGGGACACGATCTCTGCTTTGACAAGACGTGCCAAGGAAACCGCCTCGCTAAACACGCTGAGGTAGGACAGTAAAACGATTCGAATAAAGGCTTGGCTGTAGCGTGATGTCACACTACGGAATACGTCAGCAGATTAGATTTGTGTAAATATTATTCTCTATACGGTGGTATGTGGAACTTATTTTGCAGAGCCGGACACTATCCTTGTGTTCAACATCTTCTATGAAGTATTCGGAGGAGGAACCCGCCTTGCAATTCCGAAGACAATTTGCGTGCCGGACTCATCGTCATTGAAGCCTGGTTCAGGGGCTACTGAGGGAGTTCAGGATTAGGGGGTGTCCGAATGGCCGGACTATGACCTTTGGCCGGACTCCCGGACTATGAAGATACAAGATTGAAGACTTCGTACCGTGTTCGGATAGGACTTTCCTTGGCGTGAAAGGCAAGCTTGGCGATACAATATGAAGATCTCCTCCCATTGTAACCGACTCTGTGTAATGCTAGCCCTCTCCGGTGTCTACATAAACCGAAGAGTTTTAGTCCGTAGGACGAACAACAATCATACCATAGGCTAGCTTCTAGGGTTTAGCCTCTCTGATCTCGTGGTAGATCAACTCTTGTACTACCCATATCATCAATATTAATCAAGCAGGAGTAGGGTTTTACCTCCATCGAGAGGGCCCGAACCTGGGTAAAAACATCGTGTGCCTTGTCTCCTGTTACCATCCGCCTAGACGCACAGTTCGGGACCCCCTACCCGAGATCCGCCGGTTTTGACACCGATAGTCTCCAACAAAGCTGATAAAACAGCTAAGGAAGACTATCTTGAAGATAGCAAGACAACCCCAAAGTCATGTCTTGGTTTAGTGTTCGAGTTACTGGCCACTACCGCTTGCACAAGCTATTCAAACTCACTGTCTGAATCAGTTCGGTTTCTTGAGTCTCAACTACAAGCTGAAAGACATCGATCAGTTGTGCTGCGGCAAGATGTGGAAGGACTGCGGAAGTCCCTGGAGCATTCAGATGCATACTTTCTGGTGCAACGGCAAGCGTTGGAGGATTTTAGGGCCAAACAGGACAAAGCTAATCAGCTTGCTAAGCTTATTGCCAGCATGGTGGATACCCAGGATAACGTTTCTTGAGCTCTTCTGAAGTTGTTTCAGTTATGCTCTTGTTTTGCTGCCGCGTTTATTTGCACTGGTGGCCAATTTTGACGGCCAGTGTATGTAATATGCTGCTTTGTTCCCTATATTTGCACTGGTGGCGAACTTTGATACCCAGTGGATGTAATATGTGTAATAGCGGTAATAGGCTAGCCTTGATTGCTTGCTTATTTATTTCCTTATTGTCTTGTTTAGTTGTTTGCTTGTAGTCACTGCAGTTCTTTTTCTATGTTTTTCTAGTGGCCACAATAGCCTATTTTTGGTAACTAGGCCAAAATAATCATGGCATCACATGGACTGTTGTAACCATGGGCCTCCTGCAGGCCGTATGATCCATGGGCCTTCGTTCGGCCATAGGACCATTGGCCTTCTATACGGGCCATAGGATCCATCGGCCTTCTATACGGGCCTTAGGGATCAATGGGCCTTCTACGGGCCGTAGGGTCCATGGGCCTTTTACGGGTCGTACGATCCATGGGCCTTCTACGGGTCATACTATCCATGGGCCTCATACGGGCTGTAGGATCCATGGGCCTTCTACGGGGCGTATCATCATTTCGCCAATCATGGGTCGTTCTATTCGTGGACCATAACGGGCCGTTAATAGGCCGTATTTGATAACTCTATGAAAACAGCCCAATGGTTTTTTTTACATGAAAATGGCCCAACATATTAACGGTCCTCAAACAGGCCGACTGTAATGACGGACTGAATTTGCCCACAAGCAGAAAATGACTGTAACGGGCCGTATGTAACCGAATGCTGCAAGTGAGCCCAAGAATCCATGGGCCCTGAGAAGGCCGAGAGATAACTTGGGCTGGAAACGGCCCAATGCAATAACGGGCCGTTAATGGGTATAAAATGATACATTGTTCATTATGAGCCAGTTTCACCACAGGCCGTTAATGGGCCAAGAGTTACAAAAGTCCTCATATGGGCCGCAAGAAGTCATGGGCCACACATGGGCCGGAAGTTAAAACAGGCTGAATCATATTGGACGGCCCAGATGACGCTACTGGGCCTAGTTCGGATAGGGCATAACGGGCCCTGGATTAGCGGGTTGTAAATGGGCTATATGCAACAGGCTGTTAACATGCTTTCCGTGGGCCGACCCGCCACCTTTTGACCAAGTCAAACGGGCTGACCTTTTCACAGGAATGGGCCTCTGTTGGGCCGTGCCACGTGTCGCCGTATCATAGGCGCCTTCGGTCCAATGAGCGGATGACATCTGTCCCAACAGTGAGCCGACACATGTTTCCTCCAGCCAATGATGATTTTACACGTGGAAAATCCCCATTGGTCGGGGCTGTTAACGGGTTATCGGATCCAAAACCTAACCCGATAGCTTAACGGCGTTCCGTTACGGTGGATGCCACGTGTCGGTCACCCTTGACGAAAGCACTTCTGTGACGCGTGATTTATCGTCATGGAAGTGGACACTTCCGTGATGATAATTTTGGTAATGTCATGGAACACTTCTACGATAGCACAGGTATGACTATCTTGATTCTGTCATAAATTTGTCATGGATGTACATGCATGACAAAAAATGTGACCTACTATGACAAACACATATCATCACAGAAGTGTATTTTTTTGTAGTGAGTGCCACCAAGCCCTGGCCAAGTCCAGCCGGAGCCCCACCACCCCGCAGAAACCGATGGACACCAACTGCAGCGCCACCACCTAAACAGGGCGCCGACCTTCCCTACCACCGTCAGCCACCATATTGACCAAATCTGGACAGGAGTCCAGATCCGCCACCAATATGTCCCATGACGCTGACGCACCATGGGCCACGTCAGAGAGGGAGGAGGCGGCACCGTCGGCCACTAGAACACCAGGAGGAGGGGAGGCAAAGTAGGGCCGGCCCGATGGCCGACACCACGAAGTAGAGGGGGCGTCCCGCAACGACTGCCATCTACACGCGGGAGGAAGTGACCCTGCCGTCACTAGTGCCATGCAGCCTTAGGCCGGTGATGCCCCCGACGACAGCGAGGGAGAGGCCGAGGGGAGGGGGTCGAGAGGAGGTGGCGCTAGGGTTCCTCCCGGGGCGCCCGGTGGAGCGCCTCGGGTAGGGAGGGAGCCGATCCCTGGGATGGGCTCGTTCTTGTTCTGTGGTAATGATCTCTTGTTGCAACTAAGTATAAAATGATGGGGTTTAATCTTATTGCTAGATTTCTTTCTATCTGCATTATGTCATCTTGCTTATTGCAATACTCTATGTCTTGTAAACTTAATATCTTGAGACGCATGCTGGATAGCGGTCTCGGGTGGATGAAAGGATTGAGAAGAGGTGTCTAGGGGGGTGATTAGACCCTCAACAAGTAAAGTTGGCAGTTTTTAAGTTTTTCAAGAGTAGGTAGAATATTAGAACCATTTCAAACATCCACAATACAAATCAATCAAGCATGCAAAGAGTTTATGAGCAGCAAAAAGTAAAGCATGCAACTTGCAAGAAGGTAAAGGGATGGAATTGGATTGTGCAAACGCAATTGGAGACACGGAGATTTTTGGCGTGGTTCCAATAGGTGGTGTCACCGTACATCCACGTTGATGGAGACTTCAACCCACGAAGGGTAACGGCTTGAGTCCATGGAGGGGTCCACCCACGAAGGGTCCACGAAGAAGCAACCTTGTCTATCCCACCACGGCCATCGCCCATGAAGGACTTGCCTCACTTTGGTAGATCTTCACGAAGTAGGCGATCTCCTTGCCCTTACAAACTTCTTGGTTCAACTCCACAATCTTGACAGAGGCTCCCAAGCGACACCTAACCAATCTAGGAGACACCACTCTCCAAAAGGTAATAGATGGTGTGTTGATTATGAACTCCTTGCTCTTGTGCTTCAAATGATAGTCTCCCCAACACTCAACTCTCTCTCACAGATTTGGCTATGGTGGAAAGATGATTTGAGTGGAAAACAACTTGGGGAAGGCTAGAAATCAAGATTCATATGGTTGGATAGGAATGTCTTGGTCTCAACACATGAGTAGGTGGTTCTCTCTCAGAAAATGAGTAGTGGAAGTATAGGCACGTTCTGGTGGCTTTCCTCACGAATGAAGAATGGGTGGAGGGGTATATATAGCCTCCACACAAAATCTAACCGTTACACACAGATTCCCAAACTTGGTGGGCCCAAATCATGAAACTCAGTCAAACTAATTCAGGTCAAAATATGAACATTAGGATTTTCAGTGGGACCGACAAGGTCAACTCGATGGGACCGATGTGCAGGGGTTAGGGTAAAACCTCAACTCGGTTTTATCGATTACACAAACTCGGTGATACCAATTTTGGTAATAAGCAAACAGAGAGTTGGTCAAGCAAACTCGGTGGGACCGACTGAACAAACTCGGTGAGACCGAAATTGTTACAACAGGTCACAGAGAGTTTGCAAGCCCATCTCGGTGAGACCGAGGTCCCAATCAGTGAGGCTAAAGTGATTAGGATTTGTGGCAGTGGCTATGTCAAATGAACTCGGTGGCGCCGGATAGATCAAATCGGTGGGCCCGAGTTTGATATTTAGGTTTAGGACAAATGTGGAAATGGGAAAGTGGTTGAGGGCTTTGGAGCATATCACTAAGCACTTTGAGCAAGCAAGCCATTAAGAAACACCTCATCCCGTTTTTATAGTATTGGCTTTCCTATGGACTCAATGTGATCCTGGGCCACTTAAAATGAAAATTTAGAGTCTTGAGCTTTTGCCAATGTTTGTCCTTAGCATCTTGAAGGGGTTCCACATCCTCTTGTCCATGTCACTCCAGTGTTGAACTTATCTGAAATATACTAGATGAAAGTATTAGTCCAACAAGAGATATGTTGACACTAATTACCAAAATCACTCATGGAGCACTTGTGCTTTCAATCTCCCCTTTTTGGTAATTGATGACAACATACATCAAAGCCTTAGATAAGGACATAAAGAGAGATAGTAAGTAAAGCTTTGGAAAGACATGTAACATTCATCAGCTCCCCCTATATGTATGCAAACATGTGAATATGGAGCATGCAAGCATGAGAATGCATAAGCATGACAAAGAAAGCAATGATTTACATGTGTCTTGTTATATGCATCAGAGCAGAAAATATGTGCATCAGAGCAAATGTGTGTAGATGCTGGAAATATACCTTCATGTTTATGAGTCTCTCTTGCAAACAATATGTGCATCAGCAAGAGATCCTCATGCACATGAGTGTGATGCATATACTTACCTTGTGGTCTTGAACTAGCTTTGGAAGAGATGAACCTAAGTAAAAAGGGTTAGATGACACAAGAACATCTACTTGACAGAGCAAGAACAGAGGATCACAAGAATACCAAGACTGGGATGACATGTAGAGAGTGAGTACTGAGTACTCTAGGTGGTTATAGACATGTTCCCAAACATAAAGATATCCAATGAGTTCCAGAGATTTTCTTCCCTTAGATATCTTACCCCCCCTGAATCTGACAATGGATAATGGGAGAAGATAGGGTAATAGAAAATCACAGCAAACAACACCCAAAAAAGAGTAACCATAGTGTCGGGGATATACCCCGCGGTATGACTCGGCCGGATATATGAACCGGCATACTGGGCCTTGGGCCTCGTCGTCCGCCTGAAGCACCCGCCGGGTCACCCATGAGTCTTCAGGCTTCGTGAGTCGTCACACCAGTGAGCCGCCGGACACGTGAGTCATCACACCAGTGAGCCGTCGGACACGTGAGTCGCCAATCCTCTGGCGGTTACCAATGAAACATCAAGTCCGGCCGGGTCATATATCCGTCCGAGTCATACCGCGGGGTATATCCCCGACATTAGCCCCCAGTTTAATCTGGATTTATCCATGTTAAACTAACCTTGCAAAATAACTCAAGACCAATTTGACAGGTTGTGCTCCGGGTTAGATATTTGTAAGCCAGCACCTGATCATCTTTAAATCCTTGTCATTTCCTTCTTGATACATGCCCATGAACTCATAGCAAATCTCTTTTAGTAGATATGTTCAAATTTTGCCAATGCAAAAAATCTAGATACTTCCTTTGAAAAATCCGGGTCAACAGGCCAGCTTCAGAGTCAATTTGCAGACATTGGTCTCTTGTTGAGAAATATTGTAAGAGATGATCCACTTGAGTCGGCTTTCAATGCTCTAACTTGACAAAAATATTGGTCTTCAAATATTCAACTTATATTCAGCCGGCTTGAAGATATAAAACTTGTCGGTTTATGATTACCAAAATTGTCGGTTTATAAATAGATGATGTCGAGTCATAATTGTCGTCGACGCCGGTTTATGATTTTTGCAGACTCTAGGTTAATCTGATTTACTCAAAACTGAAATTTTGAAGATATGTCTCCCTTATATCCATATTACCTGTAGCCCCCAAGGGCCGGTTTAATCAGCATGAATAAGCCGGGACTTATCACCATGGCTTTAAATAAAATCCAGTTGTGTAGCCCCCATGAGTCGGCTTAGTAAGATAATACTGAGCTAGGACTTTTTCATTGGAAATAATATCATATGATGTAACCCCCATCCTAGGGCTTGAACCCATGTCCACAAGGTTAAGAGCTTTGTGCTTTACCAACTGAGCAGTGGATCCTTCAATATAATGGAATAAGGCTTGTGTATCTTGAATTTTAATAGGAGCAATTGGTAGACCCCAAGGGCCGGCTCATTACAATGGGATGAGTCGGGTCTTCAATAAGGCCAATAAAAATGACTTTGCATTAGCCCCCAAGTGCCATGGTGCATGCTGGCAGTGACATGGGACTTGTATATTCGATGTAATCTCGACTTGAACAATGTAGCCCCCAAGTGCCGGGTTGTAAACCTGCAGCGACTCGGGACTATTTCCTCCATTGTGAAACAAATCATGCCCATTGATCAAAATAATAGCCGTTGCGCTAAAGTGACTTTGAAAACCTCAATCATAACACTGGTTACTGATAATCACAATAGAAATCCAGCCATGTTGGCTATTCAAGATTTGAATAATATAATCCGGTATGAAAACCTCAATCATTCAATATAATCATGAAAATCCAGCCAGTTTTGGCTATTAAAGATTTGAATACCTCATCGGTTGACAAGTAAATCCAGAGTTTAAATACCTGGCGGCTCTTGGCCGATGACGACTTAATGCACATTCATTGTAACCCGGTGGCCTATAGCCCTTGAGAAAATCAATAATTGATAACCCTTTTGAGACACCAATTTCAATGATGAGCTTGGACTGAAGCATTTATATAAGTCATAATTCTGCAAATCCTGCACAGAGTTTAAACAACATATGCCCTGGCAACTTAACCTCAAGAGCCAGGGCAGGTAACCACCCAAATGTAGTCTTATCCTGCACACAAGTAGATTACAAGATCCCTATGATCCTTTGAATGATACCGCCGGTTTATGTGACCCGGACAGTGAAGTTGACTCTGTAAGAGCCGGCACATATGATATTTGTGACAACTCAAATACTTGCGATTGTATAAAAATAGATAAAAATTTTGAGGCTTCTGATTCGAATACAATCAGTAAACCGTTCCAAAGGGGTTAAGCTAAGATTCAGATATGATCATATAGCCCCCAGTGGCGTTGGCGTTGCCGATCAAAGTGGGTATCGACAACTATGTTCTCTTTGGTTCGAATACGACCTATGTTTGAACAGGAAGCCCCCAAATGACCTTAAAAATTGTTTAATGATGCTGATTCGAATACAATCCACGTCGATTCCCAAAGGGGTTGAGCTATGATTTGGATACGATCAAGAAGCCCCCAAGTGGGTTCAGCAGTTTGCTAATTAAAAGGGTATCGACAGCTATGTTCTCTTTGGTTTGAATACAACCTATGTTTGAACAGGAAGCCCCCAAGTGACCATTTAAGTTTTGGCATTGCGCCGATCAAGAGGGTACTGATAGCTATGCCCGATGAGCAGGAAGCCCCCAAGTGACCATAATAAGATGAGCCGTAAGGCAGGATACCTATGTTTGAACCGCGCATCAAGGCAGCAAGTTCTTTTTTGGCAACCTTTAATTTTTCTTAGAACTCGAACTTGCGAGAGATTAATTCTTTTTGAACCGGAACTTTAAACCGGATTTGAAAGCTTCAAAATTTTGTGAGGGACAAATTTACCTTGATCCGGATTTTGAACCGGTTTTGAGAGCTTCAAAGCTTTGCGGGAGAGAGATGTCTCTTGAGCTGTATTTTAAACCGGAATCTTCATTTTGAACCGGAAATTTTTCTGACGGCTTTAAAATATTCGCCAATAAAGTAGTAGTCTCCAGGGTCGGGTTATCTTCCCTTCAATGACCCGGAGTTCTTGAATTCATTGAAGCCGGCTAATTTTGCCGAGCCATACCATTGTAGCCCCCGAGTCTCAAGATGACTCGAAGAGTTGGCTTGAGAATTCTCCATATTTGACGATAGCAGAAGGTGTATATCATTGGCATTGATAACGCGATGTGAATCCACCGAAGGTTGAGGTGACTGCGGCGGGTTATAAATGATCCCGTATGAACCGTGTCAGCAACTTGGCCAATGGTTCCTTCCAACTGGTTGTTTGAAGTTAACCAAACCGAAGTGGTGGCGACTTGTGTGCCTGTCCATTGAGCCATCCAGTGTAGACATCGACTGATAATACATAATAATTTGCCTCCAATTTGTTGGAAGAAAATCGGGCTTCCCAAGTAGTGACTTGCTCATACTCAATAAGCAACTTATGCAGACAGGTGCGGCCCGATGCGCCAACTGTAGACCAGGCCACAAGAGACGGACGGTAAAGACGACCACAACATCTGAGGCGGCACAGACAGATAAACTGGTCGTGGCGTTGTAAGTCGGTGCGGACGGGCAAGTTGCCCTCCTTGTTATAAGACGGCGTGGTCGCAGAGACGGCCACATCGTTGTAAGCCGGCGCGATTGCGAGAGACGGCCACGACGTTATAAGCCGGTGCGGAGTCCGTTGAGTAACGATGACCACATGTGCCAAAAGATGTTGGCGTGCCTCCATCTCCGCGGTATAATATCACTTTTTGTCATAAATAATTACCCTGCATAAACAATTGCAGACCAAGGCAAAGATAAACTGTTCTTTGACAAAAACAACATGTGCTAATAAGAAAAACTTGGATGGATATGACCTGATTTGTTCGGATGACGGATGATCCGTTTATTGCTACAGAGGTGGCTCAGGCAGACCAGCGACTCAATATAGTTCTGGTGGCTTAGGCAAAACGGCGGCTTAATATAACCCCGGCGGCTCAAAGCGGCAAGGGCGGCTCAATGCGGCTCCGGCGGGTTGATGTAGATTAAGCTGCACGGGCGGTGACTTGCACACACATGTTGCATCAGTAAGCGGACGCAGACGCCGGTGCGTGATGGTGCTGACGTACACTTTATAGGCACAACATGGCACCACCTTTGCTGATGTTTTTCTGGACCGTAAATGATCCGTTCAATGTGCTTGTAGCGCCAGCGCTTTGCAGTATGCCTTTGGGTTTATCCTCCGCGGGACGCATCCAAAAAGAACCAGGCGCGGCGAGCCTACAGTCAGGCCAGGTAAGTCATCAGAGGGGCAGCGAGTCGACTCTTCAGCGTCTCAGTGGGCGATGTTGACAGCGGCTTAAAACAAACCACGCTGCAGCGGTGACGAAGGCGGTCAAGTCAACCCAGGCGGGTGCAATGAACCCAAGTGGCAGTGAAGGCAGGCTCAACGACGGATCTCAATGGAAACAGGTCACGGCGTCTTAACTGAGGCCTGGCCGGTCTGAAAACGGCTTAGGATCCGTGTGGCAGTTTAATTCCTTGCTTGATCTTTTGACTACTAAAATTGCTATCTGTCAATCCGGATTGGATCCTTCATTATGTGATCTTTTTTTTATTCCTCCTTAGTCTCACGTGGGAGTGGATGCCAAGTCTCCTCTAGCATAGTCTTCGGTGGCAATCAATAACAGAAAAATTGAACTAGAATCAGGAAACAAAACTGACTAGACCTCGAATCCTACTCCGGTCCTCGTGTGTGTACTGCTTCAAGGATTGGTAGTACTAGTGCAGAACAACCTGATTAACAAATCGCCCCGCCTCAAAATTTTCTTCATGGTTTTACCTTATCCTGGCGTAGCGTACGGCGGCTCAAGGCGAGGTTGGCGTTGCAGAATCGTCCGAGTCCGTGTTTACGCCCGGGTCTTTCTCCAGGTCGTGGCCAATTTAAATAAACCGTCCAAGTCGTGTTGAGTTTGACCTTTGCGTTTTCGCTGCATGCGTGCGGATATGAACGCCAGCGTGGCTTCCCGATGAATAGTAGTACTACTTGATTGATCTTTGACGGGAGTAGTTGGCCTGCTTTTGATCTTCACCTGCGAACTGATGAATTGCCCAATGCTAACACCGCCGCCATAGAGCACGTCGTCAATCTTGACCGATGAACTCATTGTTGCTGTGAATTTTTCCACGCCGGCTCTTGTTAAGCCGAAAAATTGCGAACCTCTCGAACCCTAGAAAATATCCCTCCAAGAACTCAACACCACCGTGCGCAAGCCCCACGATGGGCGCCAACTGTCGTGGAATTGTCACGACAAATGTCCTTAGAGTCAGGACTTATTCGCGAGGCCAACGCATCTATGTGGTAGCTTGAGAGGGATTGAGCGGAATCGAGAGACGCAACACAAGACAAGGATTTAAACAGCATGTAGGGTTATTACCGGATGATGAAGCTGTCTAAATCCTTGTCTTGTGTTGCGCCTCTCGATTCCGCTCAATCCCTCTCAAGCTACCACATAGATGCGTTGGCCTCGCGAATAAGTCCTGACTCTAAGGACATCTGCCATGACAATTCCACGACACATAGTAAATACTATCATGTCTTTCCCCTCTTGAAGACATGAGACAACTCTCCTCTTACGAACTAAGAAGCATCAGGAGAAGCATTCTCTCTAATGTGATAAGCTTTGATGTGCTCTCTCTCTCTCCCCCTTTGACATCAATTTCTAAGAAGGGACTTCTGGAGCATGAGTCAAGTAGGTTTGGTCCTTGAGTCACATTACAAAGCAACATGAAATATTGGATGCTAGTAGAGGACAAGTGTCATTGAGTGGAGCTGGAACAAATATGCAGGATGCAAGTGACATAGTTTTTATCTCAGTAGCGAAATCGGTAGCACCGAGTTGTTATTGTCGGTGGCACCGAGATGGTCCGGTTCAGCCGAAGAAATCAATCCGGTGTGACCGAGTTCAATCCAGAGAGTAAACACTTGTCACCTCAGCTCAATTAGGCAATAAAGATCTCACAAGGATATGCAAGGAATTAACTGAAGGATTTGCAATGAATTGGATGCAGGAAATGCAGAAAATAACAGGGAAAGAAAAGAAAAGAAATCTATATGAAGTTTTTTTTGAAATGGGAAAAAGCAAACAGGATCTAATGCAAGAACACAGAGAAACAACAGAGAACTTCATCTAGTGTTGGTCGGCAACAAAGTCACCTATGTTAGAGTATGTTGACTTAGGAGTCAAGTGAAGTCACTTGATCATAGGTCATACTCACCGTTTAAGCTCAAAATGGGGTTGCCATTTTTTGTTTAAGCATTTTGATGTACTCTCATCTTGTTGAGTTGCTTTTACCCATGTATTGGGGTAAGGCTTCTCTAAGATGGAATGACATACCTTTGTGGTGGTGATGATGATCTTGAACATGTAGTTGAACTTGTGTAGAGTACTCAAGTTGATGTAGTCCATCAAGAGTTGGGAGCACCACTTGTAGTTGATGTTCATCTTCCTACATGGGTTAGACTTGCAAGGAAGAGCACTTGTGCATCCGAATGACAATCATGGAAGTTGATATAAGATAAATTGTCAAAGGATATATTGAACGAATTTTGTGCTTCCTTGTCATCAACCACCATATTGTAGAGACTTGGAGATGTAGAGATTGCTTAGAGTGTGATTGAGTTGCGATCTCATGGAGTTGGGCTCATCCAAGTACCTACAAGGGTTAGATAGCATGCAAGAGTACAAGTATATCCATGACATATGATTATCATCATAATAGAAGTATCAAGGATGAGACATATAAAGGCACATGCCTTGCATGCATCCATATGGAGTTTCTACCTCAAATTTGAGGCGTCAATGATGTTCAATTCTCCTCTCAACCTGCAAAACACTTTCTCATCAAGTGGTTTGGTAAATATATCCTCCAATTGCTTATTGGTACAAACATGCTTAAGATTGATATCCCCCTTGGCAACATGATCTCGAATGAAATGATGTCGAACTCCAATGTGCTTAGTTCGAGAATGTTGCACATGATTGTGAGCAATCTTAATGGCACTCTCATTGTCACAAAGCAAAGGAACATGTTTCACATATATCCCATAATCTTTAAGAGTTTGGGTCATCCAAAGTAATAGTGCACAACATGAACCGGCGACAATATATTCCGCTTCGGCGGTGGATAAGGATATCGAGTTTTGTTTCTTGGAGGACCAAGACACAAGAGATCTACCAAGAAATTGATAAGTACCCAAAGTGGACTTTCTATCAACCTTGTCAACGGCATAGTCCGAGTCAGAGTAGCCAACAAGATTAAAAGAAGACCCCTTAGGATACCAAATGCCAAAGTTTGGTGTATGAATTAAGTACCCCACTATCCTTTTCACAGCCTTAAGATGACATTCTTTGGTGGCCGCTTGATATCGTGCACACATGCACACACTTAGCATAATATCGGGACGGGAGGCACATATATAACAATGAACCAATCATAGAGCGGTAAACCTTTTGTTCAAATGGTTCGCCACCCTTTGTCAAGTCAAGATGTCCACTAGTAGGCATGGGGGTATTCATACCTTTACATTCTTGCATGTTGAACTTCTTGAATAAGTTCTTAGTGTACTTTGTTTGAGAGATAAAGGTTCCCTCCTTAGTTTGCTTGATTTGCAAACCAAGAAAGAACTTGAGTTCACTCATCATAGACATCTCAAATTTCTCCGACATTAGCTTTCCGAACTTTTCACTAAAATGAGGGTTAGTTGAACCAAATATGATATCATCAACATAAATTTGGCACACAAATAATTCTCCATTAACCCTTTTAGTAAAAAGTGGAGAATCAATTTTACCAATTTCAAAACCTTTCTCAATGAGAAACTTTGTCAAGCATTTATACCACGCTCTAGGAGCTTGTTTAAGACCATAGAGAGCTTTGCGAAGTTTGTAAACATGGTCGGGTTTCTTAGGATTAACAAAGCCGGTAGGTTGTTTAACATAAACTTCCTCCTCAATTTCACCATTAATAAAAGCACTTTTGATATCCATTTGATATAAAGTGATATCATGATGATTGGCATAAGCAAGTAAGATGCGAATGGATTCAAGTCTAGCAATGGGGGCATATGTCTCACCATAGTCCATACCTTCGACTTGAGTGTAGCCTTGAGCAACGAGACGAGCCTTGTTGCATACAACTTGTCCACCTTCATCTTGCTTGTTCCAAAACACCCATTTGGTTCCAATGACATTGTGCTTGTCATCGGGCTTTTCAACCAATGTCCACACTTGGTTCCTCTCAAAGTTGTGTAGCTCTTCATGCATGGCATTCACCCAGTCCGGGTCATCAAGGGCTTCTTCAACCTTCATAGGTTCAATACTAGAGATGAATGAGTAATGTTCACAAAAATTAGCCAATGAGTTTTAGAGCGAGTAATTCTCCCGGTTTGAATATCATCAAAGATTTGTTCGACGGGATGATCTCGTGAGACTCTTGCTCGAACTCGTGAGAGCTTTTGTTTGGGTCCGGGTAGAACATTCTCTTAATCGTTTTGCTCTTCTTCTTGTCTCTCTTCGTTGTTGTTGGTGTTGTTGTTCTCCCGTGGAGGTGGAGAAGGAGGTCGTCGAGGTTCATCTTGTTGTACATCCTCGTTTTCATCATCTTGATGTGTCCCACTCATGGATGCCTCCAAGTTAACTTGTGGTTCACCTTGGCGTGAAGTTGAGGCTTCCACTTGGACGGACGAGGTACTCTCCTTCACCTCCGTTGGGCGAATCTTGCCAATAGACAAGTCTTGGATTGCTTCCGAAGGATCTTTGTCACCTACATCAATTGGCAATTGCTCTACTTGTGAGCCGTTAGATTCATCAAACTTCACATCTACCGTCTCTTCAACCTTTCGGGTGAAATTGTTGTAGACACGGTAGGTGTGAGAGTTTGAGCCATAACCTAGTAGGAAACCTTCATCAGGGGTAGGATGCAAGGGATCAACAAGGGGTTCACAAGGAGTAGTAATGTACTTGTTCAAGTGATATTCATGAAAGATTCCAAGCATCTCATTTTTCCACTCACTAAAGAACTCTCAATCAAGCATAGGCACTCTACGTCTAAGACTCCCCAACGTAGACTCATCCATCTTCCTCCAATGGTGATTAAACCAAAGCAATGGAGACCAAAGTTCTGGTACCAATTGAAATGATCGAGAAGAGGAGTCTAGAGGGGGTGATTAGACCCTTAATAAGTAAAGTTGACAGTTTTTAAGTTTTTCAAGTTGAGGTGGAATATTCGCACAAATTCAAACATCCACAATACAAATCAAGCAAACATGCAAAGAGTTTATGAGCAGCGGAAAGTAAAGCATGCAACTTGCAAGAAGGTAAATGCATGGGAGTGTGCAAACGCAATTGGAGACACAGAGATTTTTGGCGTGGTTCCGATAGGTGGTGCTATCGTACATCCACGTTGATGAAGACTTCAACCCACGAAGGTTAACGACTGCACGAGTCCACGGAGGGCTCCACCCATGAAGGGTCCATGAAGAAGCAACCTTTTCTATCCCACCATGGCCATCGCCCATGAAGGACTTGCCTCACTTGGGTAGATCTTCATGAAGTAGGTGATCTCCTTGCCCTTACAAACTTCTTGGTTCAACTCCACAATCTTGACAGAGGCTCCCAAGCGACACCTAACCAATCTAGGAGACACCACTCTCCAAAAGGTAATAGATGGTGTGTTGATGATGAACTCCTTGCTCTTTGTTCTTCAAATGATAGTCTCCCAACACTCAACTCTCTCTCACAGATTTTGCTATGGTGGAAAGATGATTTGAGTGGAAAGCAACTTGGGGAAGACTAGAGATCAAGTCATATGGCTGGATTGGAATGTCTTGGTCTCAACACATGAGTAGGTGGTTCTCTCTCAGAAAATGAGTAGTGGAAGTGTAGGCACGTTTTGATGGCTTTCCTCACGAATGAAGAATGGGTGGAGGGGTATATATAGCCTCCACACAAAATCTAACTATTACACACAGATTCCCAAACTCGGTGGGACCGAATCATGGAACTCGGTCAGTCCGATTCAGGTCAAAATATGAACGTTATGATTTTCGGTGGGATTGACAAGGTCAACTCGGTGGGACCGATGTGCAGGGGTTAGGGTAAAACCTCAACTCGGTTTGACCAATTACACAAACTCAGTGAGACCGATTTTGGTAATAAGCAAACAGAGAGTTGGTCAAGCAAACTCGGTGGAACCGACTGAACAAACTCGGTGAGACCGAAATTGTTGCAACATGTCACAAAGAGTTTGCAAGCCCATCTCGGTGAGACCGAGATCCCAATCGGTGAGACCGAAGTGATTAGGGTTTGTGGCAGTGGCTATGTCAAATGAACTCGGTGGCGCCGGATAGATCAAATCGGTGGGCCCGAGTTTGATATTTAGGTTTAGGACAAATGTGGAAATGGGAAAGTGGTTGAGGGCTTTGGAGCATATCACTAAGCACTTTGAGCAAGCAAGCCATTAAGTAACACCTCATCCTCTTTTAATAGTATTGGCTTTCCTATGGACTCAATGTGATCTTGGACCACTTAAAATGAAAATGTATAGTCTTGAGCTTTTGCCAATGTTTGTCTTTAGCATCTTGAAGGGGTTCCACATCCTCTTGTCCATACCACTCCAATGTTGAACTTATCTGAAATATACTAGATGAAAGTATTAGTCCAACAAGAGATATGTTGACATTAATTACCAAAATCACCCAGTGAGCACTTGTGCTTTCAGTGGAGTATTACTACTAGACTCCAGTAAGTTTGACGGTCTACTTATCACGATGTAATGCCTATATGATATTATGCCATGAATGATCATTGTCGTAAAGATTGTTTTTCTTGTCAATTGGCCAATAGTAATTTGTTACCATGCCACTTGCCTACTTTCGAGAGTACCTCCGATGAACATATGGCCCCCGCCCGGGTCCATTCTCCATTAATACTTTTGTCTACGAAATTGCCTCTTTATTTTCCTTTATCATTTGCTATTTCGCTATACCATTATCTATCTATCTATTTGCTTTTAACCTAGTAACTAGCAAGACAAGGGGGCTCACAAAACCCTTGCCACGTTGGGTTCAAGTATTATTTTTGTTTGTGTGTAGGTGATGTTTATCTTGTTGACTCTTACTAATTTGATTAAACATTGCTTCTTAATTGAGAGAGAACCTTTGCTGCTATCTACATCACCCTTCCTCTTTGTAGAAACCCAACTCCCGCGGGAGTAGAAGCCGCTGAGGGGATGCTATCATCACTCCCATACTGGAGCCAGCTTGACCTCGTCGATGACAACCGGAAAACCTTAATGCACGTGCCCCTAAGTACCATTACCTCAGAGTCGTCGTGGTCTTCACCGTTAAACCCTTGAATCGATCTGAAAAATCTGACACCAAATCTCGCCATCCTGTATGCACGATGAGAAACCCTTATCTCACTGCCCCAAGAAACTGGCAGGAATCTGTCCCAATGGAGAAACCTGAGGATGCTCAGGAATTATTACTTTTTTGTTAGCGCCATAAGTACAAGAAAATCCATTTTTAAAGAGAGAAGTGAAAAAATGAATCAATAGTCTCAGCATGAAGTGAGCATAGCTCACATGGTTCGACTCAATCTAAAAGATCCATCGACTCAGTCTCTCCGAGATGTTCATAGGGGTAAGACCCATGTACATGTGTACATAAAGATGAGTGTATATGAGCGTCTGTGTTTGTATATTGTGTTAAAAAGTAGTACTATAAATTTTCGACAGTACAGACACAAAATGCTCATGCCCTATGAACACACGCACGCACAATATATCCCTAAGAGCATTTCCGAGAGATTGAACGGACACATCATCTTGAGATTTATGAAGTCCCTACATACGCATGGTGTCAAATATAAGACTTAAGTCCTCCTAACTATCTAACAACAGATTGGTTCACGAAAGCAATAGTATATGAGGAGTGTAAATAGTAAAAAAAAACAGTTTTCTTTACCCAAAAAAGAAAAGGTATATCACGGAGACTGTTTTTCATCCCTGTCCATCACAGAAAAATATTGGTACTGACACTGGGGCCCACCGTGCAGTCCAGTACCAGGCTAACGAGAAGGGGAGAGAGAGAGAGGGAGAGGAAAAAAAAAAACTCCCGCACCTCATCTGTCCATCAGCCCCTGTCGCGTCCCCGTCCCGTCCCCGTCTCCGTCCGCTCGCATCACCTCCCCCTTGTGAGCCGCGCGCCCCGCCGCCAAACCCTAGCAGCCCCGGCGCCGCGCCGCGCCGACGGAGAGCGGGGGGCGGCGGCAGCCTGATGCGCAGCCGCCCGCGGGCGCCATGGAGCTCGCCCCCTTCAAGCCCGCGGCCGGCGCCCTCGTCGAGTGGGGCGGCGCGGGCTCGATCCCCGCGATGGTGGCGGCGCAGCAGCAGCTGCTGCACGCGCAGGCGGACCGGCTCCAGCGCCTCGTCGTCGCCCAGTGCCGCCTCACCGGCGTCAACCCGCTCGCCCAGGAGATGGTCAGCAGCTCCTCTTCCCCACTCTCCTCCGCTCCCCCCCGCATCTTTCTCGATCTACGCGCTTGTTTTTCTTCTCTGGCGCGGCCAGTTTCGTGCCTGATTTGGTGCCTATCAAAGCTTAGGTTGGATAGTTCCAGTTTCTCGGGCTTACCTCATTAAGTTTTCTCCGGTAGCTGTAGTTGGTTATTGCTGTCGTGCTGTGTGATGTAAATTCCATAGTTCTGCCCAGATTGTCACTGAATTTGTGCGTCTGCGCGGTGCTTTACTACACCACATGTGTTTATTTCTAATATCTAGGCCCTAATACATCCAGAATATAATGTATTTATTGATCCTGATGACGTAGTACTTGTATAAAAGCAATTGCCAAAGTTGTGACTTTGAGACAATGGGGAAACCAGAAGCTACGCGTATCCAAGGACATCAGGATATTGAATATTGAAATCCTAATGCATCCATAATATTATGTACTTTCTGATTCTCATAACAATATAACATGTAGTAGTACTCTGGTGTAAACGCCAAATCTGTAACTTTGAGACACCGAGAAATTGGAAGCTACACATGTTGAAGGACAATGGGGGTACTGAATACTGATTTCGTTGCTACTCTGATGTTCATGATGGGCTTAGACAGGCAAACAATTTTCTTCACTTTATCATCTGGCAAAGGAAATTGTAAAATTACTTCTCTCTTGTAAATCATGGTTTTCAAGAAACGAACTTTATAAGTTGTTTGAATGTATTTGGATATACTTTTGTAATATTGCCAGTTTTGCATGTTTGCCATCTTGCTGTGTCGTTACCTTGCTTTAGACCCTCGATGTATGCTACAGCGACCCTCTTTTACCCTTCTAGGAAATGGTTAATCTATTGACTAATCTTAAATTTGATTGTTTCTTACAGGCTGCTGGTGCATTGTCTATCAAGATAGGTGAGTTGTTTCTCTGCATCAATTGGATTCAGCTTGGCATAATACTTCTTTTGATACATCAGTAAAAACACAATAAACTGACACAAGCATCATGAACTATAATATTGACAGACACTGAAATTTTTATTGGATTTAAGGAATTAAGGTTGAATCCTTCACTCGTCACTCATGTCACCGCTGGCAAAATTAGATGACTAGTGCTCAGGCAACAAAGATTTTTTAAATATTATTGCACAATATTGTAGTTATTGCCTGCTATTGAAAGCATTTCTTTTATAGCGTTTCAAATTTTGTAGGTAAAAAACCAAGGGATCTGTTGAATCCGAAAGCAGTTAATTCCATGCAGTCACTTTTTGCTGTGAAAGATACTCTTGGCAAGAGAGAAACTCGTGAAATTAGCGCACTTTGTGGGCTTACTGTTACACAGGTCTGCTCTTTTTCTCGCATGTGCTGTTATTCTGTTTGTACCTTTATGTCTTATGCCTGTTTATGTGCTCTTTATACACTTTTCTTATGGTTGGTTTGGAATGGAATTACACCTTCATCTTTTCACCATATACAAGTGAACAGTAGCCATTGAACTGGGTTCAAGTTTCAACAGTATCTCTATATTTCCCCCCTTTTTATTTTAGCTTGATTGGTTGCAATGTGTTTGGTTCCTGTGTCAAACATGAGCTTATGATATCATTTGATTCCCTTTCCCGTGAGTTGTTATTGACAAGCTCTACCTCAATGGTTATTAGGTAAGGGAGTTTTTTGCAAGTCGGCGTACACGAGTAAGAAAAGCTGTCCGTTTGTCACGAGAGAAAGCACTCAAATTGGAGGCATCCAAGACGGCACTCAAATTGGAGGCATCCAAGACGGCACTCAAATTGGAGGCATCCAAGACGGCTACCAATATATGCTCCTTGAACACTGAGCAGACACCTCTTGACATTGAGACACATGCTCAAGTTGTCGAACCTTTGAGTACTTTAGAACCATTGGAGATGTTTCAAAGCTCTTCACAACTAGCGGAGGCCCCTCAGAGCTCTCTACAACAACCAGAGGTCCAGCAGTGCACTGCAACCCCAATCCCTGTCACCCCTACGGGAATGATCCAACCAACTGATGCTAAGATTAATCCAGATTCTGTTCAAAAGGAAACCAAACAAGAGGAAGTTGCTCCTGGTGTTGAGTCAGAAGATAAAAAGTTTTTGGATAGTATCTTTGCCCTAATGCGAAAGGAGGAAACGTTTTCTGGACAGGTCAAGTTGATGGAATGGATTCTTCAAATAAATAATGCTACGATTCTTAGTTGGTGAGATATAGGCCTTATAGTATGTACAGAGCTTGAAATGATTATATCATTCCTAGCTTCATGTTTCTATTAACTTTGCAGGTTCTTAACAATGGGCGGTTTGACTATTGTGTCAACATGGCTGAGCCAAGCAGCTACTGAAGAGCAAACAACTGTTATTCTCATCATTTTCAAGGTTCTTATTTGTGCCATCTGAGCATGTATGTATATGTGTATAGCATGCATTTTTAACTACCATCTCATTGCTGTAGGTGCTTCTTCACCTTCCACTACATAAAGCTTTGCCAGCCCACATGTCAGTTGTATTGCAAACTATCAACAGATTGCGGTTTTATAGGACACAAGGTGTGTAGAAACTGCCACAAGACTTACATTTGTATTGCATGATCTTTGACATGTGAAAGACGATTTCTAGTTTGAGAACGTTTCAACTTTCAAAGGCCTAATTATGTTGTTAATTTCTATTTTTGCTTGTCCAGTACAGTGTTGTTGAGATGCATTTTTCCATCAGAATTAGTTCTAGCATTTTTTGCATTTCTTATTGCACAGTTGTATGAACTTATGCATTTATTGATTTTCTTAATTTCTCGTGCTGCTTACTAATGCATATCTGATTTTTGAAGATCAGACATATCTGGTAGGGCCAGAAACCTGCTCTCCAGATTGAGCAAAGTGCTCGTACGGAGTCAGGCATCGAAGAAACCTCAAAAGGATTTAATCTGTAAACAAAGGTGAGTTCTACATTGTTTGCTATTACCTTTTCTCTAGGTTTCCATTGTGGTAATTTATTTTCTATTACAGGATAAGTGAAATTCTCCATGATGAGTCCTGGAGATCTGAAGTTGATATTACTGTAAGTATCTAATCAATGATATGTATATTTATGGTAGATTCACATGTTCTGCAATTTAATCGCTGTGGTCTATCAGGAGGAGATCCTTGCCTTGACTGAAGGTGCAAGTGAGAGCAGGTGCATTTTAACTTCTCACTTCTTTGAATAAGTTTAAACTGTAGTAGTGCATGTGATTTCCATTACCTCTATTTTGGTTGGTAAAATTTTGTTTGACTTGGTTTGTGTGGCATTGTGCAGAAAGCCTGAGCCCAAGAAAACTCCACTGCTGCTCACTGCTTCTGCTGATGAGTCGTATAAAAAGAGTCCTGTGCAGACAAGTATCCTTTTATTATGTTTTAAGTCCACCATTACAAGTTTTACTTCTCTTTCTGAACATATTGTTGTCTGTTCCTGTGTATAATATGCTATTATAGGATTTTTTTTCCGATCACATTCATATTATAGTTCATCCTTAGCAAATAGTAGTGTCTAATTAACTAATCTGTACTAGATCTGGTGGCTTTGGTAGTTTCATCAGTATCTTGCACTTCTTACATAAGGACCCTTTAGGAGCTTCTCGATTTTTATTTTGTCCCTTGTTGGTGTGTGTTGTGTCTGTTTTTTTTTATAACGTGTCTTGTTAAATTGGTACTACTAATAGCTTCCTTTTCAGTTTTCTCTTTAGTTACAGCTTCTGGACATATAGGTCCTCAAAAGGCAGTGTTGCTGTCTATTGTTGCTTTAACTGTGTAAATTGGATGGTTCATGAATAAAAATAATAAGTTTATAATTGTGCATGTAGACTTCATATTGGTTATTACTCGTTATGATTGAGGTCATCTTCAAATTGATTTTTTTACTTTGTTACTAAAGTTATATTGACATTTATCATATCTCAAACTGTGTGTGTGAATTTCCTTAGCTAATCTACAGAGTCCAAAGAAAGAAGAAAAGTTCAACTTGTAGAACATCCAAATCGGAAAGCTGCCGGAAAGAACGCTCATTCTGCAAGGAGCACATGTACAAATAATAGCAGACCATTATCTGCAGATGATATTCAAAAAGCAAAGATGCGTGCCATGTTTATGCAGGAGAAGTATGGCAAGGTTGACACAAGTAAAGTGTCTGATAAACCTGAGACGACAGAAAATAAAAAACCCTCTGGCTTGGTCAACTCAAATGAGCCTCGTATGCCCAGAAGTCCCCTCACATCAACTGCTAAGCAACCTGTTGACCCAAGCCCATCAACTTCTATACAAAATGCTGTACCTTTGTCTGATAATCCAGAAATCCTGGCCACTCCGAAGCTAAACATAGCTCCCAGAGAGACCCCCATAGAGAAATTGGATTCCAAGAGGGTTCATTGGCAGATACCACCAGGTATACCTTTGCTTTGTGCTCCCTCACTTGCCCAATTTCTTAGAGTGTTGGGTCTATCCAAGTTCAATAAACTTCTTTGGACAACAAGAACCAGTGAAGTCGTATGGTTAATGGAGTGTTCGGTGGCTTAAGAACTTGGGAGTGCATTGCCTTTTATTGTAACAACACCCCAAGCTTTTGTGAATGGCGTAAACTATAGCTTATATCAGGTTTGATCTCCAAAATCATTATATGGAGATGAATCACCTTCAGTTGAAACTTGAAACGGAGAAAACTGCACCTCAACATACCTTTTGTGTCACACATACCTTTTGTTTGATCTCATGCGCACCAGTTATATGTGCATTTTCAACGCTATGAATAACTCATCTAAGATGTACATTTGAACCTAAGACGGTAATCGAATGAAGGTTATCCAAGACACAGGGTCAATGTTGGTGTACAATTTTCTGCAATGGCACAGGAAATTAACATTTATGGTTTCCCATGTATCATATGAACATGCGTGTAGTACCATGCTTTCAGGCTGCATCACTAGTTACTTGGTGTACTTGTAGGAAGTATGCTGAGTAAATCCACAACGGTTTATACTTGGACCAATGTGTTTATACAGTTCCTGAGCATATCGATCTGGAAGAACACAAATAATGACGAAAGTCGATCATGTGCCTGGCATAGCATGTGACCTGAAAATCTGTATCACATATGTTGCGTCCAAATTTTTGCTCATTCAAAATTCGTACACAAGATGACAAACAAGTACTGCTCTCAAAGGACATTGAATAGTTGTGGTTTGGCCTGGCACATGCCATGGCGGTGCCCAGTGCATGTGACCTTCTACACATATATTATGCATCCAGTTCATAAAAAATATCCAGCATAATCCACTAATAGCCACTTTGTGTATTAATGTAAAATTACTTGCTAAAAGCAGTAGACATTCAGGAGGTGTGTTTAACTTCATAATTCGCTATTTTCTGGCAGTTGTAAACTGTTCAATTTCTGTTCTGGGAGTTTGCAGAGCAGATGAAAAGCTCTGGGATCCTTTGCTTATATCAAATACTACCCCATGCTGAAGTTACATGGACCATCAAGAAATACAATGTTGTTTATTTAACTATAGATCATGTTGCCTTTTCCTTAATTTGCAGTGCATATGGGGAGTTGTAATGCAAGTGTTCTTATAATTTGGTCTTATTTGACCTGCAGCTGTTGTTGTGTGATGACTGACTGTGGTAGGCTTACCTGTTTCTGTATCAGAAGCAGCCACTTCTTGGCCCTTTGAATTTTGATACTTATTTGCAGCAATACATATTACCTGACACTTAACATTGACGTAAATGGACTACCTAGCGATTTTGTTCATTATTACTTCTCATATAAACAACTCGGCTCACTAGGAAGATATTTCCCAGAGATACGGTTATGCTGTCGGCGATTGCTGTTTCAGCAACTGTTAACAAAATAGAAAAGCTGCGAAATTAGGTTTAAAATAGCTGCGAATTTGATAAATAAAATAACTAAACTGAGGATCTTGTTAGCCAAACCTTAACATGAAGAAGCAACGGGTTGAATGATGTGATCCAGATATTTTAGTCAGTTGAGATTAAATACAAGGAATCTACCAGTTGATACATTGCGTTTTGCCTGTTGCAGAGATTAAAATGTTCTTCCTTTCTTCACTTTCCAAGTCTAATATTTTATTAGGCTGTTACCTGGAACATGACCTATGCTCGATTGGTTTATCTGTTCATTGTTTGAAGTTTATTATCTCCTATTGCAGAGGTGTGGATAGACCCCTCGTGGAGTGTTAGTGCTGGGGAAAACAGCAAGGAGCTTGATGTTCAGGCACAGAGAAATCGACGCGAGAAGGAAACCTTTTATGCAAGTCCAAAGGACATCCCATCGAATCCCAAGGACCCATGGGATTTGGAAATGGACTTTGACGACAGCCTGACCCCAGAAATCCCAATTGAGCAGCCACCAGATGCTGACACTATGGAGGTGGATGGCGTCGGAGCTGCCCCTCCAAACATGGTTGTTCCTGGTGAGATCCAGCAAGTTGGATCAACCTCGTCATCATCTCTGACAGTCGCTTCTGGTGCAAATGGTGCAGCTTCTGAGCCAGATCTTGAGCTGCTTGCAGTGCTGCTCAAGAATCCACAGCTTGTATTTGCTCTATCATCTAACGAGGTGGGGAACCTGCCAACCGAGCAGACCGTCGCGCTCCTGGACATGCTGAAGCAGACTGGCCTTGGACTTTCGGAGCTGGTCAATAGTCTGCCCAACGGTGCTGGGGTTCCAAACAAGCCTGAACCCGTCCCTGAAACTATCCCTACTTCACTTCCATCACCGACTCCTCCAAAAGATCTTCCAGCAAGTGTTAGTCCGTTGGCTCTCTTTTTCTTTTCTTTTTCCAGTGTCAAGGCTGTCACTATCTTGTTCATGTATATATGTATGTTATCTTTGGCAGGTGGGCTGGAGATCTGATTTTCCGACGCATGCGAGGCCTTCAAACTCGCAGCAGGCGCATCTACCAAATAATGGAAACACACCTTTTGCAAGCGAAGTGCACAAAAGCTTCTCAAATGTTGTTAGTCCGTTGCCTTCACAACCCTATACTTCAGTTTCTGCCTTGCCGGCACACATCCAAAGTAATGCCCCGTCTTTACCACCTCAGTCCGCGGTCTCAGTAAATTCACTGACTCAGTATGCTGCGCCCATGAATAACATGTTTGATAGAACTTCGGTACACCAACATACCCAGCCATATGGCTTGGCGTCTGATCCTACTGCAGTGGCCATCCATCAGCAGCCAGCGGTAAATAAACCAGCCCATGAATTTCAGAACATGTCAAACTCCGGTCTAGCACGTTCCTTGACACCCGAGCCGAATGCCGCAGCTTATGCGACATTCCCCTGGCAGTCTGGTGCTGCTAATGTTGCAAGCACTGGACGAAGTACAACACCTGATCAGTGGGCGGACCGTGTTACTAATTCATTTAATGATGCGTCTGCACCCCATCTTAACCAGAGTGCTTACAGCAACCAAAGCTTGCAGAGCACATACGATGCCTATGGTTCTTCTACCTCAGCCTCATCCCAGGGACTGAACAGAAATGGTTACATCCAAACGTCAGAGTACCAGATGTCAGGGCGTAACGTTCGCCAGCGACACTCGCTATCCCCTGAGCCAGGTTCCGCTAGAGTGTACGGTGGCACGCAAGGGTACATTCCGGAGGTGTCTAAGCTGGTTAATTATGGGCAGCAGAGCTACAATCCTCCTGTGGCATCAACTGACTGGAGTTCCGGGCAGCAGAGTTACACCCCAGCTGAACCATCAAGGGACTGGAGTTCCTTGCAGCAGAGATACACTTCGGCTGAATCATCAAGGGACCGGAGCTCCGGGCAGCAGGGTTACACCCCAGCCGAACCTTCAAGGCAGTGGAGCTCGGGGCAGCAGAGCTACACTCCAGCTGAACCTTCAAGGCAGTGGAGCTCCGGGCAGCAGGGCTACACTCCAGCTGAGTCTTCAAACCACCAGTGGAGCTCCGGTCAGCAGGGCTACACCCCAGCTGGGCCTTCAAACCACCGGAGCTCCGGGCAGCAGGGCTACACTCCAGCAGAGCCTTCAAGGCAGTGGAGCTCGGCGCAGCAGGGCTACACCCCATCCGAGCCTTCAGGCCAGCAGGGCTACACCCCCGCTGAGCCGTCGAGGCCGTGGAGCACGGCCAGCCAGGGGGCCCAAAACCCTGACACATCAAGGCAATGGAGCGGCGCCGGGAAGCAGCAAGACTATTACAACACTCCAAGCGACGGCCGGAGTCCGTATGACCAGCGCCGGAGAAGACGATGGGAGTGAGTTGTACATTAGCTAATTCTTTTGGGGCTCCCTCCCTCATTGTGTGATGTTCCATTCGTTAATTGTGGTGGTCCTCCGTGATTGGCGCCGAGGACGTTGAGAGAAAACTATACATCTTGTAATGTCAGTAGTAGTAGTGGTAGCTGCAGGTGGATGATGGAGAACAAAAGGAAACATGAAACTTTAGAGAGGATAGGTATGCATGCATCCAATGATAGCCAAAATTTTCTTTTCGCCGTGTTGGGCGATCTGTCTCCGTCTTCGGCGTCTTGCGCATTTCGTGTGTGCTGCAAAGGGAGGGGAAAGAAAAGAGGGGGCGCGCGCGTGGCATCCAGTAAAAGCACCTTGTTCTTTATTCGCATCGTCAGTCAATTAGATGCTTGCCGTTTTCAGATCTTTTCACTGCTGTGTTTTATTTCCAAATTCCTGAAACATAGGAACAGAAAAAGGATATTTGGATAACCTGCGAACGTCAGATTTTAAGTATGGCAAACCGAGCATATTTTGTGGCAAATTATGTTGGCACGAAGATATCAATTTCCTTTAGCAAACAACAGATGGCGGATCTGTCGTGTCCAGTTCTTTACCAGGATTTGTCGTGCCACATAAACATTTGATTTTCCGTGCTTAACCAGCGAACGTCAAATTCTTAACAATTCTGATAAAAAGTATATAGGATTAGTGTTCAATGACGTCTTTATACTACATGAACAGTAGAAACATAAGATTCTTTCCCGAGTGGTTAGAGTGGATACAAATGTTCCTATTGAAGGTAGTGCAAATGAATAATAAGAAAAGACATGTTTGATTTAGGTAGTATATAATCTGGTACTCTGTCTGTAAAGAAATATAAGAGAGTTAGTGAAAAAGAAAAAAAAATCAAATGTTTATATGGCTCGACAAATCCTGGTATATAATCTGGTACCCTGGTACTTTGGAGGCCGAGCTCCATGGAGCTCGGTTTTGAAAAAATAAATCAAAATTCCTCAAATTTCATATTTTCTACATTTCAAAAAAATCTGAATAAATAAATGCAGATATACATGGAGGAACATTTGTGTAAATTTTCAGGGCAAAATGCATTGAAATGAGAGCTGTGAAAAAAAGACAAACCTTGGGCTTTTTAACATATGATACTATTCATCCTCCCAGGCTATGAATTTGTCTTTTTTTGTACAGATTGTATTTCAACGTATTTCATCCTAAAATTTTAAACACATACACATAACATCCTTATTTACTTACACAATTTTTTTCAGATTTTTTGAAACCGAAAAGTTTGAATTTTGATTTTTTTTTAAAAGGCATCCATGAAGGCCGAGAGCCAAACGCCCGTTCTCTCTATAAATGCTCTTATATTTCTTTACAGAGGGAATATACTATAGTGTGGTTATGCAAAGATCCATGTTTGTCCTTAATTTAACTCATACATTAAACAATAAACTAACATTTTTTCGAGAAAACTTTCGATCTATTCTTCAATTGTCAAAGTAGTACAAAAAACACCAGAATTAAAAATTACATCTAGGTCCATAGACCACCTAGCGACGACTACAAGCCATGGAGCGAGCCGAAGGCACGCCGCCATCATCGCTCCTCCCTCATCGGAGTCGGGCAACCATTGTTGTATTAGACAGTCGGGAAGTCGTCGTGCTAAGGCCCATAGGACCACCACACTAGGACAGCAATCGCCGCCGATGAAGAGATTGTAAATCGGAAGGATCCAACATGTAGACACACATAGATAGACAAACGAAGACCGGATCAAGACGGCTCCACAGAAGACAAATTCCGACCGGATCCCATGAGATCCGCCAGAAACACACCTTCACACGCCCTCCGACTATGCTAAAGGCATCACCAGAACGGAGGCTAGGCAGGAAAACCGTGGATGAAAGTTTTCACGAGGGAAGGAGGAGGATTACGAGGGAGACACGCACCTCCGTGGGTTCCAGCCCACACGTGCAGAATTGTTGGGGTGCTGCACCGAATAATCTTATCCACTAGATTATGATGAACTGACGGTATGTATGTATGCAACTTGGTGGACAGTTCTTCTTGGTCACTGAGAATTAGCAGCAGTTCCAACAAGTTACAAGAACGGTTCCTTTTGCCATCTATAGGTAGGTACACACACGCGCGATCGAAATGAGATTTATTTCACTAAACATGCATGCATCCATACATGGTACAGTACTACTTAGTTGCACATAATGCTGCTCCTGTGTGGTTGCAGAGACGACGACTTGCCACAGTTCTGTTTGCAGCAGCAGTAGGTCATGAAGGGGAAAGGGGCGCAGTAGCCCGAGTCGTACCCTTCCGCCCGGCACGGCTTGTTGCAGGTGCCGTGCTTGGCGCACAGCCCCCCGTGCCACGTCTCGCTGATCTCGCCGCAGATGATGTATCCGGCTGCACCCCATCACCATCACCCAGTTGCCACGATTAGCCAAGAATTATTGTCAATCAATCGAAAGAAAGAATGACGAAAAGAAATTATTACTACGCACGAGGGTGCTCAGCAACGGAGTCAGGGATGTCCCGAGCGCAGTTAGCCATGGCGATGATCACCAGACACACACTCAGCTTCATTAATAAGCTCTTCTTCATCGCCGACCATGCTCCCATGGCCATGCCTATGCCTATGCTTTGGTTACTCCCCCCTTCCAATATCCGCATATATATAGTCTACTAGGGGTTCAGAGGTGCAATAATGTGTTAGATTTATCCCACCATATAGCTCTTCTCAATTATCTAATAATTTCCTTATGGCTACAACATTATCTTCTCAAATCACACGTTGTCATAGCCAAATTTATTTCATAAGATATCTATGGCTTACGTACTACATCATTCCTTTAGGATATATTCACATGTCCCGTTTCTTGTTTCTTGCAGACTACAAAGACGTGTATGATGTCTGGCATGGTCAAACTTTGTACGATGTATCCCGAGCATTCATCTTAGGCCTTCCACTATGTGTTAGGTGCCAAAACTCTGAAAAGTTTGCCACATACACATCTATGTTAGATATAAAATATTTAGCACCGCTCACACCATGTTGAGATATTAGCATCGGTTGAAGCTTGGATCCACATACATAAAATAGTATAGACCAGGCCAAGACACCCCACTGCCAGCGTCTCTCCTTCCTGGCTCCATGCATTCCTTCCTGACTCATTGCAGTACGACACCCTTACTTTATTTGCTCGATGGATTTGGCTTCGGAGCAAGTAGATGCTCCGGTGCCCATGAATTTTTATTTGGCATCGGCTTGACAACGTAGGGCATCGGTGCCAAATATCCAAAAAGCAAATTTGGCACCGCTTTTGGCCTACATAGTGGAAGGCCTTATAGGTACGAGATATATGTTTGTCGGATAGTGTGGGTAACATCTATCTATCTATCCCTCCGTCCGTCTGACGGTCGGTCTGTCTATCTGTGTCTATCTATCTATTCTATCCTTTATCTATTCTATCTGTCTATCTATCTATTTATTTGTTTATCATCATATACTAAAAGCAAAATACAGTGTCTCATAGAGGTATCACATTAAGTCACACCATCCAAATTAACCTAATCATTGATTCTTAAATTTGTGGTTAGACTTTCATGCAGAACTATTAGTCATCTAACCATGTCAATGTAATCATCTTCATGATTTATATTGATCTACTGTATATACTAAAAGCAAAATACAGAGTATCATTGAGGTACCAAGTTAAGCCACATCATCCCAATTAACTTAATCATTGGATCTAAATTTATGGTTAGATTTTAATGCAAGATTATTAGTCATCTAACTGTATCGGTGCAAACATGTTCACGATTTGTATTGAGAAGGTTATATTCATATATGGATGTGGTTGATCAGGTGTGGAAACGCATTACCCGAAAGACGTATCTATTTAGTAATATAAATCTAATTATATTGTAAAAAGAAAAATACAGGGTCTGATAGAGGTACCACTTAAGCCACAACATTCAAATTATCTTAATTGTTGGATCTAAAATATACAAAAAGTGAATACCGGTACCAAAGAGGTACCATATTAAGCTACATCATCCAAATAATCTAATCATTGGATTCAAAATTTGTGGTTAGATTTTAACACAAGATTAGTAGTCAACTAACGGTGTTCACAATTTATATTGAGAAGGATACATTTCAAATATGAATGTGGCCGACCAGACATGGAACCTGATTACATTTTTGCGCAAAAGGACCCAGATCTATTATAAAAGTTTATAAGAAATACAAAGCACCCTAAACATAATCAAAATTTCATTGAGAACCCTACACCACCAAACGACCACTACCTCCGCCAGTATGAGCCACCGACGCACCGTTGTCGCCGCTCCACTATTGAAGCCGGCTTGACCTTATCGATGATAATCGGGAAGTCTTCGTGCGGGTGCCCCTAAGGATCAGCGCCCGATAGCCGTAGTCGTCGCCATTGACCCCTCTTGACATATCTTCCTAGAACAATAGTTGCGTTCTGAAAAAAGAGAGAGAAGGAAACTACATACCTTAGCTAGCTAGAACATAGTGCCGTCGATAAAGATGTGTCAGGATATGAATTGATCAATACATGTATGTAGCCAAGTATGCTGATATACGCATATGTGTGGCCAAATATACAACTCTATTAAAGGGAACAATTTTGCTAAAGCTCATTTAGATGTGCTCTAAGTATTGCACATCTAACTCATATGTCATTGATTTTATACTAAGATTCGTGCAATCATTTCTTTTATCTTTTATCTTTTATCTTTTTCTTTTTAATTTGATTGAGTCACTTAGATGTGCAATAATTAGGGCATATCTAGATATGCCCTAGACACACCCCGGAACCACATATCAAATTTATGTTTTAGACAAAACAATGTACTAGCCATGCCATGCATGGCGGCACACCGCCTTCAGCTGAAACATTATGTGAGAAATCATGTTTGCGGTGATGTTAAAGTAAAGATCGATTTTGCAAGCTGACCTTTTTATTGTTTTTGCGAGGGGATTTTGTAAGCTGATCTAATGGCCCATCTTTGTCTTCTTCCTTTGTTCACTTTTGTTTATCGTTTTTTCTTCTATCTCCCTCGCTTCTTTACCTCTCGCCTTTAAAGTTTAAACTATCATCTCCTATACCATTCTCGCCTTCGTTGATGTCACCACCTCGGCACATCCTATTCGGCCGCTGCCTGCACTGGATCAAGCGTTCGCCCTAAGCTCCCTTGGCTCCGATAAACCGCTTAACTCCGGCGCCTAATCACACCAACCTTGATCCTAATCGATCCAGTGTGGTTTCTTTCCCACGCCAACCTTTGATTGGCCGTCGCTAGGTGTCATCATGGGCTCCACCTTAGCTATGTTCACCACCGACCAGGAGGTCGAACTTGATTGCACTCTAAAAAGTAGGCTACCATGTTTTAACAAATGTGAAAGAGGTGGGGTAATGTATAAAAATGAAAAGCAACACCATGCTTCAGATCTATTCATCAAACATCATGTTATTACAAAAAAAACATAAAAAGTAATAGAAATTGCACCAAAGTCCATAGAGCATCTAGCGAGGATTAGAGTCATTTTGGAGCAAGACGAAGGCGCAGCACCATCATCGCCCCCACCCCCCACCAGAGACGGACAAACCTTGTTGTAGTAGAATTATATATTTGAAATAAACATCTCTCTCTCTCTCTCTCGCATGGTTCAAATAAAAAAGAATTGTTTGCTCAAGGCAAGATATAGCCTACCAAAACGTTATATATTTATAGGCAGGGGAGGAAGTAGTATAGGGCGTGTTTGGTTCCAGTTTGCTACAGTTCCTGCATAGCATGTCCATCTCCAGCCAGCCAGGTTCTTAAAATGCAGCCTCATATGCAGCAGATGCAACCTGTTTGGTTGCCTGTCTCGCATGAAGGGGCACTTACCCCCTACTGTTTGGTTGCCGTTTTTGTGCTTAGGTTGCAAACAACGTTTGTGTTCTGCTCACCCCATTCAAATGTGGTGGCCTTACCACCACATGATCAGCACAACAGCAAGCACATATGAGATCAAACAAAGCAAGCAACCAAATGAAATAAAAAAAAGCAAGCAAGGAAATGACAGCAAACTACTTAAGATTAACAGCAGGGGCATCCTCCTTCCCTGCTACACGCCAGGGTGCTGCTCCTGGCCAAAATATGAACAAGTTCCCAGCACAAGTACCATAAGTATAGACACACACCATAAAGGTTCAGCACTAACACCTTTAATTTAACTACATAGCATGCTCAATGTCACCAACGCAGTTGTGCCTGTTGCAACGAAACCTGCACATGACCGAGGAGTCGTGGTTGTAGATCTAAACATTCAGTCCGAGTCCTGAGATGCGCACAACGACGAGGTCGCCGGGGACGATCCGGTGGCGGCGGCAGAAGTAGTTTCAGCCCCGGCCAAGCACCATGTGCCCCTCGAAGTTCTAGACCTGCACCTAGAACACACACCGCTTGTTCGCCGACAGCCTGACCACGCGCGGAAGCCACTTGATGACCAGCCAGATGTTCATCACCTCCATGAACTTGCGAGGGACGACGAGCATGGCGAGGTCCTCGTTGTCCTTGATCTGCTGGTAGAAACGCATCGGCTCCTCGCCCCCTCCTCGTGGCCCTGCCTTGGAGATCGTCCCCTTGAATGAGGCAGGCTCATGAAGACGATCCTGCCAGGCAGGTCCACCGTCCTGAGCCACCTGTTCGTGGGGATGAAATCCTCGGCGCCCTCAGCTCCGGCCACCACCTGAGCTACTCCACCAGCCACATCCTAGTCACTCTTCAATATCTTGTCAGGTAAGATGACAAGTATTAGTGCACAAACTCTTTGCCAAATGCCACCGATTAGTTGCACTAGCACTACAGCAAATGGCACTGATCAGAGACATTTTCCCAAGAGCAAATGCCACATATCAGTGCACAAACTCTTTGCCAAATGCCACTTATCAATGGCACTTGCTCTTGGGAAAATGCCACTGATCAGGAGACTTGCCCAACAGCAAGTGTCACTCATCAGTGGTACTTGCCCATGAGCAAATGCCACTGATCAGTGCCACTGATAAGGAGACTTTCCCAACAGCAAGTGCCACTGATCAGTGGCACTTGCCCATGAGCAAATGCCATTGATAAGGAGACTTGCCCAACAGAAAGTGCCACTGATCAGTGGTACTTGCCCATGAGCAAATGCCACTGATCAGTGCACTATCCTAAACATGGAAACATCTAAAAAGAGCACTCACCAGTGCACTATCCTAAGCATGGAAACATCTATCTATCTATCTTATTAGTGAAGCCTCATACGCCCGGGCGGGTCACCCGGTCACAATTTTTTTGACCCAGACGGGCCTCTCAAATGGCCCTCATACACCCGGGCTGACCGGCACCTCCCATATCCAGCCGAAACATGTGGCGGATATGGGGTGATATCTACTACACAACCTTCTTCTTGTAGACGTTGTTGGGCCTCCAAGTGCAGAGGTTTGTAGGACAGTAGCAAATTTCCCTCAAGTGGATGACCTAAGGTTTATCAATCCGTGGGAGGCGTAGGATGAAGATGGTCTCTCTCAAGCAACCCTGGACCCAAATAACAAAGAGTCTCTTGTGTCCGCAACACACCCAATACAATGGTAAATTGCATAGGTGCACTAGTTCGGCGAAGAGATGGTGATACAAGTGCAATATGGATGGTAGATATAGGTTTTTGTAATCTAAGAATATAAAAACAGCAAGGTAACTAATGACAAAAGTGAGCGTAAACGGTATTGCAATGCTAGGAAACAAGGCCTAGGGTTCATACTTTCACTAGTGCAAGTTCTCTCAACAATAATAACATAATTGGATCATATAACTATCCCTCAACATGCAACAAAGAGTCACGCCAAAGTCACTAATAGCGGAGAACAAACAAAGAGACTATTGTAGGGTACGAAACCAACTCAAAGTTATCCTTTCCAATCGATCTATTCAAGAGTCCGTAGTAAAATAACACGAAGCTATTCTTTCCATTCGGTCTATCATAGAGTTCGTACTAGAATAACACCTTAAGACACAAATTAACCAAAACCCTAATGTCACCTAAATACTCCAATGCCACCTCAAGTATCCGTGGGTATGATTATACGATATGCATCACACAATCTCAGATCCATCTATTCAACCAACACAAAGTACTTCAAAGAGTGCCCCAAAGTTTCTACCGGAGAGTCAAGATGAAAACGTGTGCCAACCTCTATGCATAAGTTCACAAGGTTACGGAACCCGCAAGTTGATCACCTAAACATACATCAAGTAGATCACATGAATATCCCATTGTCACCACAGATAAGCACATGCAAGACATACATCAAGTGTTCTCAAATCCTTAAAGACTCAATCCGATAAGATAACTTCAAAGGGAAAACTCAATCCATTGAAAGAGAGTAGAGGGGGAGAAACATCATAAGATCCAACTATAATAGCAAAGCTCGCGATACATCAAGATCGTACCACCTCAAGAACACGAGAGAGAGAGAGATCAAACACATAGCTACTGGTACATACCCTCAGCCCCAAGGGTGAACTACTCCCTCCTCGTCATGGAGAGCGCCGGGATGATGAAGATGTCCATCAGTGATGGATCCCCCCTTCGGCAGGGTGCCGGAACAGGGTCCCAATTGGTTTTTGGTGTCTACAGAGGCTTGCAGCGGCGGAACTCCCAATCTAGGATATGTTCTGGGGGTTTATGTATATATAAGAGGTTTTGGCATCGGGAACAAGTCAGGGGCGTAGCCGAGGCGGCCACGAGGTAGGGGGCGCGCCCAGAGGGGTAGGGCGCACCCCCCACCCTCGTGGGTGCCTCGGACTCTTCTGGCCCATCTCCGATGCTCCATGGGCTTCTTCTGGTCCAAAAAATAATCTCCATGAAATTTCAGGTCAATTGGGCTCCGTTTGGTTTTCCTTTTCTGCGATACTCAAAAACAAGGAAAAAATAGAAACTGGCACTGGCCTCCAGGTTAATAGGTTAGTCTCCTAAATCATATAAAATAGCATATAAATGCATATAAAACATCTAAGATGGATAATATAATAGCATGGAACAATCAAAAATTATAGATACGTTGGAGACGTATCAAGCATCCCCAAGCTTAATTTGTGCCCATCCTCGAGTAGGTAAATGATAAAAACAGAATTTTTGATGTGGAATGCTACCTAACATATTTATCAATGTAATCTTATTTATTGTGGCAAGAATGTTCAGATCTGAAAGATTCAAGACAAAAGTTTAATATTGACATAAAAATAATAATACTTCAAGCATACTAACCAAGCAATTATGTCTTATCAAAATAACATAGCCAAAGAAAGCTCATCCCTACAAAATCATATACTTTGACCATGCTTCATTTTCATCACACAAAATGCTCTCATCATGCACAACCCCGATGACAAGCCAAGCAATTGTTTCATACTTTAGTATTCTCAAACTTTTTTCAACTTTCACGCAATACATGAGCGTGAGCCATGGACATAGCACTATGGGTGGAATAGAATATGATGATGGGGGTTGTGTGGAGAAGACAAAAAAAGAGGAAGTCTCACATTGACGCGGCTAATCAATGGGCTATGGAGATGCCCATCAATTGATGTCAATGCAAGGAGTAGGGATTGCCATGCAACGGATGCACTAGAGCTATAAATGTATGAAAGCTCAACAAAATAAACTAAGTGGGTGTGCATCCAACTTGCTTGCTCACGAAGACCTAGGGCATTTGAGGAAGCCCATTGTTGGAATATACAAGCCAAGTTCTATAATGAAAAATTCCCACTAGTATATGAAAGTGACAATATAAGAGACTCTCTATCATGAAGATCATGGTTCTACTTTGAAGCACAAGTGTGGAAAAAGGATAGTAGCATTGTCCCTTTTATTCTTTTCTTTTTTTCTTTTTTTCTTTTTATTTGGCCTTTTTTTATATTTGGCCTTTCTTTTTTTTTCTTTTTTTTTTGGGACAATGCTCTATTAATGATGATCATCACACTTCTATTTATTTACAACTCAATATTTACAACTCGATACTAGAACAAAATATGACTATATGAGTGCCTCTGGTGGTGTACCAGGATGGGCAATGAAACAAGAGTGACATGTATGAAATTATGCATGGTGGCTTTGCCACAAGTACGATGTCAACTACATGATCATGCAAGGCAATATGACAATGATGAAGCGTGTCATAATAAACAGAACGGTGGAAAGTTGCATGGCAATATATCCCGGTATGGCTATGGAAATGCCATATAGGTAGGTATGGTGGCTGTTTTGAGGAAGATATAAGGAGGTTTATGTGTGATAGAGCGTATCATATCACGGGGTTTGGATGCACCGACGAAGTTTGCACCAACTCTTGAGGTGAGAAAGGGCAATGCACGGTACTGAAGAGGCTAGCAATGATGGAAGGGTGAGAGTGTGTATAATCCATGGACTCAACATTAGTCATAAAGGACTCACATACTTATTGCAAAAATCTACAAGTCATCGAAACCGAGCACTACGCGCATGCTCCTAGGGGGATAGATTGGTAGGAAAAGACCATCGCTCGTCCCCGACCACCACTCATAAGGAGGACAATCAAAGAAAGACCTCATGCTTAAAATTTGTCACACAACGTTTACCATACGTGCATGCTACGGGACTTGCAAACTCATATGAAAGTTTTCAATGCACTTATATGAAAGTTTTTATTATATCCCTCTTATATGCAAACTCATATGAAAGTTTTCATGCTTAAAATTTGTCACACAACTTCTCATAGTATTCAATGCACTTATATGAAAGTTTTTATTATATCCCTCTTGGATGCCCATCATATTAGGACTATTCATAACAAAATCAAATTACCATGCTGTTTAAGACTCTCAAATAATATAAGTGAAGCATGAGAGTTCATCTATTTCTTCAAAATAAAACCACCGTCGTGCTCTCAAAAGATATAAGTGAAGCACTATAGCAAATGACAAACTACTCCAAAAGATATTAGTGAAGATCAATGAGTAGTCGAATAATTATGCAACTATGTGAAGACTCTCTAACATTTAAGAATTTCAGATCTTGGTGTTTTATTCAAACAGCAAGCAAAACAAAATAAAATAAAATGACGCTCCAAGCAAAACACATATCATGTGGTGAATAAAAATATAGCTCCAAGTAAAGTTACCGATGAACAAAGACGAAAGAGGGGATGCCTTCCGGGGCATCCCCAAGCTTAGGCTCTTGGTTGTCCTTGAATATTACCTTGGGTTGCCTTGGGCATCCCCAATCTTAGGCTCTTGCCACTCCTTATTCCATTGTCCATCGAATCTTTACCCAAAACTTGAAAACTTCACAACACAAAACTTAACAGAAAACTCGTAAGCTCGTTAGTATAAGAAAATAAATCACCACTTAGGTACTGTTGTGAACTCATTGTAAATTCATATTGGTGTAATATCTACTGTATTACAACTTCTCTATGGTTCATACCCTCCGATACTACTCATAGATTCATCAAATAAGCAAACAACACATAGAAAACAGAATCTGTCAAAAACAGAACAGTCTGTAGTAATCTGTATCAAACGTATACTTCTAGAACTCCAAAAATTCTTAAATAAATTGGTGGACAAGAGGATTTTTGTCTATTAATCTTCTGAAAAAAGAATCAACTTAAAATCACTCTTCTGTAAAAAATGACAGCTAATCTCGTGAGCGCAAAGTTTCTGTTTTTTTACAGCAAGAGCACATTAACTTTCACCCAAGTCTTCCCAAAGGTTATACTTGGCACAAACACTAATTAAAACAATAAAACCACATCTAAACAGAGGTTAGATGAATTATTTATTACTAAACAGTAGCAAAAAGCAAAGAACAAAAATAAAATTGGGTTGCCTCCCAATGAGCGCTAATGTTTAACGCCCCTAGCTAGGCATGATGATTTCAACGATGGTCACATAAAAGATAAGAATTGAAACATAAAGAGAGCATCATGAAGAATATGACTAGCACATTTAAGTCTAACCCACTTCCTATGCATAGGGATTTTGTGAGCAAACAACTTATGGGAACAATAATCAACTAGCATAGGAAGGCAAAACAAGCATAACTTCAAAACTTTAAGCACATAGAGAGGAAACTTGATATTATTGCAATTCCTACAAGCATATATTCCTCCCTCATAATAATTTTCAGTAGCATCATGAATGAATTCAACAATATAATCATCACATAAAGCATTCTTTTCATGATCTACAAGCATAGAATTTTTATTACTCTTCACATAAGCAAATTTGTTCTCATGAATAGTAGTGGGAGCAAACTCAACAAAATAACTATCATGTGAAGCATAATCCAATTGAAAATTAAAATCATGATGACAATTTTCATGGTTATCTTTATTCTTTATAGCATACGTGTCATCACAATAATCATCATAAATAGGAGGCGTGCTTTCATCATAATAAACTTGCTCATCAAAACTTGGGGGACTAAACATATCATATTCATCAAACATAACATTCCCAAGCTTGTGGCTTTGCATATCATTATCATCATGGGTATTCAAAGAACTCATACTAACAACATTGCAATCATGCTCATCATCACATATTTTATGCCAAGCATTCTATTTAATTCTTCTTCTAGTACTTGAGCACAATTTTCCTTCCCATCATTTTCACGAGAGACATTAAAAAGATGAAGCATATGAGACACCCTTAATTCCATTTTTTTGTAGTTTTCTTTTATAGACTAAACTAGTGATAAAACAAGAAACAAAAAGATTCGATTGCAAGATCTAAAGATATACCTTCAAGAACTAACCTCCCCAGCGACGGCGCCAGAAAAGAGCTTGATGTATACTACACAACCTTCTTCTTCTAGACGTTGTTGGGCCTGCAAGTGCAGAGATTTGTAGGATAGTAGCAAATTTCCCTCAAGTGGATGACCTAAGGTTTATCAATGCATGGGAGGCGTAGGATGAAGATGGTCTCTCTCAAGCAACCCTACAACCAAATAACAAAGAGTCTCTTGTGTCCCCATCACACCCATTACAATGTTAAATTGTATAGGTGCACTAGTTTGAAGAAGAGATGGTGATACAAGTGCAATATGGATGGTAGATATGTTGGGGAATGTAGTAATTTCAAAAAATTTCCGACGCACATGCAAGATCATGGTGATGCATAGCAACAAGAGGGGAGAGTGTCGTCCATGTACCCTCATAGACTGTAAGCGGAAGCGTTATATCAACGCGGTTGATGTAGTCGTACGTCTTCAAGATCCAACCGATCCAAGTATCGAACACACGACACCTCCGAGTTCAGCACACATTCAGCTCGATGACGTCCCTCGTACTCTTGATCCAGTTGAGGTCGAGGGAGAGTTTCATCAGCACGATGGTGTGATGACGGTGATGATGATGCTACCGACGCATGGCTTTGCCTAAGCACCGCTACGATATGATCGGGGTGGATTATGGTGGAGGGGGGCACCGCACACGGCTAAAAGATCAATGATCAATTTGTGTGTTCTAGGGTGCCCCCTGCCCCCGTATATAAAGGAGCAAGGGGGGATGTCGGCCGGCCCTGGTGGGCGCGCCAAGAGGAGGAGTCCTCCTCCTAGTGGGAGTAGAACTCCCCTTTCCTAGTCTCACTAGGAGGGGGAAGGAAGGAGTGGGAGAGGGGGAAGGCAAGGGGGAGCCGCCCCTCCTTCCTTGTCCTATTCGGACTCAAGGGGAGGGGGCGTGCGTCCTGCCCTGGCCGGCCCCTCTCTCTCTCCACTAGGTCCCAACAAGGCCCATTAGTTCCCGGGGGGGGGGGGGTTCTGGTAACCCTCCGGTGCTCCGGTTTTCTCCAAAATTGCCCGGAACACTTCTGGTGTCCGAATATAGCTGTCCAATATATCAATCTTTATGTCTCCACCATTTCAAGACTCCTCGTCATGTCTGTGATCATATACGGGACTCCGAACTACCTTCGGTACATCAAAACACATAAACTCATAATACCGATCGTCACTGAATGTTAAGCGTGCGGACCCTACGGGTTCGAGAACTATGTAGACATGACCGAGACACGTCTCCGGTCAATAACCAATAGCGGAACCTGGATGCTCATATTGGCTCCCACATATTATATGAAGATCTTTATCGGTCAAACCACATAACAACATACGTTGTTCCCTTTGTCATCGGTATGTTACTTGCCCAAGATTCAATCGTTGGTATCTCAATACCTAGTTCAATCTCGTTACCGGCAAGTATCTTAATCGTTCCGTAATGCATCATCCTGCAACTAACTCATTAGTCACATTGCTTGCAAGGCTTATAGTGATGTGCATTACAGAGAGGGCCCAGAGATACCACTCCGACAATCGGAGTGACAAATCCTAATATCGATCTATGCCAACTCAACAAGTACCATCAAGGACACCTATAGAGCACCTTTATAATCATCCAGTTATGTTGTGACATTTGGTAGCACACAAAGTGTTCCTCCGGTATTCAGGAGTTGCATACATAGTCATAGGAACATGTATAACTCATGAAGAAAGCAATAGCAATACACTAAACGATCAAATGCTAAGTTAACGGAATGGGCAAGTCAATCACATCATTCTCTAATGATGTGATCCCGTTAATCAAATGACAACTCATGTCCATGGCTGGGAAACTTAACCATCTTTGATTCAACGAGCTAGTCAAGTAGAGGCATACT
Organism: Triticum dicoccoides; assembly: GCF_002162155.2. Taxonomy (NCBI): domain Eukaryota; kingdom Viridiplantae; phylum Streptophyta; class Magnoliopsida; order Poales; family Poaceae; genus Triticum; species Triticum dicoccoides. The sequence goes on from NC_041385.1 coordinate 764,551,460, forward strand.
AGTGACACACTGTTTGTCTATGTATTCACACATGTACTAAGTTTCCGGTTAATACAATTCTAGCATGAATAATAAACATTTATCATGATATAAGGAAATATGAACAACAACTTTATTATTGCCTCCAGGGCATATTTCCTTCAGTCTCCCACTTGCACTGGGGTCTATAATCTAGATTACACAGTAATGATTCTAACACCCATGGAGTCTTGGTGCTGATCATGTTTTGCTCGTGAGAGAGGCTTAGTCAACGGGTCTGCAACATTCAGATCCGTATGTATCTTGCAAATCTCTATGTCTCCCTCCTTGACTAGATCGTGGATGGAATTGAAGCGTCTCTTGATGTGCTTGGTTCTCTTATGAAATCTGGATTCCTTTGCCAAGGCAATTGCACCAGTATTGCCACAACAGATTTTCATTGGACCCGATGCAGTAGGTATGACACCTAGATTGGATATGAACTCCTTCATCCAGATTCCTTCATTTGCTGCTTCTGAAGCAGCTATGTACTCCGCTTCACATGTAGATCCCGCCATGACATTTTGCTTAGAACCGCACCAACTGACAACTCCACCGTTCAGTATAAATACGTATCCGGTTTGTGACTTAGAGTCATACAGATCAGTGTCAAAGCTTGCATCGACGTAACCATTTACGACGAGCTCTTTGTCACCTCCATAAACAAGAAACATATCCTTAGTCCTTTTCAGGTATTTCAGGATGTTCTTGACCGCTGTCCAGTGATCCACTCCTAGATTACTTTGGTACCTCCCTGCTAAACTTATAGCAAGGCACACATCAGGTCTGGTACACAACATTGCATACATGATAGATCCTATAGCTGAAGCATAGGGAACAATTTTCATTTTCTCTCTATCTTCTGTAGTGGTCGGGCATTGAGTTTGACTCAACTTCACACCTTGTAACACAGGCAAGAACCCTTTCTTTGCTTAATCCATTTTGAACTTCTTCAAAACTTTATCAAGGTATTTGCTTTGTGAACGTCCAATTAAGCGTCTTGATCTATCTCTATAGATCTTGATGCCCAATATATAAGCAGCTTCACCGAGGTCTTTCATTGAAAAACTCTTATTCAAGTATCCTTTCATGCTATCCAGAAACTCTATATCATTTCCAATCAACAATATGTCATCCACATATAATATTAGAAATGCTACAGAGCTCCCACTCAGTTTCTTGTAAATACAGGCTTCTCCAAACGTTTGTATAAAACCATATGCTTTGATCACACTATCAAAACGTTTATTCCAACTCCGAGATGCTTGCACCAGTCCATAGATGGATCGCTGGAGCTTGCACACTTTGTTAGCATCCTTTGGATCGATAAAACCTTCAGGTTGCATCATATACAACACTTCTTCTAGAAAACCAGTCAGGAATGCAGTCTTTACATCCATTTGCCAAATTTCATAATCATAAAATGCGGCAATTGCTAACATGATTCGGACAGACTTAATCATCGCTACGGGTGAGAAAGTCTCATCTTAGTCAACCCCTTGAACTTGTCGAAAACCTTTCGCAACAAGTCGAGCTTTGTAGACAGTAACATTACCGTCAGCGTCAATCTTCTTATTCAAGATCCATTTATTCTCGATGGCTTGCCAATCATCGGGCAAGTCAACTAAAGTCCACACTTTGTTCTCATACATGGATCCCATCTCAGATTTCATGGCCTCAAGCCATTTCGCAGAATCTGGGCTCATCATCGCTTCCTCATAGTTCGTAGGTTCGTCATGGTCAAGTAACATGACCTCCAGAACAGAATTACCGTACCACTCTGGTGGGGATCTTACTCTGGTTGAACTACGAGGTTCGGTAGTAACTTGATCCGATGTTACATGATCATCATCATTAGCTTCCTCACTAATTGGTGTAGGAGTCACATGAACATATTTCTGTGATGAACTTCTTTCCAATAAGGGAGCAGGTATAGTTACCTCATCAAGTTCTACTTTCCTCCCACTCACTTCTTTCGAGAGAAACTCCTTCTCTAGAAAGGATCCATTCTTAGCAATGAATATCTTGCCTTCGGATCTGTGGTAGAAGGTATACCCAATAGTCTCCTTTGGATATCCTATGAAGACACATTTCTCCGATTTGGGTTCGAGCTTATCAGGTTGAAGCTTTTTCGCATAAGCATCGCAGCCCCAAACTTTAAGAAATGACAACTTTGGTTTCTTGCCAAACCACAGTTCATAAGTCGTCGTCTCAACGGATTTAGATGGTGCCTATTTAACATGAATGCAGCTGTCTCTAAAGCATAACCCCAAAATGATAGCGGTAAATCAGTAAGAGACATCATAGATCACACCATATCTAGTAAAGTACGATTACGACGTTCAGACACACCATTACGCTGTGGTGTTCCGGGTGGTGTGAGTTGCGAAACTATTCTGCATTGTCTCAAATGAAGACCAAACTCGTAACTCAAATATTCTCCTCCACGATCAGATCGTAGAAACTTTATTTTCTTGTTACGATGATTTTCCACTTCACTCTGAAATTATTTGAACTTTTCAAATGTTTCAGACTTATGTTTCATCAAGTAGATATACCCATATCTGCTCAAATCATCTGTGAAGGTGAGAAAATAACGATTCCCGCCGCGAGCCTCAACATTCATCGGACCACATACATCTGTATGTATGATTTCCAACAAATCTGTTGCTCGCTCCATTGTTTCGGAGAACGGCATTTTAGTCATCTTTCCCATGAGGCATGGTTCACAAGTACCAAGTGGTTCATAATCAAGTGATTCCAAAAGTCCATCAGAATGGAGTTTCTTCATGCACTTTACACCAATATGACCTAAACGGCAGTGCCACAAATAAGTTGCACTATCATTATAAACTCTGCATCTTTTGGCTTCAATATTATGAATATGTGTATCACTACTATCGAGATTCAATATAAATAGACCACTCTTCAAGGGTGCATGAACATAAAAGATATTACCCATATAAATAGAACAACCATTATTCTTAGATTTAAATGAATAACCGTCTCACATCAAACAAGATCCAGATATAATGTTCATGCTCAATGCTGGCACCAAATAACAATTATTCAGGTCTAAAACTAATCCCAAAGGTAGATGTAGAGGTAGCGTGCCGACCGCGATCACATCGACTTTGGAACCATTTCCCACGCGCATCGTCACCTCGTCCTTAGCCAATCTTCGCTTAATCTGTAGCCCCTGTTTCGAGTTGCAAATATTAGCAACAGAACCAGTATCAAATACCCAGGTGCTACTGCGAGCATTAGTAAGATACACATCAATAACATGTATATCACATATACCTTTGTTCATCTTGCCATCCTTCTTATCCGCCAAATACTTGGGGCAGTTCCGCTTCTAGTGACCAGTCCCTTTGCAGTAGAAGCACTCAGTCTTAGGCTTAGGTCCAGTCTAGGGTTTCTTCTCTTGAGCAGCAACTTGTTTGCCATTCTTCTTGAAGTTCCCCTTCTTCTTCCCTTTACCCTTTTTCTTAAAACTGGTGGTCTTGTTGACCATCAACACTTGATGCTCTTTCTTGATTTCTACCTCCGCAGCCTTTAGCATCGAGAAGAGCTCGGGAATTATCTTATCCATCCCTTGCATATTATAGTTCATCACGAAGCTCTTGTAGCTTGGTGGCAGTGATTAAAGAATTCTGTCAATGGCACTATCATCGGGAAGATTAACTCCCAATTGAATCAAGTGATTGTTATACCCAGAGATTTTGAGTATATGCTCACTGACAGAACTATTCTCCTCCATCTTGCAGCTGTAGAATTTATTGGAGACTTCATATCTCTCAATCTGGGAATTTGCTTGAAATATTAACTTCAACTCCTAGAACATCTCATATGCTCCATGACGTTCAAAACGTCATTGATGTCCCGGTTCTAAGCCGTAAAGCATGGCACACTGAACTATCGAGTAGTTATCAGCTTTGCTCTGCCAGATGTTCATAAGATCTGGCGTTGCTCCTGCAGCGGGTTTGGCACCCAACGGTGCTTCCAGGACATAATTCTTCCGTGCAGCAATGACGATAATCCTCAAGTTATGAACCCAGTCCGTGTAATTGCCACCATCATCTTTCAACTTTGCTTTCTCAAGGAACGCATTAAAATTCAACGAAACAACAACACGGGCCATCTATCTACAACAACATAGACATGCAAAATACTATCAGGTACTAAGTTCATGATAAATTAAAGTTCAATTAATCAAATTACTTAAGAACTCCCACTTAGATAGATATCCCTCTAATTATCTAAGTGATCACGTGATCCATATCAACTAAACCATGTCCGATCATCACGTGAGATGGAGTAGTTTTCAATGGTGACCATCACTATGTTGATCATATCTACTATATGATTCATGCTCGACCTTTCGGTCTCAGTGTTCCGAGGCCATATCTGCATATGCTAGGCTCGTCAAGTTTAACTCGAGTATTATGCATGTGCAAAACTGGATTGCACCCGTTGTATGTAAACGTAGAGCTTATCACACCCAATCATCATGTGGTGTCTCGGCACGACGAACTTTCGCAACAGTGCATACTCAGGGAGAACACTTATACCTTGAAATTTAGTGAAAGATCATCTTATAATGCTACCATTGATCTAAGCAAAATAAGATGCATAAAGATAAACATCACATGCAATCAATATAAGTGATATGATATGGCCATCATCATCTTGTGCCTTTGATCTCCATCTCCAAAGCACCGTCATGATCACCATTGTCACCGGCGCGACACCTTGATCTCCATCGTAGCATCGTTGTCGTCTCACCAACTATTGCTTCTACAACTATCGCTACCGCTTAGTGATAAAGTAAAGCAATTACATGACGATTGCATTTCATACAATAAAGCGACAACCATGTGGCTCCTGGCAGTTGCCGATAACTTCGTTACAAAACATGATCATCTCATACAATAAAATATAGCATCATGCCTTGACCATATCACATCACAACATGCCCTGCAAAAACAAGTTAGACGTCCTCTACTTTGTTGTTGCAAGTTTTACGTGGCTGCTACGGGCTGAGAAAGAACTGTTCTTACCTACGCATAAAAACCACAACGATATTTCGTCCAGTTAGTGTTGTTTTATCCTTCAACAAGGACCAGGTGTAGTCACACTCAGTTCAACTAAAGTTGGAGAAACTGACACCCGCCAGCCACCTGTGTGCGAAGCACATCGGTAGAACCAGTCTCGCGTAAGCATACGCGTAATGTCGGTCTGGGCCGCTTCATCCAACAATACCGCCGACCCAAAGTATGACATGCTGGTAAGCAGTATGACTTGTATCGCCCACAACTCACTTGTGTTAACATCTATGCATAAACCTGGCTCGGATACCACTGTCGGGGAATGTAGTAATTTCAAAAATTTCCGACGCACACGCAAGATCATGGTGATGCATAGCAATGAGAGGGGATAGTGTCGTCTATGTACCCTCGTAGACCGTAAGCGGAAGCGTTATAACAACGCGGTTGATGTAGTCGTACCTCTTCACGATCGACCAATCCTTAGTACCAAACATACGGCACCTCCGCGTTCAGCACACATTCAGCTCGGTGACGTCCCGCGAACTCATGATCCAGTAGAGCTTCGGGGAAGAGCTTCGTCAGCACGACGGTGTGGTGACGGTCACTACAACAAAATACACTTCCATGATGATACGTGTTTGTCACAGTAGGTCACATTTTTTGTCATGCATGTACATCCATGATGATTTTATGACAGAATCAAGATAGTCATACCTGTGCTGTCGTACAAGTGTTCCATGACATTACCAAAATTATCATCACGAAAGTGTCCACTTCCATGACGATAAATCGCGTGTCACAGAAGTGCTTTCATCAAGGGTGACCGACACGTGGCATCCACCGTAACGGAACACCGTTAAGCTATCGGGTCCAGTTTTGGATCCGATAACCCGTTAACAGCCCGGACCAATGGGGATTTTCCATGTGTAAAATCATTTTAGCTGGAGGAAACACGTGTCAACTCCGCGTTGGCACAGGTGTCACTCATCCAATGGGTGAGATGCGCCTATGATATGTTGACACGTGGACCGGCCCAAAAGTGGCCCATAAAGTTTAAATGGGCTGGCCCAATTAAAGGCCCACAAGATTTTGCAGACCATAATGGGCCGACCCAGCTAAAGGCCCATGAGATTTTGCAGGCCATAATGGGCAGGACCAGCTAAAGGCCCGCGAGATTTTGCGGATCATAATGGGCCGGGCCAGGTAATGGCCCACAAGATTTTGCGGACCATAATGGGCTGACCAGCTAAAGGCCCATGAAATTTTGCCGACCATAATGGGCCGGCCTAGCTGAAGGCCCACAAGATTTTGAGGACCCTAGTAGGCCGGCCCATTAACTGGCTGCCATGTTTTGGGCCAAATGCCGGCCCATATTTGATCCGGTCCATTAATGGCCTGCCAGGTTCCGGGCCTAATAATGGCCCATATGAGATCCGGCCTGTTAAAATCCTACCACGTTCTGGGCCAAATTACGGCCCAGATCAGGTCCGACCCTTTAAGAGGCTTTGGGCGAAATTATGGCCCATATCAGATTCGGCCGGTCAACTGGACGCTATGCTTTTCGGACCACTTGCTAAAGGCCCATTTAGTAATTCGGCCTGATGATAACCCACAAGTGTAGGGGATCACAATAGTTTTCGATAAGTAAGAGTGTCGAACCCAACGAGGAGCTAAAGGTAGAATAAATATTCCCTCAAGTTCTATCTACCACCAATACAACTCTACGCACGCTTGACGTTCGCTTTACCTAGAACAAGTATGAAACTAGAAGTACTTTGTAGGTGGAAGGAAAGGTTTGCAAGATAATAAAGAGCACATAAATAAAAGCTAGGGGCTGTTTAAATAAAGATGCAAGAAAGTAAATATAGCGAGTGTGGAAAAGTGGTGGTAGGAGTTGTGGAATTGTCCCTAAGCAATTGACTACGTTACTAGATCGGTAATAACTATTGCAATTCTATTTGAGGGGAGGCATAAGCTAACATACTTTCTCTACTTGGATCATATGCACTTACGATTGGAACTCTAGCAAGCATCCGCAACTACTAAAGATTCATTAAGGTAAAACCCAACCATAGCATTAAAGTATCAAGTCCTCTTTATCCCATACGCAACAACCTACTTACTCGGGTTTGTGTTTCCGTCACTCACGCAACCCACTATAAGCAAATCATGAACGCATTGCAACACCCTACAGCGATAACCCCTCACGCTTGCGCGACACAGAGGGCACCATAGGACAACACCAATAATAAAACATGCAACTCAAACCAATCATAGAAATTCATCAATCACCAATAGGATAACGGAAATCTACTCAGACATCATAGGATGGCAACACATCATTGGATAATAATATGAAGCATAAAGCACCATGTTCAAGTAGAGGGTACAGCGGGTTGCGGGAGAGCGGACCGCTGGATATAGAAGGGGGAAGGTGATGGAGATGTTGGTGAAGATGACGGTGGTGTTGGTGAAGATCGCGGTGATGATGATGGCCCCCGGCAGTGCTCCGGCGCCACCGGAAGCAAGGGGGAGAGAGGGCCCCTTCTTCTTCTTCTTCCTTGACCTCCTCCCTAGATGGGAGAAGGGTTTCCCCTCTAGTCCTTGGCTCCCATGGCTTGGGAGGGGTGAGAGCCCCTCCGAGATTGGATCTATCTCTCTGTTTCTGCGTTGTCAGATTCTACCCCTTCACCGTTTCTTTAATATCTGGAGTTCCGTAACTCCGATTGGGGTGAATCTTTCGCCCAGATTTTTCTCATAAAATTAGCTTTCTTGCGGCAAAAGAAGGGCATCAACTGCCTTACGGGTGGCCCACGAGAGGCCAGGGCGCGCCTGCCTCCCTGGGGCGCGCCCCCTATCTCGTGGCCACCTCGGACACCGTTTCGCGCTGATTCTTCCTCCGGAAAATCCCAAATATTCCAAAATAATTCTCCGTCCATTTTTACACCGTTTGGATTCCGTTTGACATTGGTTTTCTGCGAAACATAAAACATGCAGCAGACAGGAAGTGGCACTGGGCACTGGATCAATATGTTAGTCCCAAAAATAGTATAAAAAATTGCCAAAAGTATATGAAAGTTGAATAATATTGGCATGGAACAATAAAAAATTATAGATACGATGGAGACGTATCAGCATCCCCAAGCTTAATTCCTGCTCGTCCTCGAGTAGGCAAATGATAAAAAAAGATAATTTTTGATGTGGAATGCTACATAGCATAATCTTGATCATATGTCTAATCATGGCATGAATATTAAGACACGAGTGATTCAAAGCAATAGTCTATCATTTGACATAAAAAACAATAATACTTCGAGCGTACCAATAAAGCAATCATGTCTTTTCAAAACAACAAGGCCAAAGCAAGCTTATCCCTACAAAATCATACAGTTTGGCCATGCTTCATATTCGTCACACAAAAATGCTCCCATCATGCACAACCCCGATGACGAGCCAAGCAATTGGTTCATACTTTTTTAATGCGCTTCAGCTTTTTCAACCCTCACGCAATACATGAGCGCAAGCCATGGATATAGCACTATAGGTGGAATAGAATATGATGGTGGAGGTTTATATGGAGAAGACAAAAAAGGGAGAAAGTCTCACATCGACGCAGCTAATCAACGGGCTATGGAGATGCCCATCAATTGATGTCAATGCGAGGAGTAGGGATTGCCATGCAACGGATGCACTAAGAGCTATAAGTGTATGAAAGCTCAAACTGAAAACTAAGTGGGTGTGCATCCAACTTGCTTTCTCATGAAGACCTAGGGCATTTGAGGAAGCCCATCGTTGGAATATACAAGCCAAATTCTATAATGAAAATTCCCACTATTATATGAAAGTGACAACATAGGAGACAATCTATATGAAGAACATGGTGCTACTTTGAAGCACACGTGTGGAAAAAGGATAGTAACATTTCCCCCTTTTTTCTTTTTTTTCTTTTTGGGTGGGCTTCTTTGGCCCCCCTTTTTTTTATTTAGGCTTCTTTGGCCTTTCCCTTTTTTTATTTTTTTTTTCTTTTTTTTTCATGGGACAATGCTCTATAATGACGATCATCACACTTTTATTTACTTAAAACTCGATATTAGAACTCAATACTAGAACAAAGATATGAATCTATATGAATGCTTCCGGCGGTGTATCGGGATGTGTAATGATCTAGTGTAGCAATGACATCAAAAAAACGGACAAGCCATGAAAACATCAGGCTAGCTATCTTACAATCATGCAAAGCAATATGACAATAAATGCTCAAGTCATGTATATGATGATGATGGAAGTTGCATGGCAATATATCTCGGAATGGCTATGGAAATGCCATAATAGGTAGGTATGGTGGCAGTTTTGAGGAAGATATAATGAGGCTTATGTGTGATAGAGCGTATCATATCACAGGGTTCGGATGATGCACCGGCGAAGTTTGCACCAACTCTCGAGGTGAGAAAGGTCAATGCACGGTACCGAAGAGGCTAGCAATGATGGAAAGGTAAAAGTGCGTATAATCCATGGACTCACATTAGTCATAAAGAACTCGTATACTTATTGCAAAAGTTTATTAGCCCTCGAAGCAAAGTACTACTACGCATGCCCCTAGGGGGATAGATTGGTAGGAAAAGACCATCGCTCGTCCCCGACTGCCACTCATAAGGAAGACTGTCAGTGTCAAAACTGGCGGATCTCGGGTAGGGGGTCCCGAACTATGCGTCTAGGCGGATGGTAACAGGAGACAAGAGACACGATGTTTTTACCCAGGTTCGGGCCCTCTCGATGGAGGTAAAACCCTACTCCTGCTTGATTAATATTGATGATATGGGTAGTACAAGAGTAGATCTACCACGAGATCAGAGTGGCTAAACCCTAGAATCTAGCCTATGGTATGATTGTTGTTCTTCCTACGGACTAAGACTCTCCGGTTTATATAGACACCGGAGAGGGCTAAGGTTACACAGAGTCGGTTACAATGGGAGGAGATCTTCATATCATATCGCAAGCTTGCCTTCCACGCCAAGGAAAGTCCCATCCGGACACGGGACGGAGTCTTCAATCTTGTATCTTCATAGTCCGGGAGTTCGGCCAAAGGTCATAGTTCGGCCATCCGGGCACCCCCTAATCTAGGACTCCCTCAGTAGCCCCTGAACCAGGCTTCAATGACGACGAGTCCGGTGTGCAAGTTGTCTTCGACATTGCAAGGTGGGTTCCTCCTCCGAATATTTCATAGAAGATGTTGAACACCAGGGTAGTGTCCGGCTCTGCAAAACAAGTTCCACATTCCTTCGTAGAGAGAATAATATTTGCATCAATCGGATCTGCTGACGTATTCCGTGGCGTGACATCATGCCACAGCCAGGCTCTTTATTCATTTTATTGTTCCACCTCAGCGCGTTTAGCGAGGCGGTTTCCTTGGCATGTCTTGTCAAAGCAGAGATCGTGTCCCCTTATTCCGGGATTCTCATCAATACGGGCGTGGGTAACCCAACCGCGCCATTAACCGCGGAGCTTGGGAGATAAGCGAGTTTTATTAGGCCGGTGGGGGGCTCGTAGTTTTGGCCGCCCATATAAGGGGATAAGAATCCGCCCTTTCCATTCACGCCTTCTTCCTCCTCTGCTTATCCGTCCCTGCGCGCTCGAGCTCCAGCGCCCAAGTCCGCACATCTCACCTCAACCTTCTCCAACCATGTCCTAAGCGGGAGGCAAGTGGATGGCCTCCTCTGTTACGGAGGGGCACATCAAGAAGCTGCACAGTGCCGGATATTTGTCCAGCGATATCGCGCACCGGCTCCCCAACAAGGGGCAGCTCATCCCCACCCCCGTGCCCCATGAGAGGGTGGTATTCCTTCTCCATTTCCTCCGTGGACTGGGCTTCCCACTCCACCCCTTTGTCCAGGGGCTCATGTTCTATTATGGCCTAGATTTCCATGACCTGGCCCCGAATTTCATCCTCAACATCTCGGCGTTTATCGTCGTGTGCGAGGCCTTCCTCTGCCTCTAGCCCCACTTCGTCTTGTGGCTCAAGACCTTTAATGTTAAGCCGAAGGTTGTGAAGGGCAGCCAAGCGGAGTGCGGAGGCACCATGGTGGGCAAGATGCCGAACATCACATGGCTCGAAGGCGCCTTCGTGGAAACCATCAAAGGATGGCAATCGGGGTGGTTCTATATCATCGAGCCGCGTGATCCTGAATGGGCAGCGGCCCCCGAATTCAGATCTGGCATCCCACACGGCTCACCTTCTGGAAAGAGAAGGGCCTAACATGGGGCGATTCGGAAGAGCTGACCGGACTCCAAGCCTGCATCCAAAAGCTAGTGAACAAGAAGCTCAAGCTTGTTAACGTAGTCCAGGTCATGCTCATCTGCCGGATTCTCCCGTGCCAACAACGGGCTTTCAATTTGTGGGAGTTCGATCAGGCGCAGCACCAGACCTTGAACAGGCTCTTCGACACTATGTACGAAGAGGCCCGGAAGGTGCTGTTCAAGGGCGCCGAGGCCCCCACATCCGCTAATGAAGATCGTGGATTCAGCTCGCAGCGTCCAGCTGACGAGGTAAGCCATGTTATCCTTTATGGGACACGTGCTTTTCATAGTTTGACTCTGTGTGGGATCTAAACCCCCCCTCCTTTGACAGGGTTGACTGAAGAAGGCCGGGCAGACTAACTGTCCGACTCCTTTGCCAAAAGACCCAGCGGACGCCCGCTTAACGGGGCTGCTGGTTCCGGCACCTCACGTGGTGCCGGATAAGAAGGCCAGGAAGAAGGCCGTGGGAACTCGAAAGAGTTCCCGGCTCCAGGTGTTATCGGATTCATCGTCCGATGACTCTGAGGCGGACTCCTCCCGTGAAGACGAGGAGGAGAAGAAACAATCTTCTTCCCCAACGGGGGAAGGGAAGAAAAGGAAGGCCTCCCCAACTGGGGAGGCCGGAGGGTCCAAGAAGGGGAAAACCCTTCTGCCGGACTACGCCCCTGACGCCGAAGACGGCGAGGGCGAATGGCCATCCAGGGTCAAGCCCCTGGCAAAATCGTAAGTGTCCGGCTACCCGAACTACTTATGGCGCTCCTCTGGTATTTGATAGCTTCTCATGTCGAATTTTAATGATGCAGCCCGCCCAGAGCTCAGCTTGATGATTCGACGAGCGGCTCCTTGGGCTCGTCGGATGTGAATAGTGCTTCACTTTCGACGGCCTCCTCCCCTCTCCCTACGGACGACGCCGGGGTGGAGTCCCATAGGGGACTAGACCAGGAGGAGGTGGTTCTGGAGGCGCCGCAAGGCGACCTCCCGGACTCCAGGCCCAAAGGGGACAAAGCCCCGGAGGGATCCAAGTCCGGCCCGGGGCCAGACACTGCTCCGGAACCATCAATGGTTCCGGAGTCCAACAGGCGGCGCCTTCATAAAAAGGGCAAGCCTATGACGCTGGTGACCTCCGTCCATCCGGAGGCGCCGGACAATTTGCTGGAGGCGCTTAACGGCGCCTCCATCGACGAGGAACACCGCACTGTTATGAGTGCAGTGATTCAGAAGGTTCAGTCCGCCAAGAGCAGATTGACGGAAGCCTGCACAAGCCTGTTAACGGGCTTTTAGGTATCTGTTCAAAAACATATATAAAAATGTTACCGCATAGACAGTAGCTCCTGATGCTCAGTTCGGTGTTCAGAAAGAAAAGCCGAGCTGAGGATCTAAAAAGATGTACGCAGGAGTCTGATAGAAATATGTCAATATGGGAATGCAGGCTTCGCTGCTGACCTCTGCCGCACTGACTGCGGAGGTCAATGCATTGAAGGAAAGCCTTGAGCGGTCCGAGAGCGAGCTCGAACGTGCCAAGAAGTAGCTCGAGGATAAAGAGGGTACATAGTACCTCTTGTAAATGTATATAGAAATACTTGGTTGCAAAATAATAACAGGACCAACGTTAATGTTGCAGGAGCCACGAACGAGGTGGCGACCCTGAAAGAGGCGGTCTCCGAGGCCGAAAAGAGTGCAGCCTTGGAGCGCACCGAGCGAGAGAAGCAGGAGGCGCGGGTGGCGGAGGTACGACAAGAGCTCCAGGCTCTCATGAAAAAACACGAGAGTTTGGAGCGTGACTCAAAGACTCGAGAGTCCGAGCTTGCCTTGGCTCTTGAGAGTGCCAAGACCGCTAAGGCCGAAGCCCATAAAGCCCTTCAGGAGATCGAGGCGATGAAGAAGATAGCGGCGGGTAAGGCATTCTTTATGCAAAGCAAAAATATAAAAGTTAATTATCTTGCTACTTACCCGAATCCGGAGCTCTCCAGGAGCGTTCGCCGATCTGCCCTGTAGTGTGTCTGATGCCGCCGCGTACTACCGAGCCAAAGAGGGGAGCTCGACGGAAAAAGTGTTCTGGTCTCAGTATGCTGAGGCCGAACATCCGGTGCCCCTGAGCGACCAACTGAAGCAGCTGGTTGAGCTCCACAAGGTGGCCGAACAGGCCATGAAGGGCCTCATAGCTCGGCTATGGCCTAGAGAAGCCATGCCTGGGAGCTACTTCGGTCTGGTGCGGCGGCTGGTGGACGCATGTCCGTGGATTGAGGTTGTCAAGCGCTCCGCTTGTATTGAAGGTGCCCGTCGGGCCCTTGCCCGTGCTAAGGTGAACTGGGGCAAGCTAGACACGGAGAAGCTGTTGATGGACGCGCCGCCGCCGGGCAAGGAGTATCGTACGCCCGAGATGTATTACAATGGCGTTCTGAAGGGTGCCCGCCGCATAGCGGATGAGTGCTCCAAAGATGTAATTTTTGAGTGAACTCGCATTTTTTATCCTGTACGCTGAAGCTTTTTTCATATGCGTTAAGCAACGCTTGTTAATTTAAAATATTACCTTCTGTGCGTCCGTTTATCAAATCTGAGAGATGCAAGTCATCGGCTTCGACCCCCATGCCACGAGTGCTGGGGTGTTCGGGATAAACCTGAGCGCTCTTGTTCCCATTCTTGGGTCCATCTGGGGAGGCCTTCAGCACAGCGAACCAGGCCGTCGGACTTATAATGCTTTATCACTCTCACTTAGCCATAGAATTCTATAATTTTAAATTTCGGTGAAGCCCCTAGTATTCGGAAGACCGAGTTCGGGGCGCTATCCATGCCTAGGCCGGATAAGTCCGGTTCCTCGCTTGAAGCGGCATAAGTCTTTAAGGACTCGTAAAAACCTCGCGAACAGCAACCGGTCTCTCGCACTATCATGACAGTCAGTTTTAGCTTTCTCTGCTGAGGTGTTAACCCAGCTCAACTGGGGCACAATCGCAGTAGTTCTCCCAGCGCTACCTTAGCCAACAACGCGGAACGTAAGGTACCAAAACATGGGAGCCGGGCAAACCCAACTATTGACCAAAGACATGATTCGGAGCCGATGCATATAGTGCTATAAGTTCGGGGTGCCGCACTTGTTAGAGTGTTCGGTCTTCTCACACCGCGTTATGGGGTGTTGTAAGCCCCTGGTGTATTATCCGTGCCAAAGTGTACGGTTGCATAGTGTCATGAATGAACATGTTTGCATATAAAAATGGATAAGTACAATAATAGGTAAGAGCTATGTATTGTTTATTAAAAAAGGGGCTGCTGCGAAAGCAGAACGGTACAAAAAGTGCGGTAAGCAAGAGATGGGAGCATTTGACATATTCCCCTTCAGGGGCAAGCTGCAGGATTGTAAGAGAAACAGGTATTAAACTCGTTATAGAGACCACCTTCACTTTTGACGTAGCTTGCTTCCTCCCTGGCTATTGCATCATTTGTTCGGCGATAGTATTGCCGGACAGGCCTTCCGAATAGTTGGGTCCTGAAAGTGTGTAAAAAAGGAAAACGAAGAAATAGGGAGCCCCCTAGTGCGGTTAAGCCGCATTCTGGGCGTGCCGTTGTTGTGCCCCTCCCCTTATGCCCATGGTATCTCTAAGGCGTAATTATGTACACGTGGTACCAGCATAGCCATTTGGCAGGGGCTGGGGTCGGGGCTGCACTGCTATGCTTGCTCGGAGCGTGCCAGCCGGATTTGTTGTAGGTTACTTCGGGCTCGCTTGACGTTGTTCGGACGTTTGGCGCCTGGATTGGAGAACTGCCTTGAGAGGCTACTCTGTACTTCCGCCACCAGGGCTGCCGTGTGCTCCTCCGTTCGGAGAGAGCGTTCTGTGTTTCCATTTACCGTGATGACTCCGCGAGGTTCTGGCATCTTAAGCTTGAGATATGCATAGTGCGGCACCGCATTGAACTTCTCAAATGCGGTTCGTCCCAGCAGGGCGTGATAGCCGCTGCGGAATGGGACTATCTCGAAGATTAACTCCTCGCTCTGGAAGTTATCCGGGGATCCGAAGACCACTTCAAGTGTAACCGAGCCTGTACAGCTGGCCTCTACACCTGGTATGACACCTTTGAAGGTTGTCTTTGTGGGTTTAATCCTTAAAGGATCGATGCTCATTTTTCGCACTGTGTCCTGGTAAAGCAGGTTCAGGCTACTGCCGCCATCCATTAGGACTCTAGTAAGATGAAATCCGTCAATAATTGGGTCTAGGACCAATGCGGCGAATCCGCCGTAGCGGATGCTAGTGGGGTGGTCCCTTCGATCAATAGTGATCGGGCAGGAGGACCACGGGTTGAACTTTGGGGCGACTGGCTCCAACGCATAGACGTCCTTGAGAGCACGCTTCCGCTCCGTTTTGGGGATGTGGGTTGCGTATATCATGTTCACCGTCCGCACTTGCAGGGGGAATCCCTTCTGTCCTCTGTTGTTCGGCAGCCGGGGCTCCTCCTCGTCATCGCTACACAACCGCTTGTCTCTGGTTTTGGCACTTAACTTGCCTGCCTGCTTGAACACCCAACAATCCCTATTGGTGTGGTTGGCTGGTTGTTCGGGGGTGCCATGTATCTGGCACGAGCGGTCGAGTATCTGGTCTAAGTTGGATGGGCCCTAAGGGTTTCGTTTGAATGGCTTCTTCCGCTGACCCGGTTTAGAGCCTCTGAATCCGGCATTGACTGCCGTATCTTCAGTATTGTCACCGTTAATGCGGCGCTTATTCTTGTTGCGGCGTGACCTACCGTTGTTATCCTTGTTATCTGAATTGCCGGGGCTCTTGCTTATGTTATTGCTACGAGCCAGCTAGCTGTCTTCTCCCGCGCAGAAGTGGGTCATGAGTGTCGTGAGGGCTGCCATAGACTTCGGCTTTTCCTGTCCTAGGTGCCGGGCCAGCCATTCGTCTCAGATGTTGTGCCTGAAGGCTGCGAGGGCCTCGGCGTCCGGACAGTCGACTATTTGGTTTTTCTTTGTCAGGAACCGTGTCCAGAATTGTCTGGCTGATTCCTCTGGTTGCTGGATTATGTGGCTTAGGTCATCGGCGTCTAGTGGTCGCACATACGTGCCCTGGAAGTTGTCAAGGAATGCGGATTCCAGGTCCTCCCAACAACTTATTGACTCTGCTGGCAGGCTATTAAGCCAATGTCGAGCTGGTCCTTTAAGCTTGAGCGGGAGGTATTTGATGGCGTGTAGATCATCGCCACGGGCCATGTGGATGTGAAGGAGATAATCCTCGATCCATACCGCAGGATCTGTTGTGCCATCTTATGATTCGATGTTTACAGGTTTGAAGCCCTCTGGGATTTGATGATCCATTACTTCGTCTGTGAAGCATAGTGGGTGTGCGGCACCCCTGTACTGAGCTATATCGCGACGCAGCTCAGACGAGCTTGGTCTGTTGTATTCGGCCGGGCCATACTTATTATGTCCGGCATGACGGCTAGTGTCACGTGACGCGGGGCGCCCATGCGATCCGTAGATCGATCTTGTTTGCCTTGCCTTATTCTCCAAGATGTCTCGCAGGTCTGTTGCGTCTCCCTGTACTCTAGTATTTTTTGAGCGGTGTCGGGGTGCGGTTTGGGTCGAGGGCCGGAAGGCCCCTCTATCGCGGCCACGGGGTGGCCGATCGGGCGCATCATACGCTGGTGATGTAGGTTTAGTTGCTTCCTCCTCAAGTTGGGGAAGGAGCCTGCGCTTCGGGTAGCTCTTGGATGGGCGTTCTAGTTTATACTCTTCGGCCGCCAGGACTTCGGTCCATCTGTCGGCTAGCAAGTCTTGGTCAGCTCTAAGCTGCTGCTGTTTCTTCTTGAGGCTGCTTGCCATGGCTACGAGTCTGCGTTTGAAATGCTCTTGCTTGACGGGATCCTCTGGCACGACAAATTCATCATCGTCGAGGCTTGCCTCGTCTTCGGAGGGAGGCATGTAATTGTCGTCCTCATCCTCTTTGTCGGCCGCTCTCTCACGAGGGCTGGCTCCTTCGTTCTCTTGCACTGAATCCTGCTGGAGAGGGTTGTCTTCGGCACTGTCCGGCGTATTGTTATCTCCGGTGCCGGAATCGCCGTTTTTGCTTTGGCGGGACTTAGAGCGGCGCCGCTGACGTCGGCGCTTGGGTTGCTTCTTGGAGGGGTCATCCTCCGTTTTCTCCTCGCCATCCCCCGCTTTAGGGGTGTCCACCATGTATATGTCATATGATGAGGTGGCTTTCTAGTTCCCTATAGGCGCTGGTTCTTGTTCGTCTCCTTCATCGGCGTCCATGCCGTCGATGTCTCCGGAGTCGAAGTCGAGCATGTCGGTTAAATCATCGACAGTGGCTACAAAGTGGGTGGTGGGTGGGCTACAAATTTCTTCGTCGTCCGCGTCCCAACCGTGTTGGCCGTAGTCCGGCCAGGGCTCTCCTAACAAAGAGAGAGACTTTAACGAATTCAGGATGTTGCCGAAAGGTGAGTGCTGAAAGACATCCGCGGCGGTGAACTCCATGACCGGAGCCCAATCGGGCTTAACCGGGAGAGGTGCGGGATTTACGGAGTCCGGATCAGAGTCCGGCACCTCGGAGTCACGGGCCTTGCGAGGGACTAGGCCGGTATCCGGCTCTATCGCCGTAGAGATTGCAGCTTCCGGGGTGGCGTCTAACCATCCGTCCCCGACTGGCGTAGTGGGCTCCGAGCTAATGGTCGGAGCGGACACCTGAGCGGCGCTCTGGGCGTTGTCTGACGATAGAGCTAAATCGTGCCCATCATGACAGTGCAGCGCGCCCGGTTGTGGCTCGGATCCGTCGAAGATCAAATCCCCGCGGATGTTGGCCGTGTAGTTCAAGCTTCCAAACCTGACCTAATGGCCAGGGGCGTAGCTCTCGATCTGCTCTAGATGGCCGAACGAGTCAGCCCGCAGTGTGAAGCCGCCGAATACGAAGGTCTGTCCGGGGAGAAAAGTCTCATCCCGGACCGCATCGTGATTGATGAGCGAAGAAGCCATCGGGCCTAAAAGGCGACGACACAGAGGAACTCTCAATGAAAGCACCAATGTCGGTGTCAAAACCGGCGGATCTCGGGTAGGGGGTCCCGAACTGTGCGTCTAGGCGGATGGTAACAGGAGACAAGGGACACGATGTTTTTACCCAGGTTCGGGCCCTCTCGATGGAGGTAAAACCCTACTCCTGCTTGATTAATATTGATGATATGGGTAGTACAAGAGTAGATCTACCACGAGATCGGAGTGGCTAAACCCTAGAATCTAGCCTATGGTATGATTGTTGTTCTTCCTACGGACTAAGACTCTCCGGTTTATATAGGCACCGGAGAGGGCTAGGGTTACACAGAGTCGGTTACAATGGGAGGAGATCTTCATATCGTATCGCCAAGCTTGCCTTCCACGCCAAGGAAAGTCCCATCCGGACACAGGACAGAGTCTTCAATCTTGTATCTTCATAGTCCGGGAGTCCGGCCAAAGGTCATAGTCCGGCCATCCGGACACCCCCTACTCCAGGACTCCCTCAAAGACAATCAAAGAAACACCCCATGCTTCAAATTTTTCACACAACGGTTACCATACGTGCATGCTACGGGACTTGCAAACCTTAGCATAAGTGTCTCTACAATCCACAACCACCCACTAGCATGACTCTAATATCACCATCTTTATATCGCAAAACTATTGCAAGGAATCAAACATATCATATTCAGCGATCTACAAGTTTATGTAGGATTTTATGACTAACCATGTGAATGACCAATTCCTGTCATTTCTCTAAATAGATATAAGTGAAGCAAGAGAGTTTAATTCTTTCTATAAAAGATATTCCCACGCTCTAACAAATATAGTGAAGCAAAAGAGCATTCTACAAATGGCGGTTGTCTATATAAAGAGAAACATGCAATCCAAACTTCAAATGATATAAGTGAAGCACATGAAGCATTCTATAAATCAACCAAGGACTATCTCATACCAGCATGGTGCATAAAATAAAAATGAAAACTAAATGCAAACGACGCTCCAAGACTTGCACATAATGCATAAACAAAACGAATCCGAAAACATACCGATACTTGTTGAAGAAAGAGGGGATGCCTTCCGGGGCATCCCCAAGCTTAGACGCTTGAGTCTCCTTGAATATTTACTTGGGGTGCCTCGGGAATCCCCAAGCTTGAGCTCTTGCCTCTCTTCCTTTTCCTCATATCGAGACATCCTCGATTAGACACTTCATCCACACAAAACTTCAACAGAAAACTCGGTAAGATCCGTTAGTATAATAAAGCAAATCACCACTCTAAGTACTATTGCAAACCAATTCATATTTTATTTTTGCATTGTGTCTACTGTAATATAGCTTTTCCATGGCTTAATCCACTGATATAAATTGATAGTTTCATCTAAACAAGCATACTATGCATCAAAAACAGAATCTGTCAAAAACAGAATAGTCTGTAGCAATCTGAACATTAACCATACTCCTGGTACCCCAAAAATTCTACCACAATTATGAAAAATAAACAAGGTGTATAGAAAGACAGTGCAAAAGGAATCAGAACCAATTGACATTCCAGCTAAAAATGTAAAATTGCGCACTACAGCCAACGTTTCTGTCCTGCACCGTACAAACCAGCAAGCATTGTAAACATCCTAAAGGCAAACCTTGGAACATTATTTTTATAATAAAATGGAATTATACAAGGGGATAATTATTTTTTGATGAAAAGTTTCTGTAATCAAGATTCACAAAGTTTCCGTGAGCATGAACAAAGTTCAAGGCTAGCTCCCACTTCAACAATGCTTGTCTTTCTCACTTTCACTTTCCTTTTTGAAAAGTTTTTAGGTTCTCCTCTTTATTTTTTTTGTTTTTAAACTATATGAAAGCACTCAACAGAAATAAATGACTCTCTAAAACTTCCGGGTTGTCTCCCTGGCAGCGCTTTCTTTAAAGCCATTAAGCTAGGCATTTAGTGCTCAAGTAATGAATCCACCCGGATCCCAAGGTATATCAAAGCCAATTTTAATTAACAATGATTTGTAATTTAGTAGTGAGCACAAAGTAACATATATCATGAAACAACGAAGTCTAACTCTCTTCCTATGCATTGGCATGTCATAAAAGAACAATTCATGCACACAAAGTAAAGGCCAATGCATAGTATAAACAGTTTCTTGCAATTCTATCGTATTGGAAACATAGAGAGGTGGAGATAAAGTTCCTATCTCATAATAATTGCAAGTAGGAGCAGCAAGCACATGCATATTACATTCATCAAAATCATCATGTGCAATGGTAAAAGGCAACCCATCAATATAATACTTAATAAGCACAAACTTCTCCGATATAGTGTAGTAGGGAGAATTCAGAAAGTTAACAGGACTATCATGCGTGGGTGCAATAGAAACAATTTCATGTTTAACATGAGGAACTATAGCAAGTTCATCCCCATAAGCATAATTCATATTGGCATCTTGGCCACAAGCATAGCAAGCATCATCAAAAGGGGATATATCAAGAGAATTAACGGGATCATAGCAATCATCATAGCAATCATCCTTCGGTAAGAATGAAGGGGAATTAAACAATGTATGAGTTGAAGAGTTACTCTCATTAGAAGGTGGGCACGGGTAGCTAATCCACTCTTCCTCCTTTTGTTCTTTGCTCTCCTCATCATCTTTTTCATCCAATAAGCTCACAGTTTCATCAATTTCTTCTTCCATAGCTTCCTGCAAAATATTATTCTCTTCTTGGACAGCGGAGAATTTCTCAATATATGGTTTAACATAGGCATTAGAAGCATAATTATCATAACAATATTCAAGTATGGAAAAACTTTCAGATTTGTAAAGAGTAGCAACATACTTTTCAATCAAAGAAGCAATTTCAAAAGCACCCTTAAAAGCAACAAATTCTTCAATTTGTTGAACATCATAGTAATTATAAACACCCTTAGCATATGAAGATACGATACCATTATCAAACTCACATTGGTAGGGAAGGTGTTTCTTAGGGTTTTCAGAACAACAAGTAATATCATATAATTCACATAAAGTCCAAGCATAGCATTGCAAACATTGAATTTGATCCCATAATAGTTTCCCTTTTTCCGATATACAGTGTCGCACATAACAAGCATGCTCATCTAAAGATTTGCCCTCAACTAAGCTAGTTGGGGTGTCAGCACGAGCACAAAGGGATCAAAGATGATCCAAGTAAAAAGCTTCAATAGTGTGATAGATTTTGAGTGGTTCTTCAACCATTGGTGTAGTAGGTACAACTAATTTTTTTGGTATTTTGCGTTTCCTACCCATAAGTAAAGATAGAAAACAACTAAGAACAGCAAATAAAAATTACTTAGTGATAACGCAAACAAGCACACACGAGAATATTCACCCCACGCTTTGACTCCCCGGCAACGGCGCCAGAAAAAGGTCTTGATAACCCACAAGTGTAGGGGATCGCAACAATTTTTGATAAGTAAGAGTGTCGAACCCAACGAGGAGCTAAAGGTAGAATAAATATTCCCTCAAGTTCTATCGAACACCGATACAACTCTACGCACGCTTGACGTTCGCTTTACCTAGAACAAGTATGAAACTATAAGTACTTTGTAGGTGTGAAAGGAAAGGTTTGCAAGATAATAAAGAGCACGTAAATAAAAGCTAGGGGCTGTTTAAATAAAGATGCAAGAAAGTAAATATAGCGAGTGTGGAAAAGTGGTGGTAGGAGTTGTGGAATTGTCCCTAAGCAATTGACTACGTTACTAGATCGATAATCACCATTGCAATTCTATTTGAGGGAGAGGCATAAGCTAACATACTTTCTCTACTTGGATCATATACACTTATGATTGGAACTCTAGCAAGCATACACAACTACTAAAGATTCATTAAGGTAGAACCCAACCATAGCATTAAAGTATCAAGTCCTCTTTATCCCATACGCAACAACCTACTTACTCGGGTTTGTGTTTCCGTCACTCATGCAACCCACTATAAGAAAATCATGAACGCATTGCAACACCCCACAACGATAATCCCTCACGCTTGCGCGACACGGAGGGCACCATAGGACAGCACCAATAATAAAACATGCAACTCAAACCAATCATAGCAATTCATCAATCACCGATAGGACAACGGAAATCTACTCAGACATCATAGGATGGCAACACATCATTGGATAATAATATGAAGCATAAGGCACCATGTTCAAGTAGAGGGTACATCGGGTTGTGGGAGAGTGGACCGCTGGATATAGAAGGGGAAGGTTATGGAGATGTTGGTGAAGATGACGGCGGTGTTGGTGAAGATCGCGGTGATGATGATGGCCCCCGGCAGCGCTTCGGCGCCACCGGAAGCAAGGGGGAGAGATGGCCCCTTCTTCTTCTTCTTCCTTGACCTCCTCCCTAGATGGGAGAAGGGTTTCCCCTCTGGTCCTTGGCTCCCATGGCTTGGGAGGGGCGATAGCCCCTCCGAGATTGGATCTATCTCTCTGTTTCTGCGTTGTCAGATTCTACCCCTTCACCGTTTCTTTAATATCTGGAGATCCGTAACTCCGATTGGGGTGAATCTTTCGCCCAGATTTTTCTCATAAAATTAGCTTTCTTGCGGCAAAAGAAGGGCATCAACCGCCTTACGGGAGGCCCACGAGAGGCCAGGGCGCGCCCCCCTATCTCGTGGCCACCTCGGACACCGTTTCGCGTTGATTCTTCCTCCGGAAAATCCCAAATATTCCAAAATAATTCTCCGTCCGTTTTTATCCCATTTGGATTCCATTTGATATTGGTTTTCTGCGAAACATAAAACATGCAACAGACAGGAACTGGCACTGGGCACTGGATCAATATGTTAGTCCCAAAAATAGTATAAAAAGTTGCCAAAAGTATATGAAAGTTGAATAATATTGGCATGGAACAATCAAAAATTATATATACGACGGAGACGTATCACATGATATTAGTTTTGGCCTGTTAAAGGCCCGTTTAACATTTCGGCCCTATATATATTTCGGCCTGTTAAAAGCCCGTCATATAGTTGGGCCTAACTACGGCCCCATTTGCATCCGGCCTGCTCACAGCCGATAATCTGATTGGGCCAAACAAGGACTGAGACAATTTTGGCCTGCTATAAGCCCGTAACTTGATTGGCACAATCATGGGCCGGGATCTATTTCAGCCTGCTGCCGACCCGTGAGCTGTTCGGCATGTTTTAGGCCCAACATACTTTTCAGCATCCTAAAAGCCCATTGAGTTTTCTTGGAAAAATAGGCCCGACGGTTTACTCGGTCTATTAAAGGCCCGAATCTACTAGTGGGCCAGCTTACATTTAGGCCTGTTAACGAACCAAGATGACGGGGCCCATTATGCGGATCATACTGTTGGGAAAAGTAGCAGAAATTCAAAATTTTCCTACAAGTCACCAAGATCTATCTATGGAGAGACTTGCAACGAGAGAGAAGGAGAGTGCATCTACATACCCTTGTAGATCGCTAAGCGGAAGCGTTCAAGATAACGGGGTTGAAGGAGTCGTACTCGTCGTGATCCAAATCACCGGAGATCCTAGTGCCGAACGGACGGCACCTCCGCGTTCAACACACGTACAGCCCGGTAATGTCTCCCATGCCTTGATCCAGCAAGGAGAGAGGGAGAGGTTGAGGAATACTCCGTCCAGCAGCAGCACAACGGCGTGGTGGTGATGGAGGAGCGTGGTATTCCAGCAGGGCTTCGCCAAGCACCGCGAGAGATGAGGAGTAAGAGAGGTAGGGCTGCGCCAGGGAGAGGTCGAAACTCTTGTCTATGGCAGCCCCAAAACCTCAAGTATACATAGGGGAGAGGGAGGGGGCTGCGCCCCCTCTAGGGTTCCCACCCCAAGGGGTGCGGCAGCCCCTAGATCCCATCTAGGGTGCGGCCAAGGGGGGGGGGAGAGGGGGAAACTTGCCCCCTAAGTAAGGTGGGTGCGCCCCCTTCCCCAAACCCTAGGCGCCTTGGGCCCTTGTAGGGGGGGGGGTGCACCAGCCCACCTGGGGCTGGTCCCCTCCCACACTTGGCCCATGCAGCCCTCTGGGGCCGGTGGCTCCACTTGGTGGACCCCCGGGACCCTCCTGGTGGTCCCGGTACGTTACCGATAACACCCGAAACTTTTCCGGTGACCAAAACAGGACTTCTCATATATAAATATTTACCTCCGGACCATTCCGGAACTCCTCGTGACGTCCGGGATCTCATCCGGGACTCCGAACAACATTCGGTAACCACATACAAACTTCCTTTATAACCCTAGCGTCATCGAACCTTAAGTGTGTAGACCCTACGGGTTCGGGAACCATGCAGACATGACCGAGACGTTCTCCGGTCAATAACCAACAGCGGGATCTAGATACCCATGTTGGCTCCCACATGTTCCACGATGATCTCATCGGATGAACCACGATGTCGAGGATTTAATCAGTCCCGTATACAATTCCCTTTGTCTAGCGGTATTGTACTTGCCCAAGATTCGATCGTCGGTATCCCGATACCTTGTTCAATCTCGTTACCGGTAAGTCTCGTTACTCGTTTCGTAACACATCATCCCGTGATCAACCCCTTGGTCACATTGTGCACATTATGATGATGTCTTACTGAGTGAGCCCAGTGATACCTCTCCGTTACACTGAGTGACAAATCCCAGTCTCGATTCGTGCCAACCCAACAGACACTTTTGGAGATACCCGTAGTGCACCTTTATAGCCACCCAGTTACGTTGTGACATTTGGTACACCCAAAGCATTCCTACGGTATCCGAGAGTTGCACAATCTCATGGTCTAAGGAAATGATACTTGACATTAGAAAAAGCTTTAGCATACGAACTACACGATCTTTGTGCTAGGCTTAGGATTGGGTCTTGTCCATCACATCATTCTCCTAATGATGTGATCCCGTTATCAACGACATCCAATGTCCATGGTCAAGAAACCGTAACCATCTATTGATTAACGAGCTAGTCAACTAGAGGCTTACTAGGGACATGGTGTTGTCTATGTACCCACACATGTATCTGAGTTTCCTATCAATACAATTATAGCATGGATAATAAACAATTATCATGAACAAGGAAATATAATAATAATAACTAATTTATTATTGCCTCTAGGGCATATTTCCATCAGTCTCCCACTTGCACTGGAGTCAATAATCTAGTTCACATCGCCATGTGATTAACACTGATAGGTCACATCGCCATGTGACCAACATCCAAAGAGTTTACTAGTGTCATTAAACTAGTTCACATCACCATGTGATTAAGACTCAATGAGTTCTGGGGTTTGATCATGTTTTGCTTGTGAGAGAGGTTTTAGTCAACGGGTCTGCAACATTACATTCAGATCCGTATGTACTTTGCACATCTCTAGGTTATATTGTAAATGCTGCTTCCACTCTCCACTTGGAGCTATTCCAAATGGTTGCTCCACTATACGTATCCGGTTTGCTACTCAGAGTCATTCAGATAGGTGTTAAAGCTTGCATCGACGTAACCCTTTACGCCGAACTCTTTATCACCTCCATAATCGAGAAACATGTCCTTATTTACTCCAAGGACAATTTTTTTGGCCGCTGTCCAATGATCCATTCCTGGATCACTCTTGTACCCCCTTGCCAGACTCATGGCAAGGCACACTTCCGGTGCGGTACACAACATAGCATACTATAGAGCTTACGTCTGAAGCATAGGGGACGACCTTCGTCCTTTCTCTCTCTCTCCTGTCGTGGTCGAGCTTTAAGTCTTAACTTCATACCTTACAACTCAGGCAAGAACTCCTTCTTTGACTGATCCATCTTGAACACCTTCAAGATCATGTCAAGGTATGTGCTCATTTGAAAGTACTGTTAGCGGTTTGATCTATCCTTATAGATCTTGATGCTCAATGTTCAAGTAGCTTAATCCAGGTTTTCCATTGGAAAACACTTTTCAAATAACCCTATATGCTTTCCAGAAATTCTACATCATTTTTGATCAACAATATGTCAATAACATATACTCATCAGAAATGCTATAGTGCTCCCACTCACTTTTTTGGAAATACAAGTTTCTCATAAACTTTGTATAAACCCAAAATCTTTGATCATCTCATCAAAGCGTACATTCCAACGCCGAGATGCTTACTCCAGTCCTTAGAACGATTGCTGGAGCTTTGCATACTTGTTAGCATCTTTCAGGATTTGACAAAACCTTCTGGTTGTATCACATACAACCTTTCCTCAAGAATGTTGATGAAACAATGTTTTGACATCCTATCTGCAAGATTTCATAAATCATGCAGTAATTGCTAATATAATTCCAACAGACTCTTAGCATCGCTACGAGTGAGAAAGTCTCATCATAGTCAACTCCTTGAACTTGTCGGAAAACATCTTAACGACAAGTCGAGCTTTCTTAATGGTGATACTTACCATCATTATCCATCTTCCTTTTATAATCCATCTGTACCCAATAGCCTACGACCATCAAGTAGTTCTTCCAAAGTCTATACTTTGTTTTCATACATGGATCCTCTCTCGGATTTTATGGCCTCGAGCCATTTGTCAGAATCCGGGCCCACCATCGCTTCTCCATAGCTCGTAGGTTCATTGTTGTCTAGCAACATGACCTCCAAGACAGGATTACCGTACCACTCCGAAGCAGTACGCGTCCTTGTCATCCTACGAGGTTCGGTAGTGACTTGATCCGAAGTTTCATGATCACTATCATAAGCTTCTACTTCAATTGGTGTAGGTGCCACAGGAACAACTTCCTGTGCCTTGCTACACACTAGTTGAAGTGATGGTTCAATAACCTCATCAAGTCTCCACCATCCTCCCACTCAATTCTTTCAAGAGAAACTTTTCCTCGAGAAAGGACCCGTTTCTAGAAACAATCACTCTTGCTTCCGGATCTGAGATAGGAGGTATACCCAACCATTTTGGGTATCCTATGAAGATGTATTTATCCGATTTGGGTTCGAGCTTATCACGATGAAACTTTTTCACATAAGCTTTGCAGCCCCAAACTTTTAAGAAATGACAACTTAGGTTTCTCTAAACCATAGTTCATGCGGTGTCATCTCAACAGAATTATGTGGTGCCCTACTAAAGTGAATGTGGTTGTCTCTAATGCCTAACCCATGAACGATAGTGGTAATTTGATAAGAGACATCATGGTACGCACCATATCCAATAGGGTGCAACTATGATGTTCGGACACACCATCACACTATGGTGTTCCAGGCGGTATTAATTGTGAAACAATTTCCACAATGTCTTAATTGCATGCCAAAGCTCGTAACTCTGATACTCATCTCTATGATCATATCATATACATTTTATCCTCTTGTCACGATGATCTTCAACTTCACTCTGAAATTACTTGAACCATTCAATAATTCAGCTTGTGTTTCATCAAGTAAATATACTCAACATCTACTCAAATCATCTGTGAAGTAAGAACATAATGATATTCACTGCATGAATCAGCACTCATTGGACTGCACACATCAAAATGTGTTACTTCCAACAAGTTGCTATCTTGTTCCATCTTACTGAAAACGAGGTTTTTCAGTCATCTTGCCCATGTGGTATGATTTGCATATCTCAAGTGATTCAAAATCAAGTGAGTCCAAACGATCCATCTCCATGGAGTTTCTTCATGCGTATACACCAATAGACATGGTTCGCATGTCTCAAACTTTTCAAAAAACGAGTGAGTCCAAAGATCCATCAACATGGAGCTTCTTCATGCGTTTTATACCAATACGACTTATATGGCAGTGCCACAAGTAAGTGGTACTATCATTACTATATTATATCTTTTTGGCATGAAAATGTGTATCACTATGATCGAGATTCAATAAACCATTCCTTTAGGTGCAAGACCGTTGAAGGTATTATTCAAATAAAATAGAGTAACTATTATTCTCCTTAAATGAATAACCGTATTGCGATAGACATAATCCAATCATGTCTATGCTCAACACAAACACCAAATGACAATTATTCAGGTTTAATACTAATCTTGATGGTAGAGGGAGCGTGCGATGTTTGATCACATCAACCTTGGAAACACTTCCAACAAACATCGTTATCTCACCTTTAGCTAGTCTCCGTTTATTCCATAGCTTTTATTTCGAGTTACTAACACTTAGCAACCGAACCGGTATCTAATACCCTGGTGCTACTAGGAGTACTAATAAATTACACATTAACATAATGTATATCCAATATACTTCTATCGACCTTGCCTGCCTTCTTATCTACCAAGTATCTAGGGTGGTTCTGCTTTAGTGTCCGTTCCTCTCATTACAGAAGCACTTAGTCTCGGGTTTGGGTTCAACCTTGGGTTTTCACTAGAGCAGCAACTGTTTTGCCGTTTCATGAAGTATCCCTTCTTGCCCTTGCCCTTCTTGAAACTAGTGGTTTTACTAACCATCAAAAATTGATGCTCCTACTTGATTTCTACTTTCGCAGTGTCGAACATCGTGAATAGCTCAAGGATCATCAT
Organism: Triticum dicoccoides; assembly: GCF_002162155.2. Classification (NCBI taxonomy): domain Eukaryota; kingdom Viridiplantae; phylum Streptophyta; class Magnoliopsida; order Poales; family Poaceae; genus Triticum; species Triticum dicoccoides. Next base: position 764,580,291 of record NC_041385.1, read on the forward strand.
ATCTATCCCTGTTATGTTATAGTTCATCACGAAGCTCTAGTAGCTTGGTGGCAATATCTTTGGAGAAACATCACTATCTCATCTGGAAGATTAACTCCCACTCGATTCAAGTGATTGTTGTACCCAGACAATCTGAGTACAAGCTCAACGATTGAGATCTTCTCCCTTAGTTTGTAGGCTAGAAAACTCGTCGGAGGTCTCATACCTCTTGATGTGGGCACGAGCCTGAAATCCCAATTTCAGCTCTTGGAACATCTCATATGTTTTGCGACATTTCAAAAAATGTCTTCGGTGCCTCAATTCTAAACCATTTAACATTACCGAACTATCATGTAGTCATCAAAACGTGTATGTCAGATGTTCGCAACATCCACAGACCACGTTCGAGGTCCAGCACACTGAGCGATGCATTAAGGACATAAGCCTTCTACTGTCCGCATAATTGCTACCGTCAACTTTCAACTATATTTTCTCTAGGAACATATCTAAAACAATAGAACTAAAGCACGAGCTATGACATAATTTGCAAAGGGCTTTTGACTATGTTCAGGATAATTAAGTTCATCTAATGAACTCCCACTCAGATAGACATCCCTCTAGTCATCTAAGTGATTACATCATCCGAGTCAACTAGGCCGTATCCGATCATCATGTGAGACAGACTAGTCATCATCGGTGAACATCTTCATGTTGATCGTATCTACTATACGACTCATGCTCGACCTTTCGGTCTCTTGTGTTCCGAGGCCATGTCTGTACATGCTAGGCTCGTCAAGTCAACCTAAGTGTTTCGCATGTGTAAATCTGTCTTACACCTATTGTATGTGAACGTTAGAATCTATCACACCCGATCATCATGTGGTGCTTCGAAACGACGAACTTTCGCAACGGTGCACAGTTAGGGGGAACACTTTATTGAAATTTTAATGAGGGATCATCTTATTTACTACCGTTGTTCTAAGCTAATAAGATGCATAAACATGATAAACATCACATGCAATCAAAAATGACATGATATGGCCAATATCATTTTGCTCCTTTTTGATCTCCATCTTCGGGGCTCCACGATCATCGTCGTCACCGGCATGACACCATGATCTCCATCATCGTGTCTTCATGAAGTTGTCTCGCCAACTATTACTTCTACTACTATGGCTACCGGTTAGCAATAAAGTAAAGTAATTACATGGCGTTGTTCAATGACACGCAGGTCATACAATAAATTAAGACAACTCCTATGGCTCCTGCCGGTTGTCATACTCATCGACATGCAAGTCGTGATTCCTATTACAAGAACATGATCAATCTCATACATCACATATCATTCATCACATTCTTTTTGGCCATATCACATCACATAGCATACCCTGCAAAAACAAGTTAGACGTCCTCTAATTGTTGTTTGCATGTTTTTACGTGGCTGCTATGGGTTTCTAGCAAGAACGTTTCTTACCTATGCAAAAGCCACAACGTGATATGCCAATTTCTATTTACCCTTCATAAGGACCCTTTTCATCGAATCCGATCCGACTAAAGTGGGAGAGACTGGCACCCGCTAGCCACCTTATGCAACAAGTGCATGTCAGTCGATGGAACCTGTCTCACGTAAGAGTACGTGTAAGGTCGGTCCAGGCCGCTTCATCCCACGATGCCGCCGAATCAAGATTGGACTAGTAACGGTATGAAAATTGAACAAATCATCGCCCACAACTATTTTGTGTTCTACTCGTGCATAGAATCTACGCAATAGACCTAGCTCATGATGCCACTGTTGGGGAAAGTAGCAGAAATTCAAAATATTCCTACGAGTCACCAAGATCTATCTATGGAGAGACTAGCAACGAGAGAGAAGGAGAGTGCATCTACATACCCTTGTAGATCGCTAAGCGGAAGCGTTCAAGAGAATGGGGTTGAAGGATTCGTACTCGTCATGATCCAAATCACCAGAGATCCTAGTGCCGAACGGACGACACCTCCGCGTTCAACACACGTACAGCCCGGTGACGTCTCCCATGCCTTGATCCAGCAAGGAGAGAGGGAGAGGTTGAGGAATACTCCGTCCAGCAGCAGCACAACGGCGTGGTGGTGATGGAGGAGCGTGGTATTCCAGCAGGGCTTCGCCAAGCACCGCGAGAGATGAGGAGAAAGAGAGGTAGGGCTGCGCCAGGGAGAGGTCGAAACTCTTGTCTATGGCAGCCCCAAAACCTCAAGTATATATAGGGGAGAGGGAGGGGGCTGCGCCCCCTCTAGTGTTCCCACCCCAAGGGGTGCGGCAGCCCCTAGATCCCATCTAGGGTGCGGCCAAGGGGGGGGGAGAGGGGGAAACTTGCCCCCCAAGTAAGGTGGGTGCGCCCCCTTCCCCAAACCCTAGGCGCCTTGGGCCCTTGTGGGGGGGGGGGGCGCACCAGCCCACCTGGGGATGGTCCCCTCCCACACTTGGCCCATGTAGCCCTCTGGGGCCGGTGGCCCCACTTGGTGGACCCCCGGGACCCTCCCGGTGGTCCCGGTACGTTACCGATAACACCCGAAACTTTTCCGGTGACCAGAACAGGACTTCCCATATATAAATCTTTACCTCCGGACCATTCCGGAACTTCTCGTGACGTCCGGGATCTCATCCGGGACTCCGAACAACATTCGGTAACCACATACAAACTTCCTTTATAACCCTAGCGTCATCGAACCTTAAGTGTGTAGACCCTACGGGTTCGGGAACCATGCAGACATGACCGAGACGTTCTCCGATCAATAACCAACAGCAGGATCTGGATACCCATGTTGGCTCCCACATGTTCCACGATGATCTCATCGGATGAACCACTATGTCGAGGATTTAATCAATCCCGTATACAATTCCCTTTGTCTAGCGGTATTGTACTTGCCTGAGATTCGATCGTCGGTATCCTAATACCTTGTTCAATCTTGTTACCGGCAAGTCTATTTACTTGTTCTGTAACACATCATCCCGTGATCAACCCCTTGGTCACATTGTGCACATTATGATGATGTCCTACCGAGTGGGCCCAGAGATACCTCTCCGTTACACTGAGTGACAAATCCCAGTCTCGATTCGTGCCAACCCAACAGACACTTTCGGAGATACCCGTAGTGCACCTTTATAGCCACCCAGTTACGTTGTGAAGTTTGGTACACCCAAAGCATTCCTACGGTATCCAGGAGTTGCACAATCTCATGGTCTAAGTAAATGATACTTGACATTAGAAAAAGCTTTAACATACGAACTACACGATCTTTGTGCTAGGCTTAGGATTGGGTCTTGTCCATCACATCATTCTCCTAATGATGTGATCCCGTTATCAACGACATCCAATGTCCATGGTCAGGAAACCGTAACCATCTATTGATCAACGAGCTAGTCAACTAGAGGCTTACTAGGGACATGGTGTTGTCTATGTACCCACACATGTATCTGAGTTTCCTATCAATACAATTATAGCATGGATAATAAACGATTATCATGAACAAGGAAATATAATAATAATAACTAATTTATTATTGCCTCTAGGGTATATTTCCAACACATACATAGTGATTTGCATGACGGCCCGATTATGTACCGTAATGTTACGGTTTGGCCGGTTTACTGCGAAGACAGGATATATATACAGTAAAATAACAGCAGCATCGTGAATAAGAAAAAACCCTAGACTATACAATAAAGAAATTACGGCATATTACATGCACTGGGCAGCAAAGTTCGCCACTATGATAATAAAGCATAAGCAGACAGCAGATTACATACACTAGGCATCAAAGATCGCCAGGAGTGCAATTAAACATGCCGACAAAATAATATACAAAACCGACAACACTTCAATAGACTTCAAGAAAGGTTAACCCTGCTCGGGAGCTGCAGCGCAATCAGCTGAGCAAGCTAATGAGACTGCGCTTATTTGGTGACAGCCTGGTTTTTGCCCTCTTTTCTTTGCCTGATTTTCAGTTGGTTTGAATTTGAAATTCGGAGTTTTGAATATTTTCTTATGGACTTAAAGACTTGGGTACCCCTTGGCTTTCACCCAAGTGTCCCATTTCCCTCTGTAACCATCATTCCCTCTCTGGTTCACCTCAAAATAATATATGGAATATTTTTCTTAAATGAAAAATATTCATTTCCCTCTCTTAAACCCTAGCTAGCTCAATGTGCTCCAAGGCAACCCCAATCTTTCTTGCCCACAAAAATCTGAGTAAATTCACAAATATTCTTTGAATCCTAGGGCACCATTCCGAGCAAAAATATTTCATCAATTTTTGGAATATTTTTGCTAAAGAAAATATTTTCTGTTCTGGACAGAAATGTTGGTTTCTACTCAACTACCATTTTACTTGCTCCATTGTGGTTGATTTTTCTTGTGCATCATCACCTTAGTAGATGATTGCTAGCCTCCAAAGCCCAGCTCCCAACTCCCAGTAGTTTGACCATAGTAAACTCTCAAAGTTACTGATCAGAAACTTGCCAGGCAGTTGAAATCTATCCTACTGCGTCTGGGTCCAAACCAAAGCATGGTAATCTTCAAAAATACCACGACCAACAAGCCAGACATGAAGTTTGGGCTTAGGTCGGCCTGAGGTCAGAGTTCACGTGGTGACCGTGTTCGTCCAGATGTGTAGGCATGCAGCTGACGCGCTCTAAGTGCCGCCCGAGCCTCTGTTTCGCGTGTGCTCGCTTCCCCGCCGGCCTAACCTTGCCAAACCTCGCCTCCATCATTGTCTCGACCTTCTTAACTCCCTCCCGGCGCTCGCCGCCGCCGGAGCTCGCTGCAGCGAGCACGGGCGCGGTCCGACCAACGTAACAATGTGGTGCGCACTGTCCCCGTCATCACCCTAGTGCCCCTGTGCTCGTCCCCGTTCGCCCATAGTCCCCGCGTGAGCTATGTCGCCTTCTCCCCCTCTCATTGACGTCGTTCATCGCCGGGCACCGTGTCTAGGTGTCCACCGGCGGAGCCCGAACCCCCTTCGATGCTCGGCTATAAATGGAGCCTTCCCCAGGCTCCTCGAGCACCATCCACGCCTACCACACACTCCACAATCTCATAGATAGCCGTAGCCCGGCCGGGCAGGCCGCGGGCCGCCGTCCCCGAGCTCGAGCTCGCCGGCGATCCCCTCGGGTCGTCTTCGTAGCTCCAACCCCTCCAAGGCCTGGGCAACCCTTCCAGGGCCTCCACCACTCTCCGGTGGTGCTGTTCCGCTTGGTTGGAGCCCCTGGAGCAGCCTCTGTTCGCTGTCGTCTTCGTCTTTGGCGACCTCCGCTCCATGCCTCCGCTAGAGAGGTTGATTTCGACGCTGTCCGACCACCCCTAGGTACTCTACGGGTACAGGAAGGTGCGCCTCCGTCTCCTCTCTCGATCCCTCCCTCTCGTTTTGGTCAAGAAGCCCTCGTCGCTGGCGTGTGCTCTGACGAAGCCACGCCGTCCTCTGTTTCCTTCCCCCTCTCCCCCTAACCTGACTAGCGGGGCCCGCTAGTGAGCCACTTAGTATGCGCGTGAAGCGGTACGAGTGGTGGTGCCCCGAGGCTTTACACCTTCGACGTCACCCCCCGGTCTGTTTTTAATTAAATTCAAATTTCATATTTTCCAGAGAACTTCAAACAACCAAAACTCTTTAACCATAAGTCCAAATGAATTGATTCTTTTTTGCATTGTGTTCTTTGTAAATAAATCTAGCAGCTCCCAAAGATGGGATATTTCCCTGCTGTCTAGATTTTCTGGTGAATTTCAGAAGGGTTCTTGATGTTTTCTTTTTGTGTTTTTAAATATTTTCGGAGGGTGAGGCTTGTCTTGAGGATCACCAGTAGGCTTGTGAACCTCATCTGCACTAAGGCAAGCCACAACAACATTTTCATGGTGCCATTACAATATTTGTGATTTTCCTACGTGAATGAATGATTTAATCCATGTATTTAAATCACTATTATGTTATTTATATTCTGTTAGATGCTTGTTTAAGTTAATATAATTGATTCACGGAAAGTTTAAAGCTAGCTAAGTTGGTAAAGAAACTAGCATTAATTTTGTTATGAAAGAGTAATATAGCTATGGATATAAATAATTATGTGGAGTTATTTTTCATGCATGAGAAAAATGATAAATTTGCTAGAAAGATTCAGTTTAAAGTAAGGTTTAATCCTAACCAGAGAAGTGTCATGAGTTGTTGATGCTTAGTGTGGATATAGTTGACTCAGTCATTTTCCATTGATATGTGTAGCATATGTTAGTGTTGCATTTCATGGCATACTTTGACACCGGTTATTTTCATTTTAAGTTGAACCTGATAATAACTCAACTTGAATATATCGTTGACCGGGTCATGGTGCCACTGAAACGAGTTTTTCCCAGTGCAACCACATTTGCCTTTATGGTAAGGCCTTTATTCGGTCCATTGTCATGCCTCTGGTCGGTGCCTCCAACAAGGGAATGTTATGGGTGTGCGGTACCCTATCCCGGTAAGCCGACATAACCTTGTGTGCCCATTGTTGAGATTTTAGTATCGTGTCCCCGTGTGGGACAGTTTATGTTTTGGTCACGACGGTGGTCATTGTGTCTTTGGTTGACATGGGGCCACCCAGGACTAGCCCAGTGGGGAGTGAGTTTGAGTGGCCGGGAGAGTGTCATGGCAATGGAGGGGTTTCATCGAAATGCCGTTGGTCCACCCAAATGGGAGTGCGAGGCCATGGGTTCTGTGGTGTGGGTACAGTGCGCTACCTCTGCAGAGTGTATTAATCTATCGATAGCCGAGTCCATGGTTACGGACACGCTCGAAAGTAGGTCACACCATGGGTCAACGTTAAATAAATCTTGCACACTAAGTTATGAACTTTGCACCGTTGATGATGGCAGAAAGGTCATCTTGTTGTTTGAGACCAAGTGTTGGTCGTGGTTGTGATCGCCGAAAAGATCATGAGATATCTCTAGTTAAGACCTTGAGGTTGGTACGTTTGTGATCCAAGAGCGATCACCGTTGGTAAGCCAGCCCGAGAGATTTTTCTCTCAGGAGCATAATCACAGCATGTTGGCTATCTTGTTGCATTATTAATAATTGGTTAATTATCATGACATTGTTTGTCATTATGTTTATGTTTATCGTGAGCTTGCAAGTACATTCAATGTACTGACCTGGCGTGTCATGCTAGATTTCAGGAAAGTCTCGTTGTAAAAGAGTGCTGTCCGAGTCTAGATCGTGTCCACATTGGTGTCCCTGTGCTATGGAGTTTCTCTATGATGTTGTTCTGCTGCCGCGTAGTTGTTATGATCGAGGCCCCTTTATGGTCACTAAATAATGTACATATTGTTCACCCGCACCGTGTGTGCCGCTTGGCCTCGCTACCTATTGTAATATAAACTTTGATCCACTAGCATCAATAAATCGGTCGTTTTCTGTACCAAGATGGTGTGTGTTGCCAGAAGACATGGTCTCTGGACTGGCAATGCATGGTAAACCGGTTGCTCTGAGCCGGGGTGCCACAACACTTGGTATCAGAGCCGCGCTGACTGTAGGCCACGCTAGACTACGACGTGTTAACTAGATGTTAGATACGAGTTTTAGTTGACTGCCAGTAGCATTTGTAGCTGGTTGTTGCATTGCATGCACTTGTTTTATTTTGATGCTAACCTACTAATGGTTGTGAGTGTAGATGGCTCGGATGCCGTATCTGTGCCAGTTGTAGCTGATGCCGTTCATGTCGCCGCATCTCCTTTGTAACGTGTGGCTTCGGCTGTACCCCCTCGGTGACGATCCAGTCTATCATGTGTACAGGGAGCGTCTAGCTGACCCAGTGTATGAGTATCACGCCGTGGTTACTCTATGCACCAGTTTCAATTCCAACACTTACACTCGTACCTCTCGGAGCGGTTACGCTTCTACCGCTTCTCAGGCTGTCCAGTTTGCTGCATTCGAGGTCCTTGTCGAGCTTCGTTACAATGAGGTCCGGATGCAGAACATCCCAGGTTTCTACTACTATCCTTCTCCGCATGACAATGGTCGTGTCCGTTTCCCTATAATTGATCCAGAGTCTGACAGTGTTGCTAGCCACCTTGCTCATTATATTACTGCTAGCTATCTTATGATCCACGAGCTGGCTCGAGAGCTGACTCATGCCCGTATTACTTTAGCCTCTACTAGATCTGCCACTGCTCCAGCATCTATGGGATTTACTCCTTATATTCCAGCCAGTTCTAGTTCCCCTGTTTCACCGGTTACTCGCCCAAGTAGCTCGGGCGCCTCGACTGTGAATCCTCTCAGTGCTCCTGCTGAGTGGGTTTCACTTCTCACTACTCCTGTAGCCCCGATGCTTCACCCTACACCTGCCCCTGAGGGAGAGCCCTAGAGGCAGCGTTGTCGTGTTACCTTTAATCCGGAGGTCTCAGTTGACCTCGTCAGTTCAGGATCCGAGTCCGCTTTAGGAGAGGACCCCACAGTGCCAGCAGAGCTATAGAGCTTCTGAGTATTCGTAGTCGTCGGGATGGTGTACGAGTGTAGTTGTACAAGTCATGAGGTTTCGTTTCATGTATGAGAGTAGTTGAACCTGGCATGTTGTTTATCTTTCATGTATGAGTCTATGTATAATTATGTTGGAACTCTATTTTATTCGCCGTATTTTCTTCGTCATTTCGGTTTTTTTCGGGCTTTTGTTGCTGGCTTTCCCCAATTTAGTTTGAATATTTCTCATCTCGGTTGCATTGTCTTGGAAAAAATCACAATATGATGCCGCAGGGAGGCAACAGTAGCAACGTTCACGAGGGTACTCCTGTTCGTTGTTCCGCATGACAGGCAGGACACTTCCCGAGCCGTACGTTCCACCACCGCCTCCACCACCAAATCCGCCATCCACCGAGCAAATTCTGCGTATGTTTGAGGAAAGATGGAATAATGATCTTCTTGAAATATTAAGAAGTGTGCAAGCTATGTTTGGACAGAATGGAAATCAGAACGGTCATCACTCCAAGTTGTCAGATTTTCAAAGGACCAAGCCTCCCAGTTTCAGTCAGGTTATTGACCCCTTGGATGCAGACGATTGGTTGTGAACCATTGAGAGGAAACTTGAGATTGCTCGTGCTGAAGAAGATGATAAAGTTCCATTTGTAAGTCATTATCTTGAAGGCGCTGCTGCCATATGGTGGGAAAATATAAAAGCCATGTGGCCTGCTGATGAAGAAATCACCTGGTCAAAATTCAAGGATCAGTTCTGGAAATATCATATCCCTACTGGAATTATGAAGACTAAACAACATGAATTTCTCGTGCTTCTCCAAGGAAATCAGTCTGTGGGTGAATATTTGCAAAAATTCAATCATCTGTCATGTTACTCCCTATATGACGTGGCCACTGAAGAAAAAAAGATTGACAGATTTCTTGGTGGATTAAACCCGCAACTCCGGTGTACTCTCAGTATGTTTGATTTCCCAGATTTCCAAACTCTGGTGAACAAGGCTCTCATTGTTGAAAGGGAGCACAAGCTTGTATCGGATAATAGGCCTGCTAACAACGACCACAAGCGCAAGTTTGAGCCAAAGAAGGATGGGCAACCTATGCAAAAGGCTCGTACCCGGCAGCAGACTCAGGTGGAATACAAGCCCAATTGGCAACAGAATGTTAACAAGACCACCACCCAAGTCAAGAATGTCGTGAGCAACCCAGTGCACGAGGAGCGCCAGCGTAACAATTCTTGTTTCAGTTGTGGACAAACCGGACATTATGCCAGAGAGTGTCCCAAGAATAGCAAGGCGAATGCTCTATTCAGGCCACAAGTCAATTTTATGGAGTCATGCCCGAACCAGCAAAACATCACTGGGCACGTTCATCACCTCTCCGCCGATGAAGCCCAAGAGAACCCCGAAGTCGTCATTGGTATGTTTTCTGTTAATAGCATACCTGCAGTGATTTTATTTGACTCTGGGGCTTCCCAGTCTTTTATTTCTCGGAGTTTTGTTGCCCAAAACAAATTTCTTTGTTCGCTTTTGGGCAAGAATATGCTGGTACAAACCCCGGGATCCTTAATTAAGAGCAATCTGGTCTGCCGTAATTTGGAAGTCAATATCAACAGAGTCTGTTTTCCAACTTCTTTGATAATTATTGAGTCTGCTAAGTTGGATGTTATCTTGGGTATGAATTGGCTGACTCAATATCAAGTATGCATAAATTGCGCGACCCGAGAAGTCACTTTGACCAGTCAGAAGGGGAAGACTACCAAATTCTATGCTCGCAGAAGCATACCCAAGAAAGAAATGGTCTTCACCACTGTGGCTGAATTGGAATTAATTCCTGTGGTCAGTGAGTTTCCTGATGTATTTCCAGAAGAGCTACCAGGGATGCCACCAAATCGAGAGCTTGAGTTTGCGATAGATCTTGTGCCCAGAACCGCACTATTATACAAGAAGTATTACCGGATGCCCTCATCAGAATTAGTGGAGCTAAAGAAACAGCTTGATGAAATGCTCCATAAAGGATATATCCGTCCCAGCTCTTCACCATGGGGATCCCCTGCTATCTTCGTGGACAAAAAGGATGGCAGCCTCCGCATGTGTGTGGATTACCGCCAGCTGAATGATGTCACCATCAAAAACAAATATTTGCTGCCAAGGATTGATGACTTGTTTGATCAGCTTAGTGGGGCCAAGGTATTCTCCAAGATAATCTACGGACATGATATCATCAGCTCAAGATTAAAAAGGAAGATATTCCTAAGACCGCATTCACCACTCGATACGGTCTTTATGAATATACGGTTATGTCCTTTGGTGTCACCAACGCACCTACCTTCTTCATGCATATGATGAACAAAGTATTCATGGACTTCCATGATAAGTTCGTGGTAGTCTTCATTGATGACATACTTATTTACTCAAGAAGTGAAGAAGATCACAAACAACACCTCTGAGCAGTGTTACAACAACTCTGCGAACATCAACTATACGCCAAATTCAGTAAATGCGAATTTCGGCTCAAGCAAGTTGGATTTCTTGGACATGTGCTATCCGCCGAAGGTATAGCCGTGGACCCGAGCAAAGTAAAGTATGTGCTCGATTGGTTGCCGCCCACAACCGTATCTCAGATCTGGAGTTTTCTTGGATTAGCCGGATATTACCATCATTTCATTGAAGGATTTTCCAAGATTCTAAACCCATGATGGAGCTACTAAAAAAGGAAAAGAAGTTTGAATGGGCTGAGGAATGTGAGAAAAGTTTCAATGAGCTAAAGATACGGCTGACGACTGCACCTGTGTTGACTCTTCCTGATATCTACCGCAGTTTTGATGTGTACTGTGACACCTCCAGACAAGGATTTGGATGCGTACTTATGCAAGACGGCAAGGTAGTAGCCTATGCATCGCGACAGCTACGACCGCATGAGGGAAATTATCCTACTCATGATTTGGAATTGGCTGCGGCGGTTCATGCTCTAAAAATTTGGAGACACTATCTCATCGGGAAGAGGTGCCAAATTTTTACTGATCACAAAAGTCTCAAGTATATATTTACTCAGCCGGATTTAAATCTCCGTCAATGAAGATAGCTTGAGTTAGTCAAGGATTATGACCTTGGAATAAATTACCACCCGGGTAAGGCCAACGTGGTTGCCGATGCACTCAGTCGAAAGCCTGTCAGCCTAAATGTCATATTGGAATCCTTGCCTCCTGAACTTCAAGAGGAGATTGCTCAGCTCAACCTGGTCATAGTTGATGCCGGCCTTGCTAATATTTTGGAAGTTGCCCCCACACTTGAGGAAGAGATCCGCAAGGCCGAGCCAGCAGACACCATCCTGCAGAAATGTGCAAAGAATATGGTAGCAGGACAAACTTCAGATTTCTTGAAGGATCAATTTGGTACCCTCCACTTCCGTGGAAGGATTTGTGTACCCAATCAAGTGGATTTAAAGCAGAAAATCCCATCAGAAGAACACGAATCTTCGTATTCCATTCACCCTAGGGGTACGAAAATGTATGAAGACCTTTGACAAATATTTTGGTGGGATGGAATGAAGAAAGACATTGCCTATTTTGTGGCCTATTGCGACATATGCAACAAGGTGAAGGTGGAGCATCAGAAGCCAGCCGGACTTCTCCAACCGTTGCCAGTTTCACAATGGAAATGGGATGATGTCTGCATGGATTTCATCACAGGACTACCTAAGACTCAGCGAGGCAATGATGCAATCTGGGTCATAGTGGACACCTTAACCAAGGTTGCTCACTTTATCCCGATCAGAACCACATATCGAGCGGATCAACTTGCACAACTATATGTATCCAGAATAGTCAGTCTGCATGGAGTACCCTGAACCATCACTTCTGACCGAGACAGAGCGGGTAAACCAAATACTCGAAGATATGCTGCGAGCCTGTGCTTTGGCCCAAGGACCTAAATGGGAAGACTGCCTGCCGTATGCCGAGTTCTCTTACAACAATAGCTTCCAAACCAGTCTAAAGATGTCACCATATGAGGCTTTGTATGGCCGTAAGTGCCACACTCCTTTAAATTGGTCTCAAACTAGAGATAGCCGCATCTTCGGAACAGATCTCATGATGGAAGCTGAGAAACAAGTTAAGGAAATCAGAGACAGATTGCAATTGGCCAAATCTCGACAGAAGAGTTATTATGATGCAAAGCACCGGCAGATCAGTTTTGAACCCGGAGAACACGTATACCTCCAAGTCACTCCTATGAAAGGAATCAAGAGATTCTAGACTCGTGGAAAGTTGGCACCCAGATTTATTGGTCCATTTCCCGTTATGTCACGAGTGGGTACTGTTGCATATCAGTTGGAACTACCCCCTAAATTGTTGGACGTGCACAACGTGTTTCATGTTTCAGAGTTGAGGTGATGCATATCGCCGCCTAAGCAAAAGACTGCTATGACTGAAATAGAGCTGGAAAAGGACTTAACATATGAAGAGAGACCGGTTAAAATTTTGGATCAGATGGAAAGGATCACTCGTAATAAAGTAAGGAAGTTCTACAAGATTCAGTGGGAGCATCACACAAAGTGAGAATCAATGTGGGAACGCGAAGAATTTCTAAAGGCACATTACCCAGAATGGTTTTCCAAAGCAACCGAATCTCGAGGACGAGATTCATTCTAAGTGGGGGAGGTTTGTGACAGCCTAGTTTTTGCCCTCTTTTCTTTGCCTGATTTTCAGTTGGTTTGAATTTGAAATTTGGAGTTTTGAATCTTTTCTTATGGACCTAAACACTTGGATACCCCTTGGCTTTCACCCAAGTGTCCCATTTCCCCTATCTAACCATCATTCCCTCTCTGGTTCACCTCAAAATAATATATGGAATATTTTTCTTAAATGAAAAATATTCATTTCCCTCTCTTAAACCCTAGCTAGCTCAATGTGCTCCAAAGCAACCCCAATCTTTATTGCCCACAAAAATATGAGGAAATTCACAAATATTCTTTGAATCCTAGGGCACCTTTTTGAGCAAAATATTTCATCACTTTTTGGAATATTTTTGCTATAGAAAATATTTTCTGTTCTGGACAGAAATGGTGGTTTCTACAACAACTACCATTTTACTTGCTCCATTGTGGCTGATTTTTCTTGTGCATCATCACCTTAGTAGATGATTGCTAGCCTCCAAAGCCCAGCTCCCAACTCCCAGTAGTTTGACCACAGTAAGCTCTCAAAGTTATTGATCAGAAACTTACCAGGCAGTTGAAATCTATCCTACTGCGTCTGGGTCCATAAAAAAGTGTGGTAATCTTCAAAACTACCACGAACAACAAGCCAGACATGAAGTTTGGGCTTAGGTCGGCCTAAGGTCAGAGTTCACGCGGAGACCGCATTCGTCGAGGCATGCAGGCATCCAGCTGACGCGCTTTGAGTGCCGCCCGAGCCTCTGTTTCGCGCGTGCTCGCTTCCCCGCCTACCTAACCTTGCCAAACCTCGCCTCCATCATCGTCTCGACCTTCTTAAATCCTTCTTGGCGCTTGCTGACGCCGGACCTCACCGCAGCGAGCACGGGCGTGGTTCGGCCAACGTAACAGTGCGGTGCGCACTGTGCTCGTCGTCACCCTAGTGCCCCTGTGCTCGTCCCCGTTCGCCCACAGTCCCCGCGTGAGCTGCGTCGCCTTCTCCCCCTCTCACTGACACCGTTCGCTGTCGGGCGCCGTGTCTAGGTGTCCACCGGTGGAGCCCGAACCCCCCTCGATGCCCGGCTATAAATGGAGCCTTCCCCAGCCTCATCGAGCACCATCCACACCTCCCACACAATACACAATCTCGTAGATAGCCGTAGCCCGGCCGGGTAGGCCGCGGGCCGCCGTCCCCGAGCTCGAGCTCGTCGGCAGTCCCCTCGGGTCGTCTTTGTAGCTCCAGCCCCTCCCAGGCCTAGGCAACCCTTCCAGGGCCTCCGCCACTCTCCGGTGGTGCTGTTCTGCCTAGTTGGAGCCCCTGGAGTCACCTCTGTTCACCATCGTCTTCGTCTCTGGCGACCTCCGCTCTCTGCCTCCACTAGAGAGGTTGATTCCGACACCGTCCGACCACTCCTAGCTAATCTACGGGTATGGGCAGGTGCGCCTCCATCTCCTCTCTTGATCCCTCCCTCTCGTTTTGGCCAAGAAGCCCTCGTCGCCGACGTGTGCTCCGGCGAAGCCACGCCATCCTCTGTTTCCTTCCCCCTCTCCCCCACACCTGACTAGTGCGGCCCACTAGTCAGCCACTCAGTATGCGCACGAAGCGGTACGAGTGGTGGCGCCCCGAGGCTTTACGCCTTTGACGTCACCCCCAGTCTATTTTTAATTAAATTCAAATTTCATATTTTCCAGAGAACTTCAAACAACCAAAACTCTTTAACCATAAGTCCCAATGAATTGATTCTTTTTGCATTGTGTTCTTTGTAAAGAAATCTAACAACTCACCAAAGATGGGATTTTCCCCTGCTGTCTAGATTTTCTGGTGAATTTCAGAAGGGTTCTTGATGTTTTCTTTTTGTGTTTTTAAATATTTTCAGAGGGTGAGGCTTGTCTTGAGGATCACCAGGAGGCTTGTCAACCTCATCTGCACTAAGGCAAGCCACATCAACATTTTCATGGTGCCATTACAATATTTATGATTTTCTTACTTGAATGAATGATTTAATCCATGCATTTAAATCACTATTATGTTATTTATATTCTGTTAGATGCTTGTTTAAGTTAATATGCTTGATTTACAGAAAGTTTAAAGCTAACTAAGTTGGTAAAGAAACTAGCATTAATTTTGTTATGAAAGAGTAATATAGCTATGGATATAAATAATTATGTGGAGTTATTTTTCATGAATGAGAAAAATGATAAATTTGCTAGAAAGATTCTGTTTAAAGTAAGGTTTAATCCTAACAAGAGAAGTGTCATGAGTTGTTGATGCTTAGTGTGGATATAGTTGACTCAGTCATTTTCCGTTGATATGTGTAGCATATGTTAGTGCTGTATTTCATGGCATACTTTGACACTGGTTATTTTCATTTTAAGTTGAACCTGATAATAACTCAACTTGAAAATATATCATTGACCGGGTCATTGTGCCACTGAAATGAGTTTTTCCCAGTGCAACCACATTTGCCTTTATGGGAAGGCCTTTATTCGGTCCGTTGTCATGCCTCTGGTCGGTGCCTCCAATGAGGGAAGGTTATGGGCGTGCGGTACCCTGGCCCGGTAAGCCGACATAACCTTGTGCGTCCGTTGTTGAATTTTGGTACCGTGTCCCCATGTGGGACAGTCTATGTTTTGGCCATGACGGTGGTCGTTGTGTCTTTGGTAGACACGGGGCCACCCAGGACTAGCCCAGTGGGGAGTGAGTCGGAGTGGCCGGGAGAGTGTCATGGCAATGGAGGGGTTTCGTCGGAATGCCGTTGGTCCACCCGAATGGGAGTGCGAGTCCATGGGTTCCGTGGTGTGGGTATAGTGTGCTACCTCTGTAGAGTGTATTAATCTATCGATAGCCGATTCCATGGTTACAGACACGCTCGAAAGTAGGTCACACCATGGGTCAAGGTTAAATAAATCTTGCACACTAAGTTATGAAGTTTGCACCGTTGATGATGGCGGAAAGGTCATCTTGTTGTTTGAGACCAAGTGTTGGTCGTGGTTGTGATCGCCGGAAAGATCACGAGATATCTCTAGTTAAGACCTTGAGGATGGTACGTTTGTGATCCAAGAGCAATCACCGTTGGTAAGCCAGTCCGAGAGATTTTTCTCTCAGGAGCATAATCACATCATGTTGGCTATCTTGTTGCATTATTAATAATTAGTTAATTATCATGATATTGTTTGTCATTATTTTTATGTTTGTTGTGTGCTTGCAAGTACATTCAATGTACTAACCTAATGTGTCATGCCAGATTTCAGGAAAGTCTCATTGGAAAGGAGTGTTGTTCGAGTCTAGATCGTGTCCACATCGGTGTCCCTGTGCTATGAAGTTCCGCTACGACGTTGTTCTGCTGCCGTGTAGTTGTTATGATCGAGGCCCCTTTATGTTCACTAAATAATATACATATTGTTCAGCCGCACCGTGTGTGCCGCTTGGCCTCGCTACCTGTGGTAATATAAACTTTGATCCGCTAGCATCAATAAAGCGGTCGTTTTTTGTACCAAGATGTTGTGTGTTGCTAGAAGACATGGTCTCTGGGATGGCAATGCATGGTAAACCGGTTTCTCTGAGCCGGGGTGCCACATGTTTGACACTTATACCCTCCTCACTCTAAAAGATAAACAAGCAGACAGATGACAGGTTTTGCACATGTAAGTACCAGTGCTGACAAGTCATCACATTTCTTACTGACGAATAAAGTGACACAGTTTAAAATTGCATTAACACAATATGGTATTGTTCAGGTCAAGACATGCCAGGAAATGACATTGTGAAGGAGTTGGCAGCTTCACGACACCACTGGACTACAGATCAAGAACTCATAAGTATCAGTGGTTAGTGTGCTGTCAATTTATCCCATTTCAGATTGGCAAAATAAGATCACTTGCTCTGTATAGTTTAATTTACATGGTATGAAGAAGGAACTTGGTTGTACAACTGAAACTTAAATTGAGAAGGACAAACTTTTTTTTATGAACTACATAATAAACTTTAAACATGCAATTTGATGCAAACACCAAAAATAAACAGCTGTTGCAGTCATGCCTAACCAAATATACACAACAAAGTTTGAAGGCTTGAGAAGGACAAACTTACATTATTGGTGAAGGCAAGCTCTATAAAGCCCTTGTCCATGCTGATGGGGGGGTGGGGGGGGGCAATTCAAGAAGTTTACCACAGAATCTTCTTCATAAGCATTGCCTTTATTCTACATTTTGTTAAGAGTAAATATAGATGTGATAATATAAGAAAAAATGGAGAATATTTAAGATCAGATGAAGAGTGATGCTACATAACCAAGTAGCTATAAATTTAAGTACAGCGATACAGGCAAAAGGTACAACCAAGAGCAATGCAGAGCTAAACTTCTTCAGTACCATCGGTGTTATCCAACCTTATGGTAAGAGTAAATATTGATCTTATGTGTAGAAAATGGAGGGCAAAGTAAAATAAGCTGCAGAGTGATGGTACATGAACAACTACCTGTCAATATAATTACACTGATAAAGGACAGCAGGTACTTACAAGAACAATGTAGACCTAAAAAATTTCATTGGCATTGGATATATTCTACACTAATGTAACCATTCACACAGATTAGATAATTTGGAGCGAACAATTGATAAGCAAGCTATCATGCATACTGCTATCACATAATGAACCAGGTATGTATGCAAGTACAATGATACATGACAACATGTACTAACAAGAGCAAAGCATCGGGCAGCATATTTGCGATATCCTATCATTCTTTTCAAACCGGAATTCTTTTTCGAGCAGATATCCTGCAAAAAAGATCCAAAAGAACATGCGGAAAAGTATAAGTTCAAATTGTCATGCGATATCATAGACATTACCTCATCCTAGGAACGAGACCAGTGCATAACAAGGTTTTTCCATTCAATGTCTTCTAAATTTATCACAGGAGACTTCACCGGAAATTTGTTTATAGACTTGCCATCAAAGTGTGATTTCCTTAGGTAACACCGATACTGCTGCAATGCTTCCTTGAAAAGCACAAGCAAGATTTGCTCGTCATGACTATCCAGATTGACCCTCGCCTACTTACAACAATGTAATGTAAATCGTTGATGTGTTCAATCAACAGAAAATAGGAGAATAATCACCATGAATAATAGCACTTACACGTAAGTGGGATAGGAAGATGTGAAAATGGTGTTTGTCTTCACTATAATCTTCCCATGATGGGAATATATGCACATAGTCCCTAACAACATTGAAACATTGTTTTTTAAACTGGGAATAACTGGAATGGGGTTCCAATCTGCAGGAATTGGCCATCTCTACAGTTGGGATAGGTCTTTGGCTGGTGGACTTGCTGTACTTTTTGCTGGAGTGGGATTTTTCTGTGGTACGGCTGGTGCTATGGCAACTGAAATCGGCATACCTTTTGCCGGAGTGCAGGTCCTATGTGGTGGGGCTAGTGGTGTGGCCAGTGAAGTATGGGTACAGTCTACTGGAGTCGGTCCTACATTTTGTGTCACTGGTTGTACAACCAATATAAGTGGGGTGATGTCTAATTTCTCTGGCACAACCACGTTTTTCAAGGACTTTGCTGGTGCTCCTTCAGGTTCGGCAATCACCCTCTTCCTTTTTGATGTCTGATGCAAAAGAACAACATTTGAGTGAAAAAACATGGTATGATGACAGATGGAATATGTATTGATAATGGATGGGCATGGCATCTCGACATATATGATGAGTAAACTAAGCAGATGGCGGTGCAACAAAGTAGAAGAAATGCAAGACAACATATGCAAGATACGCGCAATCAATAAAACCTTGCCAAATTAGAACAGGCACCTTGATGGGTGAACATGACAGGCCATCTGCCTTTGACTCCTCGAGGTTAGAATAGTCATTAGGATCATATTCTGAACAAGAATCTACTGGTGGGGAGCGTATGAGTGTCATTGCATCCAGAATGGCACTCAATGCCTTGGTGCCAATTTTGTAAGTCATTGCAATGTTCCACAATATTCTTCTGATGCGCGGATTCTAATATTCATTGTAATTACCTATAATATCTGAGAACCAAGAAAACATAAATAGTTGTGAGATTATCTTTGTAATGCAGAGGATATTCTAATATAGGGGCGCCCCTGTAAACACTTGTGTGCTATCACTGGATTCTGATGAGAGAGCTCATGTGTGCTGTAATATGGTGCATGCATTTATATAATCTGGCACAAGTACACAAAAAATAGGCTCCAGAAGTAAGGATAGTTGGCACACAACAACTAGGCAGATCATAGTGTACATAAAAGGGGTACACTATAACCATGATATATAAATCGGGAAAGTGGAACTGGCTTGAAAATACGGTGTTGTATTGCCGCTAGTAATTGAAAGCCTATCGATCACGTACAGGACAGCTCTATCAGCTGTTGACTGCAGATATCCCTGCTCCCCTTCCTGACAAGGAACATACTATACGTACTAAATACAGAATAACAAAAGAGGACCATGTTACAGAACAGAAGAGGAAGCATATTCTTGAGGTTCCGCTTCATTGCATACAATGTTGGTTTCCCACTCATGATGAATCACAGCGCCCAAAGAAATGCAATTCCATGCTGTCTCTCTATATGTGGCAATTTTGAACAAGAGTCATTAGGATCATATTCTGAACAAGAGTCAACAGGTGGGGAGCGTATGTGTTTCATTGCATCCAGAATGGCAGTCAATGCCTTGGTGCCAATTTTGTAAGTCATTGCAGTGTTTAGCTTGAAGAGTGGACTGCTACTAGTGCGACACAAAGAAGCTACACAGATCATAGTGTAGATATAACGGGAAAACCGTAAGCATCAGAGTAAAATCAGCAAAGTGGAACTTGCTGGAATATATGTGCTAGTATTGCCGGTACGGCTAGAAAGGCTTCGGATGCCAGCTCTCTTCAACTGAAGGTGCCGTACTGTTAATATCAGTGTAACTCTCAAAGGCGACACAACTCCCCGCATTTCCTTGCTATTCTTATAGGATTCAAGTAGGCAGGCTACTACAGATCCTATTCCTATGTTTAAAAAATCCTAAAAATCAAAGAGGCTCAAAGTTTCCATCACAACCGACCGTATAGACCTCTACACTGCAAATGTCCCTGCTCATCTTCACTACAAGGAACATACTGTACTACTATCATACTCCCTCCGTTCCAAAATATAAGTCTTGGTAGAGATTTTCACTATGGATCACATACAGATGTATCCAGATACATTTTAGATTGTAGATTCACTCATTTTGCTCCATATGTAGTCCATTGTGGAATCTATACAAAGACTTGTATTTAGGAACGAAGAGAGTACATATTAAAGAAGAACGGAAGAGGAACATGGTAAAGAAGAGAAAGCAGATTTTGGATAATAAAATGTTGGTTGCGTAGTGCCCACACATGATGAACCAGAGCGCATTAAGAATGCAACTCCCTGCTGTCTCTCGACCATTTCAGGCGGTTGGATGAAGATCCTACGTCTCCTAACCCTTCTTCTTCCTCGTCTCTGATTCTTCCCATATAGAACCGCACGGGCCGCCGGCCGGACCATCGGCCCCCACTGCCTGTGTTCCTCCGCCACCCCCGCCCCCACCCACGTTGAGTTTTCTTTGTTTGGCGAGGCCCCACCACGGCCCCCAGAACCACCCGAGCCCCTTCGCTCGCACGAGCGAACTCTGGCGAGCTCTGAAAAATCGACTGACCCAATTTGGAAATTTAGTCTACTGTGATTTAACTAGTGTGGAATATAAAAGGGGAAAACCATAAGCATTGGGAGTATAGTGTTGAGTGTTCCATGGGGATCTGAAGGTGCAAACCGGACAAAGGAAACTTCGCAACCAAGACAAGAAATCAGAGTAAAGGAGTGGCGATCTATTTTCTTGCTGCGATAAATAAGTTGAGCAGATACGAAAGAGTACTGCCTCTGATGCGGCGCCGTGTATGCATCTGTTGAGAATTTGACGGTGCTGCGGTAGCGATGGCTGTCGGCGGCGTGGAAGCAGATCTAGGAGGGTAGACGGTGGCGGTGGGGCGCGGTGGACGAGACGGTTGTAGGAGCAGCGCCGACAAGGTGGACGATGGCAGGGATGAAGCGAGACGACGGGATGTAAGGATCCCGGTCAGAAGCCGTGGATAAGAGAGGTCGATCTCTTGTAATGGACGGCGGCATCGGGATATCAGCTCCGGCATGGTGGAGGAGGACGACGGTGGATGGGGTGGCTGATGGAGGAGGCTGGGGTGGAGAGGGTGTTTTGGCACCCACGGAGTACGAATGGGGAAAATGGAGGTAGAGAGGAAGGGGGAACCATGTATTCATGGCGCGCTTGTCTCAAATGCGAGGAAATTTACAAACTTAGCCCCCGTTTCAAATTTCCGACATCACAACAATATTAGTCAGTTAGGGCTAGGACGTTAATCTCGCATACACCAAATATTTGCCGACGAGAGTTTGTTTTTGGCACCCGCCGTGTATGAATCGGGGAGGGAGTCGATTTCGGCCGAGGACACACTGTGTTTTGGCGCCCACCGTGTATGAATCCGGGTGAGAGGTGGTTATGTCACGTTTGGGTGAAATTACAAACCTACCCCTATCGAAACCTATAGAAATCGAGCAGATAGGCTTTGCGTGGCACGGATAGGCAGTAGTAATTTCCATCTCGCAGATTTTGGTTTTGGGCGGTTACTGCGACTTTCCCTGCTTCGTTCAAATTTTGCAAAGTGCACATTTACCGTGCCAACTCAATTCGAATCCCGTTTGTATTCTATTTTTTTCGGGCGGGATCCATTTTCGATTGGAATTAAATTCTATATACATCATTTTATATATACTTTCAAAAGCACAACACCCTTTATACATAAATATGATTTACAAATGGCATGATCTCAAATTCATAAGGTTGTATCCATCAATTTGGATTTTCAAATATTTGAAACCACTTTATGTTGAAATCCAATGTATGCATTCCTCGCTAACTGTCTCCAATTAATGTGTGTTTCATGCGGTTTCTTTTTACTTCTCAAACATATATAATGTGTTTCACACATGCAACATATAGTGTAATCCCGTTTAGACATTAATTGCATATAAACCATGCATCATTTCTAATTAAAGAATCTATGGATCGCCAATATTGATAAACTATATAACATTACACTTGTCCCCAAATTCAAATGAATATGCATGTTTGATACACCAATTTGCGTTATGATATTATCGATGTCGTGATCTCCAGTTGAAATATTTGAATCCCCTTTAATCCAGATATTCATCTCATGTAGATATCACTCATACTTATATAGGACTATCTCCTAGACCTATATGCGTTCATCGTCTCTCGGGTATCTCTCGTGCCACCTGTATGTCGACAATGATCTTTTATCTTTGTAACACACTGACGGTACTCTCTCCCTCGACCTACATCACTCTATCTCTATCTAAATATATCTCGCTCCCTGCTATGTCTCTCTAACTATGATTCTTCATGTGGAATCTCTTTATCTCACACAAACACAAAACTTTGTCTCCCGGGGTCTCATTTCTCTCTACTATTCCCCTGTGTTCCACTCGCACACCCCTCATACAGAGATGTCTTTCGCTCCTTAGTTATGAGAACCTACGAATCTTCCTCTTAAATATTTCTTTCTCACACACAAACACAAACGCTGTCTCCCAGGGTCTCATATTTCTCTACTGTTCTCTTGTATGTCGCTCACACACACTCTCTCTCCCTAGATATATCTTGCGTTCCCTCATATGTCTCTCTAGCTATCACTCTTGTCGTGAAATATCTTTATCTCTCGCACACACAAAACTCCATCTCTCGGGATCTCATTTCTCTCTCATATTTGTTTGTATGTGACTCACATGCACCCTCTCTCTACCTCTCTCACACCCACACACATAACTCAGCCTTCCGATCCACTCGACTCCTATCTCTAACACTCACTAGCTAGCATCTTTATCTTTCTATTTATCTGTTTCTCCATCAACCTTCTTTCTCGCCCTCACTCTTGCTTCCTATCACGCACACTACATATGTTTCTCTCTACATGCAGTCAAGTGCCCTCTTTTTATCTTTCTCTCACACGCACATAACTTCACCCTCTGAACCACCTGACGGTCATCTCCAACACTCAAACTAGTGGATGTCCCTCTAGCTAGCATCTCCATCTCTGTATCTATCTGTAGTTTCTTTGTCAACATTTCTTTCTTGCACACAGTCTTGCTTCCTATCACCCACACTATATATGTCTCTCCATGCATATGCATTTATAGGTTGATCTCTTTTGCACAATTGTTGTGACTCACTCCCTCTACTCACCATAGATGCATGCTCTAGACCACGCCACTATCTCTTAAAGACAAAAACACATGCTCAATTGTCGGGCCTTCTTCCCTGCATTTTCACATGCATGCATATTGTCATACCGATCCATCTCTCCCATGTCGTTGATCCTATGACTTATGTCTTCTTTCTTTTATCTTGATCATGCGTGCGCACGCACACACACACACACACACATCCCACATATACATGTATACCTCTCACACATGCACGTTCAAGGTCTCTATGTCTCCATATATACGTAGTTACTTACCCTCAACCCTAACGCCACATCGAATCGTTCTCTTCTTGTGTGCACATAACTTCCGCCTGGATGGGTAAAACACACAGTCACACTTAACAATCTCCTTCTGGCTACCCCCCTCTCAATCTTCTCCTATATCCTTGAAACCAATAAGACCATCCCTTTGTTTAATTCCCGCCTACATGCACCATCAATATATAGTAGTCTTCATCAGTGTCTCTCGAACAAACACGTTCTCTCGATGTCGACTCCTCTCGCGCGCACACACCTTCTCTTCCCTTCCTACGGGTATTTTCTCTCTCACACCCCATCGTTGGTGGCCTATGCCATACACATCGCCTCTCTATGATGAAGCCATGCACACTTAAATTACATCCGCCACCGAGGACCCTGCGACACACACACACCCACCCACCCACCCATCACACACACACACACCCACCACACACACACGCACACACACGCACACACATGCTAAGACCCCATTGTCGGTGTCAAAACCGGCGGATCTCAGGTAGGGGGTCCCGATCTGTGCGTCTATGGCCAATGGTAGCAGGAGGCAAGGGACACAATGTTTACCCAGGTTCGGGCCCTCTCGATGGAGGTAAAACCCTACTTCCCGCTTGATTGATATTGATGATATGAGTGTTACAAGAGTTGATCTACCACGAGATCGTAGAGGCTAAACCCTAGAAGCTAGCCTATGATGATTATGAATGTTGTGATCGTCCTCATACGGACCGAACTCTCCAGTTTATATAGACACCAGAGAGGGGTAGGGTTTACATGGAGTTGGTTACAAGGAAGGAAACATAATATCTGAATCACCAAGCTTGTCTTCCACACAAAGGAGAGTCCCATCCGGACACGGGACGAAGTCTTGAGTCTTGTATCTTCATAGTCCAACAGTCTGGCCAAAGTATATAGTCCGGCTGTCCGGATACCCCCTAATCCAGGACTCCGTTAGTAGCCCCTGAACCAAGCTTCAATGACGATGAGTCCGGCGCGCAGTTTGTCTTCGGCATTGCAAGGCGGGTTCCATCTCCGAATACTCCATAGTAATTATCGAACACTTGAGTCATGTCCGGATCTGCAAGATGTTCTTCGCATACCACCGTAGAGAGAATAATATTTCACAAATGTAACCTGCTAACAACTTTTGTACGGTGTGACATGACACCACAGTCGGTTTATTATTTGAACCGTTTTTCCACAACCAGCCACAGCGCACATCGTGAGGCAGTTTCCTCGGCACGTCTTGTCAAAGCAGAGATCATGTACCCTTATCATGGGATTCCCATCAATACGGGTATGGGTAACCCAACCGCGCCATCTATCATGGCGCTTGGGAAATGAGCGACCCTCAACGGGCAAGTGGGGAGGCGCACCGCTTTCGTCGCCTCTATAAAGGGATAAGAGTTCCCCATTTTTACCCATGCCTTCTTCCTCCTTCGCTAATCCATTCTTGCCTCCTCGAGCTCCAGCGCCCAAGTCCACGCCTTCTCCGCACATCCAAACATGTCCGGAGCAGGAGCCAAGTGGGTGGCCTCCACCGTGAAGGAGGAGCATATTGCGAAGCTTCGGGCGGCCGGATACTTGGCCGCAAACATCGCGCACCGGCTACCGAATGCAGGGCAGATCATTCCAACTCTGGAGCCCCATGAGAGGGTCGTGTTTCTCACCCACTTCGTCCGTGGACTGGGATTTCCACTTCATCCCTTCATCCGCGGGCTCATGTTCTACTACGGGCTAGATTTCCATGATCTAGCCCCAAATTTTGTCCT
This sequence comes from Triticum dicoccoides, assembly GCF_002162155.2. Classification (NCBI taxonomy): domain Eukaryota; kingdom Viridiplantae; phylum Streptophyta; class Magnoliopsida; order Poales; family Poaceae; genus Triticum; species Triticum dicoccoides. The sequence continues at coordinate 764,605,759 of NC_041385.1, forward strand.
CAACATCTCGGCGTTTATCGTCGTGTGCGAGGCCTTCCTCCGCATCAAGCCTCACTTCGGCTTGTGGCTACGAACCTTCTGCGTGAAGCCGAAGATCGTGAGTGGCCAGCAAGCGGAGTGCGGAGGTGCCACGGTGGGCAAGATGCCTAACGTCACCTGGCTTGATGCTCCTTCGTGGAGACCATGAAAGGGTGGCAATATGGGTGGTTCTACATCACCGAGCAGCATGGTGCCAACTGGGCGGCGGCCCCTGAATTCCGATCCGGAATCCCCATGTGGCTCACCTCCTGGGAGAAGAAGGGCCAGGCCTGGGGCGAGCCTGTGGAGCTGACCGGACTTCAAAACTATATCAAAAGTATGATTGACAAGAACATCAAGCTTGTCAACGTGGTCCAAGTCATGCTCGTCCGCCGAATTCTTCCGTGCCAAAGACGGGCTTTTAATCTGTGGGAGTTCGTCCCAGCCGAACACCGGACACTCCAAGAGCTCTACGACATGACATTTAAGGATGCATGGAAGGTGCTGTTTAATGATACCGAAACACCTCCTCCCACGTCCGAGGACCGCGGACTCCACACTGAGCAATCCCCCCATCCGGTGAGTTTTCTAACCATCACCAGCTGTAGCTTTCCCAGCATACTCATGGGAAGATGCTAAGTTATCGTGTGTACTTAACCAGGAGTACGTGAAGACGGAGAAGCGGATCGACTGTCCGGCTCCGCTGCCAGAAGGTCTGACGACCGCTCTCCTAACGGAGATGCTAGTGCCGGCGCCATACAAGGCGCCAGAAAAGAAGGCTGAGAAGAAGGCCCCAGGGACCAGGAAGGGTCTCCAGCGCAAGGCCGTATAGGACGCCTCGTCCGAAGACGACGAGCTCCCATGAAGGGGAGGAGGAGAAGGAGAAAGAGAGGGCCGCCCCATCCGGGGAGGCCGAAGGGTCTAAGAGGGCGGCCCAAGGGACCAGGAAGGGTCCCCGACGCAAGGCCGTCATAGGCTCGTCGTCCAAGGACGACGAGGCAGGCTCCTCCCTCGGAGGTGGGGAGGATCAAGAAGAAATGCCACCTCCCCATACTCGGAAGGAGAAGAAAAGGAAGGTCGCCCCGGATGGGGAGGCTAGGATGCCCAAGAAGGGAAAGGCGTCCCTTCCGGAATACTCCACCACGGCCGCCTATAGCGAGGAGTGGCTGCCCAGGGGGAAGCCCCCAATAAGATCGTAAGTATCTGTACTTCCACTGTATTTTAGTGCGACTTTGCTTTATAGTCTGTTATAACGCCGAACACGCATATGCAGTCCGGACAGGGCCCATCCCGAGGTATCTTCTTCGGATGGGTCTTTGAGCGATTCGGCAATGAATTCGCTCCCAACGGCCACTTCCCCTCGGCCCGCGGACGACACGGAGGTGTTGTCCCAAAGAATCCCTGAGCAAGGGGAGGCGATTCCGGAGACGCCTCAAGGTGAAACCCCAGACGCCAAGCTCACGGGGTGTAAGAGCCCCGCGGACTGTGCCGACAGGAGCCGCAGCAAGTCCGGCTCCCAGCCGGACACTATACTAGAGCCCAAAGGCTCCGGATTCAGGCAGGCAACCCCTCGCTAGGGAGGGCGAGCCATCCGTGCTGATGATTTCCGCTACGCCAGGGGCGTCGGATAGTCTGCTGGAAGCGCTTCATGGCGCTTCCATGAACAAAGAGCACCGCACTCTTATGAGTGCGGTGATTCATAAGGTTCTGTTCGCCAAGAGCGGACTAACCGAAGCCTGCACCAGCCTCCTAATAGGCTTTGAGGTAAGTAAAAAGTGTGAAGTTATCACCCGATAGGTAGTAGCCCCTGATACTCTGTTTGGTGTTCGGAACAAAAAGCCAAACAGAGGGTCAATTATAATCCGTAGGAGTTTAAAAGTAGGTGTTCATGTGAATAAACAAGCGGTGCTGGTTGCTGCTGCTGCCCGCACAGCGGAAGTCTCCGGACTCAAGCGGGACTTGGAGCAGGCCCAGGGGAGCTCGGCCTCACGAAGAGGCAGCTCGAAAAAAACAAAGGTGAGTAACACCCCATTCACATATCACAAAGGATAGAAAAAATTGGTGACCCTAAGAAAGTGTCATTATTTGGTAATAGGGGCCACGACCGAAGTGGCGTCCCTGAAGAAGGCGCTATCCGAGGCCGAAGACAAGGCGGCCATAGAGCGTATTGAGCGCGAAAAGCAGAATGCTAGGGTGGGCGAGGTACAGCAAGAGCTCCAGGAGCTCGGCAAGAAATTCGATTCCTTGGAGCGTGACTACAAGACAAAGGAGTCTGAGCTTGCGAAGGCCCTTGTGAGCATGAAAGACGCCAAGGCCAAAGCCGAAAAGGCCCAGCAGGAAATCTAGGCAGCCAAGAAGATAGCAGCGGGTAAGACATTCTTAATACAAAGCAAGCATGTGGAGGAGGCATTTCTTTTACTTACCCGAATTCGGAGCTCTCCAGGGGCATTCGTAGATCTGCCATGCAGCGTATCTGATGCTGCGGAGTTCTACCGCGCCGAGGAGGGGAGCTCCAGAGAGAAGCTATTCTGGTCCCAGTATGCTGGAGCCAAATAGGCGATGCCTCTGAGTGACCAACTGAAGCACTTGGTTGAACTCCACAGGGCGGCTGAAGTAGCTATGAAGGATTTCATAGTCCGGCTATGGCCTGGTGAGCCCTTGCCCGCCAGCTTCTTCGGTCTGATAAAGCGGATGGTGAGTGCCTGTCCGCGTCTGGAGGTGATCAAGCGATCCGTTTGCATTGAGGGTGCCCGCCGAGCCTTTGCTCATGCGAAGGTGCATTGGGGCAAGCTGGACGCGGAAAAGCTCGTGAAGGATGGACCGCCAGAGGGCAAGGCGCATTGGTATCTGAAATAATATTACGATGGCGTTATGAAAGGTGCTCGTATCATGGCCGATTAATGTACCAAGGACACAATTTTAGAGTGAATTCACTTCTGTCATGTTTGTAATATAAAGACGAAGTTACTTGCGCTATGTAGCGCTGTTTTGATTTACAATATTACCTTCTATGCGGCTGTTTATAAAATTCTAAAAGTAGGCCAGTCGTCGGCTTCCGCCCCCATGTAACTAGTACTAGGGTGTTCGTGGAAAACCCAGACACTCTTTATCCAAATATTTGGTCCCTAAAGGAGGTGTCTAGCGCGGCGAACAAGGCAATTGGACAATGCGGCTTTATAACCTTCACTTAGCCATAGAAGTCTACAATTTTAAATTTCGGTGAAGCTCCTAGAATTCGGAAGGCCGAATTGGGGCGCTATATACGCCTAAATCGGACGAGGCCGATTCCTCGCCTAAAGCGGAAAAATCTTTAAGGATTTTAAGACCTCTCGAACAGCGGCCAGCTGTCGCCACATCATGCTGGTCAGTTTTTGGCTTTCTCTACTGAGGTGCTCGTCCGGAAGAACCGGGACACAATCGCAATAGTTCTCCCTGCGCTACCTTAGCCAATATAACGGAACGTAAGGTACCAAAACAAGGGAGCCAGGCTAACCCAACTATGGACCCAAGACATGATTCGGAGCTGATGCATATAGTGCTATAAGTTCGGGGTGCCGCACTGTTGAAAGTGTTCAGACTTGTCTTGCCGTATTACGGGGCACCATAAGAAGCCCTTGGCAAAATAAACGTACCAAAGTGTACGGATGCAATAGTAAATAAACATTTATAGAAAAATGTGTAGATAGGAATAATAAGCTGACGCTGTATATAATCTCCCATTGATGTATAATATGTCTAAGCGTATGTTTACAATGAATGCATTAAGCAGAGATACATAGGACTATTTGACATGTCCTATCCAAGGGCAGGCCGCATACAGGTATATAAAACAGGTATTAATGATTGTGAATAGATTCCACCTGGGTATTCACTTTGTGCGTGACGCCTTTTGCCTCCTTGGGATTTCTCTCCTGTGAAAGTCCGATAATCCGGCTCTTCTGGAGAGGTTGCCTGAAAGCGGGTTCCTAAAAGATAAAGGGGGTTATTAAAGTATGTTGCGTCTAACCCGCACTGTTGACTGTGCCACTATTGCGCCTCCGCCTATGCCCATGGTATTTTGAGTGCATAATTGTGTACGCGCGACACGAATGCTGCCTTGATGGGGCTGGAGCGGAGGCCGGACTGCTAGTCGCGCTCTTGGCGTGCCTGGCGATCCTGTTGCGGGGTACTTCGGACTCGCTTGACGGTGTTCAGAGTTGTTGTCGCCGGATTGGTGGTTTGCCGGGGGAAGCCGCTTTGTACTTCTGCCGCGAGGGCTGCAATGTGTTCTTTTGTACGTAGAGAGCGGTCCATGTTTCCGTTGACTGTTATGACCCCGCGAGGTCCTGGCATCTTGAGCTTGAGGTATGCATAGTGTGGTACCTCATTGAATCAAGCGAATGCGGCTCGTCCAAGTAGTGCATGATAGCCGCTACGGAAGGGGACGCTGTCGAAGATTAACTTCTCGCTTCGGAAGTTATCCGGAGATCCGAAGACCACCTCCAGTGTTATGGAGCCCGTGCAGCGGGCCTCTACCCCTGAAATTACACCTTTAAAGGTAGTTTTTGTGGGCTTGATCCTTGAAGGGTCGATGCCCATTTTGAGCACTGTGTCCTGATAAAGCAGGTTCAGGGTGCTCCCTCCGTCCATAAGGACTCGTGTGAGGTGAAATCCGTCAATGATTGGGTCTAGAACCAATGCGGACAAACCGCCGTGACGGATGCTTGTAGGGTGATCCCTACGATCAAAGGTGATCGGACAGGCTGACCATGGGTGAATTTTGGGGCGACTGGCTCCATCGCATAGACGTCCCGTAGTGCTCGCTTCCGTTCCCTTTTGGGGATGTGGGTAGCGTAGATCATGTTGACCGTTTTCACCAGGGGAGGAAATTTCTTCTGCCCCCCGTGTTCGGACGCCGGGGCTCATCGTCATCGTCGCTGTGTAGCACCTTGTCCTTGTTCTCGGCATTTATCTTGCTGGCCTGCTTGAAAACCAAGCAGTCTCTATTAGTGTGATTTGCTGGCTTATTCGGGGTGCCGTGAATTTGGCATGAGCGGTCAATTATGCGGTCCAGACTGGACGGTCCCTGATTGTTTCTTTTGAACGGATTTTTCCGCTGACCGGATTTTGAGCCACTGAATCCGGCATTGACTGCCGCGTCTTCAGTGTTATCGCCATTGTTCCGACGCTTATGTCTATTACACCGTGGCTTGCCGTTATTGTCGCGGACGTCTGAAGTGCCTGAGTTTGTTGGCGTGGTGCTGCTGCGAGCCAACCAACTATCCTCGCCTGAGCAAAAGCGTGTCATGAGTGTCGTGAGGGCCGCCATGGATTTTGGATTTTCCTAGCCGAGGTGCTGGGCAAGCCACTCGTCGCAGATATTATGCTTAAAGGCCACCAGGGCTTTGGCATCCGGACAGTCGACAATTTGGTTCTTTTTAGTTAGGAACCGAGTCCAGAATTTTCTGACTGACTCTCCGAGCTGTTGGGTAATGTGTCTCAAGTCATTAGCATCCGGTGGTCGCACATATGTGCCCTGGAAGTTGTCAAGGAAAGCGTCCTCCAGGTTTTCCCAACTGCCAACGGAATTTGCCGGCAAGCTAATTAGCTAATGCCTCGCTGGTCCTTTGAGCTGAAGGGGAAGATACTTGATGGCGTGTAGATCGTCTCCGCGGGCCATGTGAATGTGGAGAAGGAAATCTTTGATCCATACTGTGGGGTCAGTTGTGCCATCGTATGATTCAATGTTCACGGGTTTAAACCCTTCTGGGAATTCATGATCCATTACTTCATCAGTGAAGCAGAGAGGGTGTGCGGCGCCTCTGTGCCGGGCTATGTCACGACGCAGTCCGACTAAGTCTGGTCAGTCGTGTTCGGCCCGGCCGGATTTACTGTTAGTGTATCCGGTATGATGGTCATCGTCATGTGCTGTGGCGCGCCCCCGTGATCTGTAGATCAATCTTGGTTGTCCTGCGTTGTTTTCCAATCCGTCTCGCAGGTCCTGGGTATTGCCCCAGGCCATAGTAAACTGGCGTGGGGGTGCAGGCTGGTATTCGGGCTGATATGCCATTTTATCCCGGCCACAAGGTGGCCAGTCAGCCATGTGGCGCTCGAGTCCATCTTTCTCAGCTGCCAGGACTACTGTCCATCTGTCTGTGAGTAGGTCTTGATCAGCTTGGAGCTGCTGCTGCTTCTTCTTTAGGCTCCTCGCGGTGGCTATAAGCCGGCGCTTGAAGCGCTCCTGCTCCACGGGGTCCTCAGGCACGCCGAACTCGTCGTCGCCAAGGCTAATCTCGTCTTCACAGGGGGGCATGTAGTTTTCCTCCTCCGGATACCCATCCGTCGCCTGTTCGTCTGGGCTGTCCTGCCCGTCTTCCTGCTCGGCCTGCTCGAAGGCAGGCTGATCGGGGTTGTATTCATCTTCGGCGCCGTCCGGATTGTTTTCGTCTTCGGTGCCGGTATTGCCGTGGCGGGGCTTGGAGCGGCGCTAGTGACACCCATGCTTTGCTTTCTTCTTTGAGGGGTTATCCTCCATTGCCTCATCGCCATTGGTTTCTTTCGGAGTGTCCACCATATATATGTCATATGAAGAGGTGGCTGTCCACCGCCCCATGGGTGGTGGTTCCTGTTCTTCTCCTACATCGTCGTACAAACCGTCGATGTCTTCGGAGTGAAGTCAAGCACGTCGGTCAAATCATCGACCGTGGCTATGAAGTGGGTGGTGGGTGGGCAACGAATTCCTTCGTCGCCAGCTTCCCACTCGAGTCGGACATAGTTCACCCAAGAGTCTCCTGACAAAGAGAGAGATTTTAACGAGTTTAGCATGTCGCCAAAGGGAGAGCGCTGGAAGATATCCACAGCGGTGAACTCCATTACCGGAGCCCAACCAGGTTCGGCGGGCTTGGAGGTGCGCGGACTGGAACCTGCAGCCGGATACGAGTCCGGGGGTCCGGTGTCACAGGCTTTCTTGGGGTTGAAGTATGTGTTCGGCTCTATCGCCGATGGGTGTGCGGCCTCTGGAGCGGGGTCCATCCACACGTCCTCGGGCGGCATAATCTGCCCTGGATTTAGGTCCGGGACTCCTGCACCGGCGATATCCCGAGCACTGTCCGACAGCAGGTCTAAGCCGTGCACATCGTGACGGTCCGGCGCTCCTGGCATAGGCCCGAATCCATTAAAGATCAAGTCTCCGCGGATATCGGCCGTGTAGTTTAGGTTTCCGAATCTGAGCTGATGGCCAGGGGCGTTGCTGTCGATCTGCTCCAGATGGCCAAGTGAATTGGCCCGCAGTGCGAAGCCACCGAACACAAAGATCTGTCCGGGGGGGGGGGGGAAGTCTCACCCTGGACAGTGTTGTTGATGATTGAAGGAGCCATCAAGCCTTTCAGCAACGACACAGAGGAACTCCCAATGAAAGCACCAATGTTGGTGTTAAAACCGGCGGATATCGGGTAGGGGGTCCCGATCTGTGCGTCTAAGGCCAATGGTAACAGGAGGCAAGGGACACAATGTTTACCCAGGTTCGGGCCCTCTCGATGGAGGTAAAACCCTACTTCCTGCTTGATTGATATTGATGATATGAGTGTTACAAGAGTTGATCTACCACGAGATCGTAGAGGCTAAACCCTAGAAGCTAGCCTATCATGATTCTGAATGTTGTGATCGTCCTCATACGGACCGAACTCTCCGGTTTATATAGACACCGGAGAGGGCTAGGGTTTACATGGAGTCGGTTACAAGGAAGGAAACATAATATCCGAATCGCCAAGCTTGTCTTCCACGCAAAGGAGAGTCCCATCCGGACACGGGACGAAGTCTTGAGTCTTGTATCTTCATAGTCCAACAGTCCGACCAAAGTATATAGTCCGGCTGTCTGGATACCCCCTAATCCAGGACTCCCTCACCCATCACACACACACACACACACTAAGACTCCATCTCTCTCTCTCTCTCAAACACACACACACACACACACACACACCA